>NC_056745.1:323208058-323310558 GCF_019279795.1 Protopterus annectens | reverse complement strand
CCCAATCAGTAACCACCAGGATAGGAAGAGTTAGAGGATTACACAGGTATAGAATTCCAGTAACTGATTCCAAGTTGGGCTGACTTCCCAAATGTAGCTTAGCTCTGTAATTCATGACTGAGACCACAGTGCTTGGTGAAAGTACACAACAAAGACCAAGTGGATGTGGCATATATGTCTGTAACAGAGACATTTATGAAGCTAGCCTTTGAGGCAGCCACTGCTTTAGTAGCATGAGTATGGACTACTGAGTTTGTTGATGAGTGGATATCCATTTAATAACAAAAAAACAGTGCAGACAGGAATCTGTTTAGAAAGTATTTGCTTGGAATAAGCCATACCTCATAGATGCAAAGAAGATGAAAAACTAGTCAGTCTTTCAAAACTCATGAACTTAGTACAGGGTATAAAGGGCCTTCTCTAGATTCTGCTGCTGCAAAGAAAAGAGAATGTGGAAGGAGGGCCTGATTTATAAACACATCTGAAGCCACCTTCAAAGTGAATATTTTTTTTTCTAAAGGACACCATATCCTTCTAAAAGACAAGCTCCAGGATTCAATAAACTCCATGCAAGAATAGTGCTATTCCTGCATAGAGTGAACCGTGTCCATTTCCGCATAGCCTTAACAGCAGCACACCTTGCATATTCATGAAGGCACGCTAGTGCTAAAGCTAAGCGGACTCGAACACTACTGAGTGCAGGGTGCGTGTTTAATTATTGCCTGCACATCTAACAGCTCCCTGCACTCTCAAAGTGCTGTACGGCACTTTTTAAATGCATTTCAGTGTCCCCAGACACTGAAAGCAAATATATAATAGTAAAACAGTGTCTGCGGACACTGACATAGATAGGAGATCATGAAATAAATGCAGTGGGTGCATGCCAGGTATTGTCACACACACCCTGCACTTTGACAATGCAGGGTGCATGCCAGGTATTGTCACACACACCCTGCATTGTCAAAGTGCAGTACAGCACTTTCCAAGTGTGTTCAGTGTATGTGGACACTGAAATCAGCTATGTAGATAGGAAGCAATGCAGGGGGTGTGTAACAAGTACTGTCACACACCCCCTGCATTCACACACCCCCTGCATTGTCAAAGTACCGTACAGCACTTTCCAAGTGCTTTCAGTGTATGTGGACATGGAAAGCAGCTATGTAGATAGGAAGCAATGCAGGGGTGTGTGACAGGTATTGTCACACCTGCATTGCGAAAGTGTCATATGACCATACCCCTCAACTGTACAGGTTTTTGCAGAATGCCCAGATGTCTGCCTCTGAGTGCCTCATATTTTTGGTGTTTTCCCCCAAATACCTGTCCCTACCTGGCAAATAGCAGAGGATTTGGAGTCATTAAATAATGACAAACATTTGAGTTTAAGACTCCACATCCTTCATGCTAATGCAAAACCTATTATTCTATCAACTTTCTAAGTTTGTAAGAGCAATATTTAAAATCTGTCCCTATTTTCCCCATAGAATTGCCCTTACTGTGACTGACAAGGAGTATTGATACATGTAAATAAAGTGATTTTATTAATTTCCTTTTTTTTCATCCTAAGGTATGATTAAGTGTAGCTAAGCAGGTTTGTGCATTAGGGACCTCTGCTCAGCATTGCTTAAATATTTCATAGCAGCTAAATAAAAAGGTATATCTAAAATCTCAGCAACGAAGTAGTGTAGTGGTTAGATTCCTGACTTTGCATGCAGGCATTCCTGGTTCGATTGCCAAGACAGGCACTTTATTTTTACATGGGAAAGTATTGTTATGATTATTCTTTTACGTTAAATTATGTAGTACATGTTATTTATCACACAGGGTAGTGTAGCTGGTCCAAAATGGATGAGTAAGTGCATATAACATGTGAAATCACCCATGTATACACAAGTGTCCCATACAGTATAGTCACACCCCAAGGTAATGCAATGAAAACACATAGGGGGATGTCATGTGAAGTAAATCATATACACTTAATAATATGTCAGTAATGATGAAATAATCTACAATCCTGATATTTTTTTTAAATGAAAACTGAGCAATGCTAAGCAGTGCTCAGCTATGCTTTGCTAGTTTAAGCATTGCTTAGACATAAATTCTAAGTAGCAGTTAGCTCAGCTAAGTGGATTTGTGCACTGTTAAACAATGCTCAGCATTTACCCCTTTAAGCACTGTTCACTTCATCTTAGTGGATTTGCGCACCACTTAGCTGAGCTTAGCATTTTCAAAATGATCCAATGACAGAAAAGGGTGGGAATGTGGTCTTAGTTAAACCATGCAGGCGGGAATACAGCCAGTACCTGTTGTAGTTTGATTGGTGCAGGAACTATGACAGGTGTTGGAAAAATCTCACTCTTTCAGGTGCAGTGCTGGGACATTTTGGAGTCCAGGGTCATGTCCTGGCTCCTCGTATCAAACCATGACGACAGACTGCTGCAGGGCCAGTACCAGGGCTCACAGTATAAAGTGGAGGCCTGAGACCATCTGGCATGTGACCTCACCAGTGCCACTGGTATCCCCAGCAGGTACGGCATCACTATGCCGACCTAAAGTGGAGGAAGGGGGCACTCTTGGCCCAATGGATCCAAGATGCTCAGGACAACCATGCTTCAGCAGTTTGTAAGTATCACAGATATAGGTGTGCCAGATTCTAGCCTGAGTATGTGATAGACAGGTATGCATAATGATTGTGTCTCACCCCTACAGCTGCAGCAAAGAGGGCTAGAACATTGAGACTCATGCAGACAGACTGATACATATGCGCTGACAGGCTGGTGAGTACAGATCTATCTTGCAGTATATAGTGGCATAAAGTAGAAGGAGTACATTGTTTACTGCCAGTAGGTATAGTGTGCACTGTGTCTAATGAATAAATGATGTTTGTCACATTAATAATTATCCACAGGATAGCTATTAATAAAAGTGTCATTTCACTGTAATAAAGATGTATACCACAAACTGTTGTGTTTACTCTGGTATGTTGTTGTACAAACAGAATGTGTACAGACTCTTCACACCACATATGGCATTGACAACATGAAGTAACTGAAGCTGTTAGCTAGTATGCAAAACAGTAGAATGTGGAGCAGTAAACCAAGATATAAAGGAAATATGAAATATTGTATGCACTAAGTTCTGAACTCTGAATAGTAATGTCTACAGTATTATAGTGTGTCCTCTGCAGCATTGCATTCTTGTGTTATCCTTTGTTTTCCAGATTGTATTATTTCAAAGGATTAATACACAGTACAATGACTATCTGCCATGCATGAATGTCAGGATTACAAGGTCAGACTGTCTAACTCAGAGAGTATTAGGCAGAAATCAGTCAAGTAAAAGACATCAGTTTCCCAGTAGCTCGGTGTGATGAAAAATAGCCCTGTTGCTCATTTTAGCACACCCAGACATGGTTTGAATCCAGGGAGTGGTACGGAGATGTGTGCATATATACCCTAAAGAAATCCTGAATATTTGTAGAAACAGTATTACAGGTAAAAAATGTGTGTAGTAACTGTATGAAGGGCATACTAATGCACGATGTACAACTGTTCCACTGTCCAAACACATATCCCTACAAATGACAGCAGGATTGGTAAATACACCATGCACTCTCCCCAATGCATGTCCTCAAGTGTCATGCTGTCATGGCTAGTGGTCACTGCTGCCAATAACCTTGGACACAGATAGGAATCCAGGGAAGTATGCCAGTAGCAGTCTCACAAAACATCAGTGCAGGGTACCCCTTCTCTGTCAAGTATGTAACCCTGACATGTACAAGCCCCCTCCAGTAATGTAGTAATTGTTCTTCCAGTCTGCCCCATACCATTACAGGTTGACAGTCTAATGGGTATGTATGTGCTACAGAAGCTATGAGTCATAGATAGATGTAAAGTCAGGGAAGACATGTAGAGTATTGAGCAGTGCTGTTGAGAAAAATAGAAGCCTATACAGTTGTTAGTGGACTTTTTTCTCTCCCCTACCCCTCATCTGCATCAATAATTATTCATATACTACAGGCATGTTGTTCTCAAAACCTATTGTTGGGACATGTGTTCTATTATTGTTCATATATTTAACTGGTTGCATATTAATATACCTTGTTCAAATACTATTACTGGTGGCCTGTTGCCATCAATACAACTTGTATGCTGTTAAAATGCTTACTGTTGTTCTATTTATGTATGCGCTCTGTTTGCTATGCAACTGTTTCATATCAGTTGGATTTGGTTAATTGAAAAACCTATGCATGCTGTTATACCTAATTTTGAAACGTTTTGTTCATGACTAACCAATATATCTTGGATAACCGCAACACAATAACACGTTTGGGAAAGCAGATCCCTGCAGCTCCACCTGTCCCGCTTCATCTGGCCATGGCACTGGGCCCCAGCATGCCTAGGACCCAACGTGGAACTTCTGCTGGTCCTGCACCACCTTCAGGTGGAACCACCTCAGGGGATGGGGTCCATCACCCCCCCGGGTATGGGTGCCGACAGGAACCTGTCATCCGCCGCAAGTTCCGGGGGTATGGTGAGCAGTGTCATTCATTCTGAGTTGGATGGACAGTTGTGTCAGATGGAGGGCTGCCTGGTGCACCTGGAGGGGCAGGCTGACCCTGTTGTCCAGCTCCCAGCGCAGCCACCTTCAGGGCCATGAAGGTAGAGTAGTGACTGCCCATGGGTGGGGACCTCAATCCCACTGTATTCATTTGGGGGTTCATGGGCCTCTGATTCTCCTTCCAAGGTGTTTACCCCTCATGTCTCATATACCACCCCTGTCTGTTGTCTTGTGTGTCTTGTCTGTCTGCAAATGTAACCTGTCCTACCCAACCTACCTCCCCAAACATACCTACAGCCTTTCCCCAACATCCCACTCTCACCTTAATAAAAAAGGGCATCTTTCACACAAACAAATCATTACCCCATACATAGTTCTACATTTTGTCTCCATGTCCAGTGACATCAATCAATCAACACTGAAATTATTCTACAAATGTATGTCTTCAACACCCCTCCCTGTGGGGCATGACGCTGTAAATCCCAAATTTTCCACATCAGTCACAGCTGCTGCTGCATTAGAAATGTAGAGCTAGGGTCCTTTCCTACACTCATCCTGCACATCCCTAGCTGATTTTCTTAATGTTGTACAACCTGCTTTTCCCCATTTCACTACTTTCCTATCACTTTTTTCTTTTCTTTAATTAAAATTAGCGCAGATGTAAGTGTGGCAAAGCAAAGATAAGAGGACTTAACCGTCTGTTAGCATCACTTAGCTGCATGCAAAACCACACAAACCCTCTTGCAACTACTTAAAAGTGCTTTAATCACTCTGTCTCCATCAGCCCTTGTTCTTTCCAGCAACAGAATAATCAGCCCTATCAAGTCTCAAATCAAGGACACTGTGCACTACAATCACAGCAATGCATCACTGTACCATCAGAGCTGTGAAGATTTATAATACTTTTATAAATATATCATGCATTATGGTAATTTAACATTAATGAAAAAAAGTCATCACTACCAGGGCTTGGACCCAGGACCCTGTGCACTACAATCACAACAATGCACCTCTGCACCATCTGAGCTACAGGAATGGGTAATGCTTTTAAAAACATATCAGCCACAACAGTCATTTAACATAAGGGAAAAAATACATATCCGTAATACTCTTATACACACACACACACACACATATATATATATATATATATATATATATATATATATATATATATATATATAGTATACATGCATTTAGCCATCCATTACCTTGTACCAAATGTCTAAAGCAGTGCAGCAGGTTCTCATATGTCCAAACCAAAGATAGTCGAAGCACACAATATCCCCCTCTTTTTGACCCATGGTAGCACTTGTTTAGGTGGTAGAGCAGTTGGAAATGTCACAGTTGGTGTTTTTTATGACATTCCGACCATTCGCTACTTTAAAATTCAACATTCCAGTTCAGAAAAATTAATGTTTGGAGATTGTTTCAGCGACTGACTGCATATATACCATGTATGTATATATATATATATATATATATATATATATATATATATATATATATATATACACACACACACACACACACACACACACATATATATATATATATATATATATATATATATATATATATATATATATATCTACTTCAGTAGACCAAACTCTTACTTACCCAACACAGAAGTTTCATAGGTTCATAGGTAGGTAATAGGCTATCAGCCGAAGGGCCTAAGTAAGCCTAGCCAACAAGGTTCCCTGGCTTACGCCACCCAAGAAAGTTATTTTCCTGTGTCCCTGTTGGGCAGAGCCACAGAAGTGATCCCCAGGGTGTATTTCCTATTTTCCATCCACTTATCAAGATTTTTCTTGAAGAGTACTAATGAGGAACTTTGCTTGACATTGATGGGTAGCGTGTTCCAAAGTATGGGAAGTCTCTGGGACAGGAATCTATCCCTCCAGCATGTACTGTTTATTGTGGTGACAAGGTTTAGGTTCCTAGAGCATGTAGCTTGGAGGAATTGTGATTTCTTTAGGTGTAGCATGTCTAACAGCTCTGGGTTTGACATAGCTTCATATGTTAGGCAAAGATCACCTCAGAGTAGGTGATATGCTACAGAGTAAGCCAGGAGTTTTTTTGAGATGTTCAATGTAGGGCATCTGTTTGAGGCCAGTAATCTTCTTTGTGAGGTACTTCTGTGGCCTTTCCAGCTGCTGCAGATGTCTTGTGAGGTACATTCCAAAAGGGGCATTGTACTATATAATGGGTCTAAAGAGTGTAGAGTAGAGGGGAACAATGACCTCTTTTTTCTTAGATGAGAACCCTTTTGTGATGAAGTGTGCCACATAGAAGGATTTCCTGACTACTCTGGTGATGTGATTATCAAAGGAGAGACTACTGTCCATCTGGGTCCCCATATCTCTTATCACACATTCAGCGTTAAGTAGACTGCTGCCTATGTGGTAGTTCATGGGTACAGAGTTTTTACCAAAGGTGATGACAATGCGCTTTTTGGCATTGAGCTTGAGGCCATGGCTCTGACACCGGGCATCTGTCTCAGTGAGGCCCTTCTGTAGGATGTCCACATCATTTGGGGACTCAACTATGGCTCCTAGTTTGCAGTCATCTGCTAACTTCGTTAACCAAAGGCCTTCTGTGTAAGTCTGTGCTTCCGAGAAGTGGATACCAAAAAGGAGAGGTCCCAGGACTGAACCCTGTGGTACTCCACTTGTCACTGGCTTGACGTCAGATTTGAAGTCTGCAACTTTTACAGTGTGGGTTTTGTCAGTGAGCCAATTGGGAATGCATCTTGTGATGTAGGGATTTATACTTAGTTTAGTGAGTTTAGCTATAATTCCAGAATGGGGGTTGGTGTCGAAAGCCTTGGTGAGGTCAAGATAGGCTGTGTGAACCACCTTACCCTCGTCTGCAGCATTGGTGACTGCCTCAAAGAAGTCAATCAGGTTCAGGAGGCATGATCTGCCTTTCACATACCTGAACTGGGTGAGGTCCAGAGTTTGGAGGTTACCAATGTCTTTGTTTATGAGTTCCATGATGATACATTCCATGGCCTTACAGACCAAGCTCGTCAGGCTAATAGGGCAATAGTTCCCGGGATCAGTGGTGGTGCCCCCTTTGTGGAGTGGGATAACTGTTGCTGTGCACCATTCACTGGGTACAAAGCCTGATGTGAGACTATGATTGAACATGGTGCTTAGGTGGGGAGCCAGTTCATTCTGAAGTTCATGTAAAACGTAGCCTAGGATGTTGTCCGGTCCCATGGATGCTGTGTTTTTGGCTTTAGAGAGTGCAGTTTTTACCTGAGTAGTTGTGATTACAGGGATTCTGCATTCTTCCTGTATAGTTATGGGCACTTTAGAGCGTGAGAGGGGGGTAAACTTAGCACTGAGCCTATCTGCCAAGACGTTGGCAATTTCAGTTGGTTCTGTAAATTTATCCCGTTGTGCTGTAGTTCAGAGCAGATCTGGGTGTTGCCATTAAGATTCTTGACATAGCTATAGAATGCTTTGTGACTGTCCCTAGAATCAGAGGTGATTTTGTTTTCGTAGCTAGCATTGGAGGATCTTATAAGGGATCTCAGCTTCTTACTGAGGCTGACCAGGGAACTCCTCCACTCATGGGGTTTTACTCTCTTTTGCAACAGTTTTTTTCTTCTGTTGTAGAGTTTGTTTATGGCAGGGGACCACCTGATTGGCTTCTTTTTTTTGGAGGATAGCATCTTGGTTGTGTTTGGGATAGCATGATCCATGCACTCATGTAAGTGTTTATAGAGTGCATCTGTGTAGGATTCAGCAGTCGTAACTGTACTGTCCATCTGCATGGGTGTCATGAAGTTCCCCACTTCTGTCTTAAGAAGCATGAAGTTGGCTTTGGAGAAATGTTTTACCATTATTTCCTTAATGGGGGGTGGGGGCGCGATGTGGATATCTAGGGTGATTAGCTTATGGCCGGATCAGACCAACAAGGAGTTGACTTCAGGTGTGGAACACCGGTCACTCATGTTGGTAATCACTAGCTCTAGGATATTGTTTCCCCCGGTGGGGGTGTGGATAAGTTGATCCAGGGCATTGGAATTTATGAATTCCAGAAAGCGTTCAGCAAAGGAGTTTGTACATGAGTAGTTTTCCCAGTTAATGGTGGGGCAGTTGAAATCGCCCATTATTAGGGTGTTTGGTTGAACCCTAATATTTTCCAGTATATCAAGAAAAGAGGAGTGGGAATCCTGGGGCATGGTGGGGAATCTGTAGCAAACTACAATTTGGATTGCAGTTTTGCCCAGAGTTAGTTGCACTTGGATAACCTCAGAAGCATTATGCTGAGCAACTAGCCTGGAGGTGTGCATATCCTTAATGAATATGCATACACCTCCACTTTTGGTGTTCCGGTCAAGGTTAGGTGGCCAAAATGTGTGGTATGAGTTATAGCCTGGTAATGCAGGGGTGCTCTCTGGATCCTTGAACCAGGTCTCAGTCACTGCACAGATATCAATGTTCTCCATTTTAAGGAGTGCCTCGAGGGAGTGCATTTTGAGATTTAGACTTCTAGCATTGAGTAGCATTACCCTCAGTTCTTGTTTGCCTGTTCCTGTTATGGTGGTAAATTTGTCATTTGAACCTTGCCTAAAAATGCACTATAGGGGCAGCAAGAGCCTTAGCCAGTATCCGGAATCCCAGGGGTGACAGGTGCAGGCCATCTCTGACAAAGCATTGTGGTCTGTCAACCATGTAGACCAAGGCAGACAGATACTTGATCCCCTTAGAATGACACCAGAAGCTTAGCCAATTGTTGAAGTTGATTATTTTGTCCTTGTACTGCAGTATCATTCTGGGAAATGGCAGGATGCTACTCAGGGCTAGGGCCATATCTGCCTGGGCTACAAGATTAAAGAGCACTTCCTTGTCTCTTTTCATGTAGTCCAGGGAGGTACATCTCAGGTCATTCACACCAACATGGACAATGACCGAGTCATATTTGTACTTGTTGTGGAGTGACCTGAGTGCATGGGTTATGCGGTGGATCCAGGCACCTGACAGGCAGCTGACAGTAACCTTCTCCTTGTTTAGCCTGGTGAGTGGAACATCAGTGTGCCTGACTAGAGTCACCTATGACTAGTGCGTTGGGTACATTGTTTTGCCTTATGGGCTGTGGCTGAGTGATACACTGAGTCTGTGGGCTATGTGTCATTTGGGTTGTGTTGGGGGGGTGGAGGTTGCTTGCATTTCTGCTTTGGAGGTCTCTGTTGCTTGAGCAGATTTTTATTGAGAGCCTCCGTGAATGTTTTTGTGTTTCTACGTGGGGATTTTGGTGGTGTAGGTTTAGTGGAACTATGTGATGAGTGCGGTGTGGTGTAAGTTTTTACCTTCTCCTCTAGAGTGTCAAGTTCTGTCTTGGTTCGAGAGACTTTTGCCTCCAGTTTGACTAGTTACGTGCATCTCTCACAGGTTGTGATGTTGGCTTGTAGGAGGAGAGGGTTATCTGTTTACATGAGGCAATTGCTACATTGCCCTAAGATGCCCAGACTCATCAGATAGACAGAGAACACTGGGAGCTGACCCTAGGACATGCCTGAATAAAAAAAAAACTACTTTCCTCTAGACAAGTGAGGAAAGTGAGTATAAGAGCTGTTTTTCTCTAGGCAAGTGAGGAAAGTAAGTACAAGAACTGTTTTCCTCTAAGTAAAAAGGAGGGGTGAGTGCTGTAGTAATTTGTAGCTTATTTAATGCTAACAACAAGTTCTGAACAAGTGCTGAGCATGAATAAGCAAATTCAAGTGCTAAAACTAAAAATCTGTATGTGGATCTTGTGGTAGATAGGCTACCTAGTGCTTATCACTCCCACTGATAAGCTAGAATGCTTCTCTCCAACACAGAAAGGATTTGGGGGGCTCAGAAGCTTACAAACAGTCCTGGATATAAAAAATCTGTATCTGGACTAGACTTGTTAGAGGAAAGGTGGGAAACAAGTGCAAATGTGGGCTTTTAAACCAGAAAGTTGAAAGAGATGGAGAAACTGCCAAACGGCCAATAAACTACAATTTCTGGGCCAGAAGCCACTCTTCTGATAGATAGGCTACCTAGTGCTTACCACTCCCACTGATAAGCTAGAAGGCTTCCCTCCAACACAGAAAGGCTTGGGGGGCTCAGAAGCTTACAAGCAATCCTGGATACAGCAAATCTGTATCTGGACTAGACTAGTTACAGAAAAGTGGGAAAAAAGCACAAACACATGCTTTTAAAGTAAAAAGTTTAAAGAGATGGAAAAACTGCCCAAACAGCCAATAAACTACAATTTCCAGGCCAGAAACCACTCTTGTGGTAGATAGGCTACCTAGTGCTTACCACTCCCACTGATAAGCTAGAAGGCTTCCCTCCAACACAGAAAGGCTTTGGGGGCTCAGAAGCTTACGCACAGTCCTGGTTACAGCAATTCTGTATCTGGACTAGACTAGTTACAGGAAAGGCAGGGAACAAGCTTAGAATTTGTTTTGAAAGTAGAAAGGGAGAAAGGAGTAACAGAAGATAATTCAAAATTAAGGACCTAAGTGGCTTGTCCTTCACAAATGTTCTATCTGTATTACGTAGAGTGAGCTAGTGACACTAGACTGGAATAGAGCTGAGATAGAGCTGAACAGATAGGACTGGTAGGAGTGTCTGAAGTCAAAATATGATCTCACTGTACTCGCCAAGTGAGCAAATGAAATAGACCCAGGAGGAGTGTTCAAACACAAATTTACAGGAGGGGCGGGCAATTCCAAAGCCACCAAGATTAATACCAGAACAAGAACAGTGAGGGCAGGTGGGAAACTAACTGTAAAGACAGAAAGAGACCACAGTATTCTATGAAACAATTAAATAGAAAAATAACTACAGAGAGACACAGACAAAATATTCAATGAAACAATTAAATAGACAGAAAAATGAAATGCAGTACAATGTTTAACACTGCAAGTTTGTACTTAACTCGGCTAGTAATGCAGTAGATTGCAAGTATGTAGCAGAAACCAAACAACACAGGTATTGAGCAGTAATAAATTCAAAGATATGTGACTCACTTATAAATACAGAGAAACCCTCTAGGTTAAGAATTTAACACTGAATATCAATGAAGTGAAACACAATAGCCCCCACTACTGCAGAGACAGAGAGAGGCCACAGTATTCTATGAAACAATTAAATAGACAGAAAAATGAAATGCAGTACAATGTTTAACACTTCAGGTTTGTACTTAACTCAGCTAGTAATGCAATTTATTGTAGGTATGTAGCAGAAGCCAAACAACATAGGTATTGAGCAGTAATAAATTCAAAGGTATGTGACTCACTTATAAATACAGAGACACCCTCTAGGCTGAGAGTTTAACACTGAATATAAATGAAGTGAAACACAATAGCTCCCACTACTGCAGAGACAAAGAGAGAGAGAGAGACCACATTATTCCATGAAACAATTAAACAGAAAAATAAATAACTACAGAGAGACACAGACACAATATTTAATTAAACAATTAAATAGACAGAAAAATGCAATGCAGTACAATCTTTAACACTGCAAGTTTGTACTTAACTCAGCTAGTAACGCAGTTGATTGTAGGTATGTAGTAGAAGCCAAACAACACAGGTATTGAGCAGTAATAAATTCAAAGATATGTGACTCATTTATAAATACAGAGAAACCCTGTAGGCTTAGAGTTTAACACTGAATATCAATGAAGTGAAACACAATAGCCCCACTACTGCAGAGACAGAAAGAGACCACAGTATTCTGTGAAACAATTTAATAGAAAAATAAATAACTACAGAGAGACACAGACACAATATTTAATGAAACAATTAAATAGACAGAAAAATGAAATGCAGTACAATCTTTAACACTGCAAGTTTGTACTTAACTCAGAGAAAAGCACCGACAACTTCAGATGAATGAAATCCGGAACACTGACTTCGCACATGAGGTAAATAACCACTTGGACATCCTGTTGAACTTTGCCCCTTACCCCTCATGGTAATGAGATCTTAGAGTTAGTATATTTAGTTATGGGGATGTGGTGGGCAAAGCCACCTACATCGGTGGGTTTAGTTTAGTTTTGTTAATTGTTTTTGTTCGGAATGGCCAAGCAATTACCTACCTCACGTGTGAAGTTGGTGATCCGGATGTTGGTCTTCTGAGCCTTTGTCTAGGGCTAGTGAGTGTTGGGTAAGCAAAAGTTTGGAATACTGAAGTAGACCAATATATATATATATATATATATATATATATATATATATATATATATATATATATATATATATATATATGCACACACACACACACACACACACATATGTATATATATATATATATATATATATATATATATATATATATATATATATATATATATATATATATATATATATATATATATTTTTTTTTTTTTTTTTTTTTAATTTTATTTTATATTTGTTAACCAGGATTGTCTGACTGAGGAAAAGTCCTTTTGCAGCATAGGCCCAGGGAGAAAAGCTCCAAAACATAGTTACAGAAAAATATAACTGTTACAAACACAGTTAACATTATAATCATTCATAATAAAACTTGTAGAACAGTTATCATATATATGCAGTTACAATATCTATAAAAATGTTATGAAGAATACTGCAACAGAATGATAGGAGGTAGTGTTAGGTAAAAAATGAAGTAGACAAGTTTAAGTTGTAAATGTTTTGGTATAGAGTAGAAGAAATGACGGTAAGACAGAGGAAGTTAGGTGTGTTATTTAGTGAAAGTATATTCAAGGAGGCTGAGAACAGGTACAAATCCAGAGACTTTTAAGTACTCTTTAGTGGCTAGTTTGAATACTTTATGATGTGAAAGTGATCTAACTTCTTGTGGGAGTTTGTTCTAAGCAACAGAGGGATGGCAGCTGTATGTAATGTCTCATATTTTGGACTTGGGCTTGTAAATTTGCAAAAGGTCTTGGTGGAGCTCCTGAGTAGTCTGGATGGGACATAGTGGGAGATTATGGTGCCTAGTGCTGGACAGTAGGATGGTGAATAAATAATGGAGTGTATAAGTTGGTGCTGAGAGAGGAGTAGGAGGTGTTGTAGTTTGAGCCAGTTTAGATGTTTGAAAGAGATACAGTGGTGAGATTTGTAGGTTTGTTGTGCAGCAAATCTGGTTATTTTGTGATAGGTTGATTCAAGTTTGCTAAGTAAGGTGCAGTTAAGATTTGTGAGTATTTGGGAGCAGTGTGTTAGGCATGGCAAAAGATAAGCATGTGTGATTGTAGTTCTAGATTCAGGAGTTAGGATTTTTTTTATTTCTGTAGAGAAGTCCTAGTTTTTTATGGGTTTTCCTGATACAGTTATTTATATGGAGGTTAAATTTTAGCTGATCATCAATGGTTACACCAAGGAGTTTAGTACTAGAGTCAGCAAATATGACATTATGATTTAGTGATTTTATTTGAAAAGTAGATTTGATATGAGTAACAGTTTTGGGGAGAAAGAGTAAGAGTTTGTTTTTGGGGGGATTAAGGATGAGCTGATTATTGGTAAGCCAGGTTTCAACAGAGTTGAAAGTAAACTGGGTAGCTGTTAGAAGTTCAGAGGGTGAGTTAGCAATGGTGATAACTGTGCAGTCGTCTACATACACACACACACACACACACACACACACATATATATATATATATATATATATATATATATATATATATATATATATATATATATATATATTTATATTCAACCTCTTACTGGAAGACATCTGCAAAAAGCATGACCAAGTAGTGGAGGGATAAAGGGCAAACAATAGTGACATATTTGAAATATGGCTGTTATACACTTAGAAGTCTGCTAGGGTGGCATGGCTTGTTTTAACATATATTTTCTGATAGATTCCAGGTCTGAAACACAAATGATTGTCATCATTTACTGATGTCAATGCTCAGATCATCTCAGTGATTTTTCAGAAACTCACAACTGTTATGGGGAACAAACCGAACATATGATCCATGCCTCTGGACAGTGTATAGACATCTGGACAGTGGAGAGGTATGACTGCAGTCATGTAACAGAAGAAGAAAAAAACAGAGAGTTGCCATTGATTTCACCCAGCACCTTCTGAACTACAGTCAGACCAACACGACACTACCCCATATCAGCTCTAGGGAATTGCCCATGCATTTGCAAATATATCATGCACTATAGTGATGTAACTGTAGGGAAAAGCAGACATTGGTGAGAAATTGACCACCCACAACCATTTGCACCACAGTCACAGCAACTCACCAGTACCCCAACTGAACTCTGGAGTAGAATGACTGAACAAACCCTGCAAATATATACACCTGATAGACCACCAACAACTGTAACAGCATGCACAGTCAGATAGAAAAGGATATACGGCACTCACATCTACCACTCTCCCTACTCAGCCCAACAAACATTTACACACTACACTGCTACACAATCTTGACAATCTGTTAATAATGGCCAGACATACATAACTCTCAACTGTACAGATTTCCACAGAATGTCCTGGGTGTGGGACCATATTTTTGGCCACTGCTGCATACCACTTCTGGGAGTCTGCTAAGTCACTGGGATGATATCAGGAGTGAAGTCACTAAATCATGATATACCATACCTCTGAACCTCTTACTGCAAGACATCTGGACAAAGCCTGACATACCTGGGGGACAGGGGGGCAAAAAAAAAGGACATATCTCACATAATGGTGTTACAAACTGAAACAGTTGCTGGTGTTACAGAGTTTATTGGAACATAACATCCCTGAAGGATATGATGTCTGAAACACAAATGGATGTCAACATTTACTGACTTCAATCCTCATATTATCCTACTAATTTCTCAAAAACAGAAATTGTCTGAGGAACAGATCAAACATATGATGGTAACCTCTGGGCATTCTGCGGACATCTGGACAGTTGAGAGGTATGTCAGAGACATATCACTGTCAGACATCAAGTCATGCAGAAAATGCGTGTCCAGACAAACCTTGTTAATCTAGTGATCTTCTATGTGTATAACAGCAATACCTACTTACAATCTGTACCCAGTGCTGGACCTTTGTCCCACATTTTGTTGGGCTGTCTCCACATTTCTTGTTCTGAGAGTTATTTCCATCTACCTTCTGTGAAGCTGTAGCCCCCACACCTCCATAATGTTCTCCTCACAGGCAAGAAAAGGGATCAAGGTCCACATGAAGGAGCTAATTATAGCACTGTGTTGCTATGGCATTGGCTAATGGAATGACAACATAGCTGCTCTGGATGCAAGTAGCAAGTGGGATACACCAACTGATGCACAGGCCATCACCTACTCATGAGCATTACCTACAAAAGGCAAGCTGCTGCCTATGCAAAACAGATCTGAACCCATCTACACAAAGACAGACAGTGACTACACAAACCTAAACATTTGCATTATTCTCAGGAAACTCTTCAGCACTATAACAGGTATGTCAATCAATTAAGCATGTAATGGAATGCAGAAGGAGAGATGCAATAATGTGAAATAGGAAGTTAAACACTAGGCCAGGACAAGACTTGCTGGACTCACATATTACTGTCTAACATTTACAGCGATTCCTGCTGGCCCTGTCTCTAGTGACATAGATCACAGCTCTGGCCCCTGAGCCACCCCAGCAAAGGTCAACTCATGTATGACCACTACTGGAGTGTCTGTTGTCCAGTACTGTGACACTGCTAGGCCAGCTACCTGGGATGTTGTAAATATTCATATGTCACCTGCGAATGTTACCATGATACATATGCTTGTCTTACAAACGTAAGAGACTTATATAGGGTATGTGCATAATAAACAACCGGCACAGAAGTGTGTGTTGAACTGTATGTTATATACTGAGCTCATACCGTTCAACTGTCCAGAGTGTTGCAGACTGACTGTGTTTGCCTCATATTTGTAGACAATGCCTCTTACAGTTGTATATTATCTGGCGAATCACTGGCAACCCAGTAAAGACTGAAGTCATAACATGATAACATACCTTTGAATGTCAGATGTCATATCCTGTGGAGTATTCCTGTGAAAGCAAAACCATCTGTGTGGTACATCTGGATTTATAAAGTGTCACTATCTTCCAACCTTTGCCCACCATTGATGTATGCCTTTGTGCAGTGTCTTGCTCTAACAGGAGCTAGGAGTCTTAGCATGAAACTCATGTCATTGCAAGTGTACCTTGTCCTGGAGGATGCTGACATTTGTGCAGTCACTGACACCTGGTCTGCAGCTGTGGAGAGCAAACTAACCTTGCCAGGTTACTCATCCCACCATATGTTTAGACCCAAAATGGGGGGCTGCAAAGCCACAGAAGGTGGAGTTTTAAATATTATCATACACATACACACCTCCAGGCTGACCAAAGAGTATAACTCATGGGAGACATCCTAAGTGCAGTTAACTGTTGACAAAACACCTACTGAAATCATAGCTGGCTACAGACCTCCAACCATGACTCTGGATACCCACTACACATATCTGGACTTGCTTGAATCTGTCAAGATTCAACCATCTACCCTGCTTCTAGTTGACTTTAACTTCCCAACCATAGCATGCATCACCTATTCTACATGAACATTAATGCACAGCGATTCCTTGGCTTTGTCAATGGCAATGCACTGTGTCAGCTGGTCAACACTCATACAACAGGTGGAAATATCCTGTACCTAGTCTTAACCAACATGAATAGCCGCTGTAGCACTCCTACAGTGTCATCCTCCTTGGTAAGATCTGACCACATAGCCATCACTGTTGAGGTCACCATCTCCCCTGCCCCCTCCCTTGTCAGGGCCAAACAAAAATACATTTCCAAAACTGACTATAAATCCCCTAAGAGCATATAGAAGTAGATTTACAGCCACCGTCTCATCAGTTGGAACTAATAGTAGTGTCCAAGCATATACCACAATACTATATGAGCACCTACATAACTGTATGGACTCAGCAATACCTGACAGGAGAAGATCATCTCCCTCAAGGTAGGGTAAACCTCTGTGGTGGACAGCAGCAATACACAAATACCATAATAGGTGGAAATAATTGCTGGACATGGCCAAGAAGGAGCAGGTGCCTTGGTCTGAACAAGCAAATAAGGTCATAGGTGAATTACCCTAAGGCTATCTTTGAGTGCATATTTGACACATCTACCAAGGCCAATCACTAGGCTTTCCACATATATGTCTGCAATCCTAGAGGCAATAACCTAATCAGCTCTGTAGTGGTGGTCAATAACACCACATACACATATGGCATAGATATAGCCAACCTGCTGCAGACAGGTTAAGTGTAAACATCACCCCCTGTCCCCCCATCGGCACACATGGACATGCACAGAACCTGCCCCCCTCCTCTCATCATCAGGAAGCAGGTCCATAATGCCGTCTCAAAGGCAACACACAGAAGTCTCCATAGGCCTGATACCATCCCTGGGTGGATTCCATGTGAACTCAGGCATGAGCTCTCAGCTCCATTACACACTGTAGTCAACCAAAGCATGAGCACCAGTGTCATCCCATCTGCACAGAGGTCAGCCACTGTCATCTCTATACACAAACGTGGAGCAATCCACTGACCCAGCCAATCATATGCACATCAGCCTAACTAGCCTGATCTGCAAGGGCATGGAAGGCAATATCAAGGACCTTATAAACAGGGACATTGGCAATCTCAAAATGCTTGAGCCCACACAGTGTGGTATTGTCAAAGGGAGGTCAGGCCTGTTAAACCTGGTCAATTTCTCTGAAGTGGTCAACAAACACAAGGATGAGAGGAGGATGGTACACACTGCCTACCTTCACCTAGCCCAAATCTCTCACCATAATCTCCAGGTGGGCATGATACATAAGCCTACACAGCTAGGCATCAACTTGTATGTTAACAGATGGGTAGCTAACTGGCTCAGTGATAGTACCCCCTTGGTTAAAGTAGTGGAAGCCAGCTGTATTAGTGGACTCATACAGAGCTGTGTACCCCAAGGATCTGTCTGGGGGCCTCTACTGTTTGACAAATACATTTTTGAGGTACAAGACAAAACCAGTGGTCTATGGCTAACCAGGTTTACACAGGATTGCAAGCTGGCCACTGTCTTACATTCCCCTATGGATGTGAGCATCCTCCAAGAGGCCATTACCCAAATTAATGACTGGTGCAAAAAGCATTGGCTCAGACTGAATTCCAGGAGATGTATCATACTCCCTGTTGTGGTAGATGTCATCCACACTAATTATGACAGTAATAACAATGCACTAAGCATGCAATCAGGGGTGAGGTGACTTGTGCAACACGGTTGGTAGCAAACTGACAGCTCGCCACTGTGTGGGCACCATTGTATGGAAGGCTGTCTACATGGCCCACCTCACAAATATGGATATGTCATCCAGGAATCAGGAGGCCACAATATCCCTGTACTCCACCCTTATCAGACACATTACCGAGTACAATGGCTTCTTTGGCATGTACCCTGCCAAGCAAATGCAGCAGTTGCAGAGACAACAGAGGTTCCTGACCAGGCAAATCCAGGGTCTGCAGCACCTATCATACACATAGAGGCTGAAAGCCCTGTCCCTGTACTCAGTCTCATACAGACTGATCATAGCGACCTGTGTCTGGCATACAAGGACATTTCCAAACCAGCCTTGATGGCATTTCTGCATATCCATAAGACAAACCCCACTCATGCAACACATACTCAAGGCCCTCACCTGGTCTCTGACATGTATATTACTCATTGGTGGGATAGTGTAGTGTCCCACACAATACACTGTCTGTATAATACACTCCCTCCCCATGTCTAGCAGAGTACATGTATATCCCTCTTGAAGAAGAAGATGGATGACTGCATGGGAAATGGAAAAGACCCCCTTGGGATCCCATGTGTGTGTCCCAGCTGGACAGGGGAAACAGGTGCTGGCTTTGAAGGGACATGTGCAGAAGTCTGGGCTAGGCTTATGTGGACACCCATGCCAATAGCCTGGTATAATCCTATGAAGCTATACACCTAGTACTTTACATGTTTCCTATATGCATTGCAGACTGTACTGCAATGTTGTCTGAATTTAATCCCTGTGAGTCTGAACTATGTAGGTACTGCAGTGATAGAGTATTCTCTTGTTCCTTCTTTAGTTATTATCACATATTGTTACACCTTGTCATTGTGTCTGGGCTGTATAGCAGTAAGTCAGCTCTTACAGTACTTGCATATGCACTTGGTGACACTGTATAACTCACTACAATAGCCTTGGTCTTGGTCACACTTACCATTCTGCTAATAGGCCCATCACACAGTAGGATTTATCACCCTTTGTTCAGGGCCTTGCAGTAGCTTTGAAAGAGATGGATTGTGGCAGGCAGAACTATGGTAAGGTCTGGCCTGAAGGGCCCAGAGGTGGAAAAGCTGTACCAGACTTTACCAGGTGTGTGTGTGTGTGTGTGTGTGTGTGTGTGTGTGTGTGTGTGTATGCATGTACCAACAAATATAATACGGCAGGCTATTAATTTACATATGTTGTCTTCCCCTTGCAGGTGAACATGGAAGTTGGTGTCTGTCCCCCTCACAACCTGATGTCAGTGTCTTAGCGGACTCTCAAGATGATGGGGTCATAGTGAGGCACAGATGGGGTTGTCAGGCCTGAATCTGTGCCATTGGTTGGTATCCCAACTTCACCCAAAATGTCCCTGAACATAGTCAGTATGCCCACACATATGCAGTCCCCAGCAGCCACAGATAATGGACAGTTGGAGGGTGGTGGCATGGAACAGGCTAATGTGGTGATGATGCTAAGTGTGAGTGTAGGCACTAGCCATAGCCAGAGGACAGGCAAGATCACACACAAGGCAGATGAACAGGGGTGCTCGATGGAGGACTGCATCAAGCCCCTGTTATGTGCCACAGCAGGTGTCACCAGATGCATGTTATGGTTTGTCATGGAGGAACAGGTGCGTACTGACCACAAAACCAGACAGATGTTCAGGGTCATGAATGCAGCACTTCCTGCCATGCATGACAACCTCCACAACATTTGTGATGCCATACGTCATTTCACCGATGTCGTGGACAGATGGTGGGGTTAGATATTGTCACTGCTTGACCATGTAATGTCTGTGCTTGAGCATGTGATGGGAGAAGGGCATTGGCCAGGTAGACATGGGTCAGCAAAATGATCAGTTGAGAGCCCATGTGGCCGTGCACATTCACAGTCCTGTAGTCACAGTAAAACCAGCACTACCAAAGGGAGGGTGCTGTCCACACCACACCGGAGTAGGCCATAGGCACGTGGTCCTAGCCAGTCCTATCAGGGATGCAGATCCAGCAGACAGCAGTCACCATTGGGGAGTAGTACTGCATCTGTCCTTGGGCCTGGTGGTGCCAGTGAGACTCCTGCCAAGACCAATTCCCACATCCCTGCAAGGAGACAGTGAATCATACATCCTGGCATATATAGTCCATGGCTTTCCAACATAGCCCTGAATCGGGCATTCACATGTCTTGATTATGTGCAGACAAACACTCAAACATCTCTATCACAGGCCGGTCACCACCAGACATACACAGCTCTTCTGCATGGCACAGTTGAACACCACCCCTCCAAACATACACACACACACACACACACACACACACACACACACACACACACACACACACACACACACACGATGTCAAACATATGGCCCAGCCTAGGTCTCTGGCAATCCCACATGACACCCTGTGCATGTGATGCTACTTGTGCCACAACCCTATTATCCATACCATTGATGCAGGGATATGCTCATATGGGTCTGATGCACAGGGTGAATATAGTACAGTGCAGTAATGTAATGCAGTGTAAGGTGCTGTCTGCTGGCATTGTCATGGGCACACATTGACGTGTATGTACCTTGTAAGCCATGATGCATTATTGCTGTTAGTACTGCTGACTGACTGTAGTGTACATACTGTATTCTATTTGTGTTCCAGGTGTCTGTGTATCTGCAGTCTGTGGGCCTGCTGACAGTAGCCATGATGAGTATGGTGGAGTGGAAACACAGTGACCTTTTCATAGCCAAGGTACAGCTGTATATGTAGATGTTTACTAGGTGTGTTTACATACAACAATGTGTAACGGACAATTGTGGCAGACAGTGTGACCTTGCATACATACTCTTGACAGAGCCAGCTACATGTCACATGGGTGTTCTGTAGGACTGCAGGCTCACACATACAGAGGAGGTTACTTGAGTACTGGCACTGCGTCCCTCACAAGCTTAGCCATTACTTTAACTGCAACAGATTTGCCTATCAGCACCTGTTGCCCCTGCCATTTCTGTCCCATCCACTCAACCTTTATGCAGGTGATGAGGGTATGCCTGGTACTGTGTATGACAGGTGTGGAGTATGGATTCCTGACACAGGTCAGCCTGTGTTAGTCTAACCTGACAATCACCAGCATGTGCGTCTGCTAACTCATATGCATGTATGGCCTGTCATCCTGGTAGCAGACACAGAATCATAGTCCTGTACATGGGGCAGCTGTTGAAGGGCTGAGCACAGCCCCTACCTGCACAGTCTTATGAATGATAACACTAGATACGTAACACAGATAGCTCAGAGGTAATGTAGTGTTGCAGTGTCTGCCACTATTATTCAAGTGGGTGACAATTGTTGGGGCTGTTAGGATTGCCAATGGTGGATTCAGAGGCCCTTAATGTAGTAGCACCATCTGACACACAAACACACACACACACGCACACACACACACACACACACACACACACACACACACACACACACACACACACACACACACACACACACACACACACACACACACACACACACTGCTGCATGGGGGCATGCATTGAAGCACACATGCATGTGGAGTTGACACTTCTCAGAGTAGATGACCTACCCATCTATTTATGTACAATACACAGTGATATGACCATTGCATGCACCACAGTGGCTTGGTGTTAGAAACTGTGTAACTGTGTTTGTACAGTGGGTAACATCTGCATGGGCTGAAACTAGGTTGGCAATGGGGGAGTTCACAGGGTGGAGGAGACTCACAAAATGGTATATCTAGCACATACACACAGGAAAGACAGCCACAGGGGCTGTGCATACAGAAACACATACACAGTTGCCAATAGACATATTAGCAACCCTACATATCCACTTGTATATACTATAGTGCTACGTACACATGACATGCTCCACATAGATTATATGCCTGGGGCATGACACACAACCTCTTACAACAAGTAATCTTGTGAATGCCTTCATGGATGGTGGGATACCCACCAGAAATAGCTACTGCTCCTACAAACCTGCACAAATGACAGAGTGGCAGACTTTGGAGCAGCATGATGTGTCAGTCAATACAATGTCTGCTGCTGGCATGTGTGTCACTATGGTAACTTTGACATATTTGGCAATGATATCACAGGAATGATCATTGTTAGGGGACACAGACCATGTATAGGTTGCAAACATATGGATATTCCATGTACAGCTGTACAGATGACTGGTATGGGCTGTATTGTGTTACATGGTGTATGTGAGGCAGATGGCTATTTAAAGTAATGTCATGGGTAGGGGATCAACAGGCCTTAAAATGGTATAATCTACACACACAACAACCACAGGGGATATGCCTCACCCACACTACTATAGTTGTCAGTATTGAGAATAGAACCTCTACCCATCAAATTATTTATACTATAGTATTATACAGTTATTGCACATGCCACAGAGCTTAGAGGGCCAACAAGTGTATACAGGTACATCTACGGTGAATGTCATCAGCAGGCCTTGTAAAGTAGGGCAATGAGAAGTGTACTGGGTGGTACATGCCTCAAAATGGTATAACCCACACTCCTAGAGAATGTGTTTCTCACCCAAACACACACACAGGGAGGATATGATTCTCTCACACACACACAGTATCACAGTTGCCAGTATTGAATTTAGAACCCCTACCTATCTAGTTAAGTGTACTACAGTGTTACTCTGTTATCACACATATCATGGAGCTTATAGGATTTGCCAGAACTGAGGAAAGAACCCCTGCCTATCTAGTTATTTGTACTACACTGTTACATAGTGATTGCATGTGCCACAAAGCTTATAAGGCTGAGGGCTGTGCAAAGGTACTTCTGAAGGGAATGACATCAGCAGGACTGCTAAAGTAGGGCACTAGGAAGTGCAGTGGTTGGGAATGGCCTAAAACTGTTTCACCTACAAACAAACACACACACTTACCATGACTGGGATTAGAAACCCTACCTATCTAGGTGTTTGTACTATAGTGTTACACAGTTATCTCACATGCTACAGTGCTTATAGGGCTGAGGGCTGTCCAAAGGTACTTCTAAGGTGAATGACATCAGCAGGACTGCTAAAGTAAGGCACTGGGAAGTGTCGTGGGTGGGACAATCCTCAAAATACTTCATCCTACAAACTTGCAAACACTTGTACACACATTTGCCGGAACTGAGAATAGAACCCCTGCCTATTTAGTTATTTGTACTATCCTGTTACATAGTTACTACACACACCATGAAGCTTATAGGGCTGGGGCTGTCCAAAAGTACTTCTAAGGTGAATGACATCGGCAGGACTACTAAAGTAGGGCACTGCAAAGTGTACTGGGTGGAGATGTCCTAAAACTGTTTCATTTACAAACACTCACTTGCCAGGACTAAGATTAGAACCCCTACCTATCTCGTTATTTGTACTGTAGTGTTACACAGTTATCATACACACACACACCCACTACAGAGCTTATAGGGTTGACAGGTGTCCAGTGGTACTTCTAAGGTGAATGACATCAGCAAATCTTGTGAAGTAGGGGAATGGGAAGTGTACTGAGTGGTAACAGCCTCTTAATACTTAAACCTACACACACACACACACACACACACACACACACACACACACACACACACACACACACACACACACACGCACACAGGCAGGTGATGTGATGTTATAGCCCCCACCTCAGTACAATTACACAATGGAGCTCACCTTCATGCTGGCAGATGCAACTGCTTATGACTGGTTTGCTACTGTCTGCAGCAAGACACCACTCTATGCCATTCAGGGTATTCCTGTGTATGACTCACTCTTTTTTGATTTCTCCAAATCTTTTGGGTTTCTAATACCATGATGGGAATGGACCCCATTCCTAAGTCAGAGTACAATTAAAGTTCATGAAATTAGTATTATTTCACTCATTGATGTTAGCCAAAAGTGCTCTTCACAGTACCCGCAATGTGCCCAGCAATGACTCCTTCTGCAATTCATGATTGTAAATTATTTTTTATAAGACCAGTTGCTCCTACTACTATTGGAACTGTCTGGGTATCTTTCTTCCACATGGCTCTCATTTCTGCCTATAGATCAAGGTATTTTATGACTTTGGGTCTCTCTGTACACAAGACACTATAGTCACTAGGTGTGGCAACTTCAATGATCAATGCTACTTTTGTCTACTTTTCTTGGATCACTATGTCCGGTTTTCTAGCATCTATCTTTTGGACTGTTGGTATTGGGTGATCCCATGTGATGTAAACTTCATCATTTTTTATGATTCTCTGTGGCTCATGTTTCCAATGTTTTTCAGCCACTTCAATACCATAATGTTTGCACAATCTCCAGTGTAACAATCTCGCCACATTATTATGCCTTTCAGTATACAGTCCCTCTGCCATTAGAGCATTGCAACCAGCAATAAGATGCGTAACTGTTTCCAACTCGGTTCCACAAATCCTACATATGTCTGTTTCTCCCACATGATTCACTGTCAGTGTATGTCTCCCTATGTCTCTCTCTCTCTCTTTCTATCACTGTCTGTCTCTCTCTTCCCCATGTGTATGTGTGTGTATGCTGGACATATTGTTCTGTGTTGCCCATTTTTATGTATGTGTATCACATGCAACAGATGCAGATATATCATATATGTGCTAACTACAGCTAGCTGAGGGTAATCCTGTCTGATGGGTGTGTGTAGAGACAGTTAAGGTGTACATAGCTGTCTGTATGCAAAGACATGTATGCACAATATAGTTATATAACCCGATGTGGGTTCCAACATGGGTTGTGATTCTCTAAATGTAGGAGCATGCCCAGTATGACCTCCTATAGTAAGACTGGGACTCCAGTCCAGACATAGTTATACTCCAGTCCAGGGTTTTGTGCGCTACAGCCATACCTCTCAACAGTAAACAGGAAGATGCTGTAGGTACCGGGTTTGATTTTACAGACATTTTCTGACATATCTGAAGTCTGACACTAGAATGTATTGTGTCATTACCTAGTGACAGACATCCTCAGATCATCACAGTGCTTTACAAGAGGAATACAAGATGTATGATACACAGACCAATATTATGAGGCCAACTATATACATTCTTGCCCAAAAAAGGCCATTTGAGAGGTGTGTCTACAGCCAGTTGACTGATGAAGCTGTGTAAACTGTCCAGCAGCTTGGTGATATACTGGCTGGGAATCTCCTGCTTGTGTGGTATTCTTCTTACCTGAAAAGTCATATCCTAGTCCATACCTCTTAAGTGTACAGTTTTTGGTGGATTGTCCAGGGGTCTGTCTAGAAGTTTCATCCACTTTACATAAACTTGGGCTTTTACAGCAAGTTAGCTGCAAATAATTAAAGATGGACGTTACAAACAAATGACAGACATTAGCATTTTAGACTACATAACCTTCAGACAATTCCTGCTAATGCAAAACCTGTTATTCTACCAACTTTCTCAGTTTGTAAGAGCAATAGTTACAACACATGCCTATCATTGGGCCTTTGTCCCACTTTTATTTATGACCTTGTCCAGATTTCTTGCTGTCAGAGATTAAGAGGTATGGGTGTGGGTACAGAGTCCATTTTACTGTGCAGAAATGTCCATTATATGTGTAGTATATTCCACATAGCACTGTGTGACTTTCAGGTATATATCAGTGGCAAAGCAGTACAGAGTAATGTCGGGAACCACTGACAGACAGTTGTGCATAGTTTGATAGGTTGATACGACATTAGTAGATTACTGGCCCTGAAGCCCTTATAACCCACGCAGATTGGAGTGTAGCCCATGTTAGGCAATGTCAGCACACAGAGCCCCTGTCCAGCAGGGACACAGGTGGAATCACAGGACTGTATTTTGTGTTTCCCATGCACTTATACAGGGAGCACATCACTAGGGGTATTGAGGCACTTGGCTTGATGTGGACAGGGAGTGTATTCCACAGATGTGGGAGTGTGTGGGACATGTATTGGTCACACTAACAAGCCATACTGATACCACAAACCAGGTTGATGCTGCACCTATGGGTTGATCAAGTGAGACTTGACTTCCAGATGTGCGACAGTCACATCAAGGCAGGGTCTGGATTTCTTTGTATGCCAGACAGGGGCCACCTCAGCAGATTCTGTAGGGAATGGGGTAGAGGGACAGTGCTGTTAGCCTATCTGTGTTGGGCAGGTGTTTTGGGGTTTGGGGTAAGGCCTTAGTGTTTGCAAGACCCTGGTGTGTGGAGTCTGCATGGTCTATGGTATGTACATTTGTGGGGTTCTCATGTATTTTTGCTTCTGAGGTGTCCTTTGCTTGTCTTTTCATTTTGTTGTGGACCTCCACTTACATGGGTGTGTGTTGTATATTTGTAGGTGATGTTTCCTGACTCCATACACTGCATTTCACCTATGTTACTACACAATTTGTTCTGGTGTGTACATTCTCCATTTGTCTGTCCAGTGGTTGCCCTTCCCCTTATGTGTGTCTCTTTGTCCTTCTGTAGTCCAGCCACAGGCTTTTCCCACAGTGGCTGCTGTTATGCATTTGTAATTCTGATGTGAATGGGGTAAATGCCTTAACATCACACACAAGGTTGTAGACTTCACACCTCTGAGTGTACCTATTTAGCAGGTTGTCCATCATTGCACCACTACATTTGCTGTGGTCCTCAGACAGTTTGTGCTACTATATGTTATTATGAGGCTACATGTTGGCCTATCTGTCAAACTGTCACAGACTTGACATCTGGACAGGCCCATATATGACAGTCAGACAAAGGCACACACATGGGGACAGGGTGTTACTACTGTTCTGCCAAACATAGACAGTTGAGAGACCAGTTTGGTATTTGCTTGCTTTCTCTTATGGGTATGACATCTGCTTCCCCATCCCCACTGTTTGCCACTGATGTTTTGACAGGACCATTTCTTGTTTTGCAAATATTTGGCAGGCAAATGCAATGTTAGGACAAGTAAAACAGATACACAAGGCATACTTGTGCTCCTTCTGTGACAACCTGTCATTCCAGGGGTATAGATGTTGGCCAGTGACATGTGTCAGTGCTGACACAGTAAGTTGGCAGCCTTTTATGACCTGGCAGTACACTGTCCTTCAGGTACCTGCTGTCCTACTAGGCACCATACCTCCCGATTATTTAGAGGCAGACATCTGGACAAAGCCATATTTAATTTGGGGACAAAGGCCTATATATAAGGACCATTGTTAACTATTGGCGTTACAAACTTAGAAAAGTGATACAATAACAGGTTTTGCATTAGCATGCATTTTCTTAAAGGATATGAAGTCTGAAACTACAATCTGTCATTATTTTCTGTCTTTAGTCTTTTGTGATTTGCCAATGATTTGCCAGACAACCATGATTTCATGGTAAAGAGACCATAAATATGATGCAAACCTCTGGACATTGTGCAAAATGTCTCTACAGTTGGGGGTATGCTAGGCACTGTGTAGGTTACAATGAGCTGTGTACTGTCCATATGTGTGCGGCCCCCTTTCCCTGACCTGTCCAGCTTTCCTGCAGTAACAGATATTGACATCTGGAGACTGTGTACAACTTCTACCATAGCTGTATTTGACATGCAGAATAGTTGGCACTGCAGTTCTTGAAACATGGACCCTGTCAACCACAGTACTGTACCTAGGCCACTAAGACACGACAGCCAGGAGTAAGTGCAGGCCACATACTGACAGTATTGACCACACATATACATAGCTCATTGATCCCTGCATATTGTGGATATGCAACAAGTTATCACGTTGATTGGTACAGCCCTAGGAATGTGTGGTCTGCTGCTTATATCCCAAAAACATTACTGTTACTGCATTTTTATGGGAACATGGGTGTGGGGGGGGCACACCTGTCAGTTGTCCACATTTCCACAGATTGTGCTGATGTTCCTTTACATTTTGGTTCCATTTAGCATAATATGGTTCCTGTCTTGGAGACTACAGGCACATCACTAAAGACCACAGGTTAGATTGTAATGGCAGACATTTGGGTTTCAGACATCTCACCCTTCAAAGCCTTACTGCAACTGCAAGACCTGCTGTGATATCACTGTGTAGGTCTGTATGGGCATATTTCATCATTGTCCCCATTTGTGGGCCTTTGTCAGACAATTCTTAAAGGTTTTCTATGGCTTACTTGCTCAGTGAGGCTGAGGGATGAGTATGGGACTCCCACATTGACATCCATGCATGTGACCTATGACCCCCCAGTTTGTTAGCTCCCTACATATACTGCACTGAGAATTGTCACCTTGGGGACTACTGCATTCTCTGGGGAAGCCAGTATTGGGCAGACATTTCCTGTTGTCCCACATAGCTGCTGGTTGTCTGCTGCTATCCCGGTAGGCCACCCCATTCCCTTGCATGCATGCAGTGATACCATAGCTATGCTACCACAATGTATTACGCCATTCATTTATTGTTAAGAAGAGTGACTTACCTTGTGCCTGCAGCAGTTGTGAGGATGGTGCTTGAGGGCTGTCTCTGTCGGGTGCATGCAGTACACAGCCTATACATGGTAAGATACAGGTAGTGTGATGTGTGTGGCATCCATTTTACTGTGTGTGCGAGTCAGAGAAAGGTGTCAGTCCCTGGGTCCCTACACTGTTAGTGTGTGTGCTATATGCTGCCTCTTTGCCAAGGCCTGGATATACTGGGCATGCCTCCATCTGTCTACAGGAGCAGGCTCACGGGGTTCCTCCTTCGAGTCCTCCTGTGCCTGTGGGGGCATTGGCAATGGTGGGGAGCTATGTGGGCCTTCCCTGTGATGTTCCTGCCACAGCTGTTTCCACAGGATAATATTGTGTAGCATGGCACATGCTATGAATATGTGGCTGGATAGTACTGCAGGGCTCCACTAGATATGTCAAGGCAGCAGAACCATGACTTCAGCATCCCAAACACATGCTCTATAATGTTCCTGGTTTGTGTGTGTGCCTTATTATGGCATTCTTCCATGGGTGTGTGTGCATTTCTGATGGGTGTTGTCATCCACAGCTCCAGTACATAGCCAGCATCACCCTCCAGATGTCCATACAAGATGCTCCCCCTGGCAAATGCCTGGTACAGCTGTGAGGCATGCCAGATATGGGAGTTGTGATAACTAGCAGGGCTGCCATTACACACCTTCATGATAATGCCCTGGGCATTGCACATGACCTGGCAGTTGATGGAGTTATAACCCTTGCAGTTGACATAGGCTCTACCCTTTTAACTGGGTGGTGCCTTAATGTGGATGTGAGTGCAGTCTATGGTATCTAGTACCTCTGGGTAGTCTGCTACATGGTGGAAAAGATGCATATTGCTGGTCCTCTCTTCATGGGTGCTGGGAAAATATATGTGCTTACCGGCATGTGTTCACATGACATCCAGGAACTGGTGGAGTACCCTGGATGCGGATGCCTGTGAGACCCCCATGATGTCCCCAGTAGGTCTTTGGAAGGTACTGTAGCTAGTATTCTTAAGGCTACACATACCTTGGTTTCAACTGGGATTGGTTCCCCTCTGTTGGCTCTGGGTCTGAAGTGAGGCCATCACAGCTCACAGAGTTGCTGAAGTAAGTCCCTGTCCACCCTGTAGTGCTCTAGTATCTCCAGATCATGTAGCCTCTGGTAGGCTACCCTGGGACTGAACACTCTTCTCCTCCTCCTTAGTCTGGGATGGTTGTCAGCATTATCCTCCTCATTGCCCTCAGCCTCTAGCACATACTGATGCATCAAAGCAACAGCAGTCCCTAAGATTTTTTTCAGTTAAAATTCCCCTGAGTGTGTACACCAATGGTGCAGAGTTTGTGGGAAAAAACAGACTGAAAGCTGTTTGCATAGTTTATACTGTTGTGCTGCAGATGCTGCCTATGTGATTGGCTGACTATGATATATTCCACCTGCTAGCTATATTATTTGCACTTGATTGCTTTTATTCTGCTATTTATCCTTTTTTCTCTTCCCATTTATGCCCCTTCTAAGCCTTGCGGCGAGCTGCGAACACCCGCTGCTCAAATGTAAACACTTCTACTGGTTCCTGTTTTTTTTTTTTATTTTATTGTTTCCCTTGTGCTTAAGCCCTGCAGCATGCTGCACAGACACATGCAGCTATAGTAAACAGTTTTGAGCAGAAAGGACCCTCCCAGGGACATGAACACACTCAGCATTTCATGAACTAGCTCCGACATACCCCCTTTCTTACCTGTACTTAACTAAGCACAAATAGAGACAGCAGAGCTCCAGTGTGCTTACACAAAGCATGATACACACCCTTTTCATGTCAACTGCCCATCCTGCTTACACTGACAGCATTACAGCTCCTACATGGTTAGGTGCAGGTGGACACAGTCTCCCATTTTGCTAGTAAATAAATGTAGCTCATTTGCATACCCCACTGCCTTAGTCCCTTATTACACTACTTCACCAGAGCCTATCTCCTTAGCAACCAGTGTTACCTGTTATTGTTTTGGTTCTTCGTGCTACCCACTATAATGGCAAAATGCAGATTTCACTTAAAATTGTCTTTTTACATTTTTTTCTTATTTTCTGCATGATCTCATTTGTGCGCCACTGCGCTACGCTTAACATCCAAAATTGGCCAAAAAATCTAAACTTTGATTTTCATAATTTTGCAACAGTTTTTCATGCCAATGGCCATATTTTTGGCCAGTGGCATGTCTAATAGTCATACTACATGCTTTACTTTGAGCTGTCATGCCCCCATTTTGATTTTTGCAGAAATGTACATTGTCAGTAACCGAATACATTTCTGCAATGGACACTGCTCTGACACAGATGCCTGCCTGCTTACTGAATTGCTAATTCACCTCATTTGCATGGTTTTCACCAGCAAATGAGGTAGTTAGCATTATTCAGTGGTGTCCATGTGAAAATAGTGCTGGCAGGCTCGTGCACGCCCCCAGCCTTGTTTACTGGATCGCTCGATGGCCATATTCCGTGCAAAAGCTGCTACACTATCCTGACACTGAGATTGTCCTTTATCGAATCTGGCCCAAGATATGGTTCCATACATAAAAGTGTCTGAAGCTCTGCACTGATGGAATGGCTACCAAAAACAGAGTCCACTCTATGTGCCATCCAATATAGAATATGTACATTTTTTCAGCCTAACTTTGCTCATTTTCAGCGTATGTGCATTACAAAAAAGCATTTATTATTTCTTTTCAGTCTTTCATTTGCTCTAAAACTTCCTACTGTGCTTTACTACAACAGTTATACATTTATTTTAATACAGTTACCAAATTCCACAACCTTTGTTACTCTTACATCTGTACTGTCATCTTTGACACCAGAATTTTTATACTTTTTCATCATCATTTACCTGTACCTGAGAAAAGAATTTAAATTATACCTCTGCACATAAGTCTTATCACCCTGCTTACATTTCATAGACAAATCCTTAATAAGCATGTCATAGAAACAATGAAGGATAGTTAATCTCTCACTCATTGCAATCTGTTCACTTCTTTCTGACTGTGTTGCCCCTTATTTAGAAAACATCTCTTCATACTACTGTCATATACATACACTATCATTTCACCCACGGATTCCACTCCTACACTACCTGATGACTGTAACTTCAACATAAATCCTTCAGACTGAATCAGACAGTTGTTTTAGTCACACAAACAGACACCATTGACTTAATATATTTACTTCAATAACGTATCTCAGATTTGGTTTCCCAGACTATGTTTTGTTAACACCATTAAAACAAAGTCTACTTTCAGCAAAATTCTTCATTATCCCCCGTGTGTGAGCTCCATCTGACCATCAGTTACTCTGAATCAACTCCTATCACTCTGTTTCACCTTAGTTTCCCTGGTAGTAGCCCTTAGAGCTGAGACCACTTCATTGGCAGTTTAGTAAGAAGTAGCTTGGGGTAGAACAGCCAGCAGTATCACATATATTGCCTGCCTACTAGGATATTTTTGTATGCCCTAACTGGGTGCAACTACTGGCATCACATGTATCATTGCCTGCAATGCTAGTTAGCACCAGCTCTTCTTGAATTCCTAATTGCAAGTTGTATCACAATTATGGTACAGCCCCATTACCACTGACATATCAAATTGCAGGCAGAAACATCTCTCACCCTCCTGGAATGAGTGAGCAACCACAAAGCCACTCTTTCCCCCACCCTCCACCCCCTGCGCACTCTAGTGCAGAGGCACTAATCATGCTTGGGACATTTGAGTTGTAGTTGGGTCTCTTTACCAAATGGATCACTTTTGGTAAAATCAGATGATAAAAAAGCAACAAAAAATACCCCCCCCGGGTGAAGGGGATGTTAAGTCCCCCTACCCTTTATTTAATTTATTATTCACTGAGATCACACAATCTTTTGGTAAATTATGTGTTATTGATTAAATGGGAACCTGATTTGACAGTTCTCAGTGAAATGACTGAATACCAGTTCAGTATTTCATCACATGAGGTGTATTATATTGCCACTGTGATAACAGAGTCAATACAAACTGATTTCAGCACACTACTCTTTCAACTTTCATTTGTCACACCTGTTAAACTACTTATATAAATCATTCACTATTAATCACATTGTGACTTCCCCAAATATTAAATAAAAAAATTCTGTGCTAGCACCCAAGATTCTTTCCTTGCATATCTGGCATTAATCAAGAATAGTAAATTCTCTTTAATGGTGTTAATATTCTTCCAGATGTTGATACTGCTATTAAAGTCTTACCAAATGAGTTTATGGTCATTTGCCATTTCAATGGAAATGAAACTTCAACTCCACTTTAAATCACATGTACTCTTCCAAATATATACTCAGATAAAGTTAAACTAACCACTGAATGGCTTACTCAACACAATAATATTTTGTCACCGTTGCAGTTCCTGAAAGTGATTTTGCAGCATGTGGTGCAAAAATTGCAAAGCAGCACCTTTACCCATTAGGAAGCCTTTTCTTGTCTTTCAAGAAGAAAAAAACACTTAAAAAATATGATTTCCATACACTGCCATCACTGAGGAAAAACAGTAAATTTTAACCTTAGTGGTGACAGTGTAGGAAAAACGTGATGCATCTATAGACTGTAATGGTCACACCACTGCACATGCATGAAGGTGCCCCATTAAAGTCTATTTACGCAACACACATTACACCAAGGTAACATCACAATAATAAATGCTAGATTTACGTGGGACATGGGTTAATAAAAAAGGCCCAAACAAAATGTAAAAATGCATTATAGCACTTGATTCATCAAATGCCACAATGCACATCCTAACATTGGATAATCATTTTAACTATATGTAGGAATACAATTTTTTTTGCAAGTGCCAAAGACTCAGTTTAATATGATATCTTCAGATTCTATACACACTTCAGTAATGTCCTGCTCACATATTTTTCAGGAAATCCTAAGGCGCATTCCTAAGAAGCATTACTATACTATTCATGTCCTATGAGGATTATATAAAAGCACTGGGTTCCAGGCATTTATGTTTTTTTTTTTTTTTTTTTTTTTTTTTTTGCTGAAAGAGCACATACATCATACTCAAACCACTTAATTCCACTTAGTTATGATTTCATGTGTAATTCAGATACCAAAAAACTAGCTAGATCTATTCCTAACATAATAGGAAAAAAAAAAACACTGGAAATCTCAGCAGAAAGGAAGCACTTCTGGGAGGTATTCAGAAACAATCAATGCATAGCGTTATGGCAGGGAATGATTTTGAAACAAAAGCAGCACAATCGCATTACAGGAGAAATATAGACATATATGTGGCATAAAATGACAGCATAATGGCATGCAAATGATGCTAATGAGACTCATCATGTATACAAATCTAAAAAACAGATGGGTCCCTATTATTTTAGCTAACGCAATGAATTGCAAACGCTGTTTAGTCAAACGTCATTATGCAAAATGGCAAAATGCCGAAAGCACGGAACAGTGATTTTTTTCTTAGGAAAAAAATCACTGGGCCGTTTTCAGGACTTTGACATTTCCTCCACTGTGGTGTGATCTTGGAGTTAGTATATTTAAGTAGGGGGGTGTGGGGGGTGAAGCCTCCCAGTTTATTTTATGTTTTTTTTTTTTTTTTCACGGATCAGCAATTTTTTTTTTCCCTGGGGAAAAAATCGCTGATCCATGCATTCAACATTTTGGGTTTTCGGGGATTGTGAGTCGATTATATAGCATTCGCAATTCATTGCCTTTGATTATATAATATAGACCCAAACAGACATGGCTGAGCATTTCAGAGATGTATAAATGTGGTGGCACAGCCTGCAACATTCATTAATCTGAGAGCCAGGATTTCACAGTGTACAGGACATTCATGTTAGGAGTAGCATCAGTGTTAGCTGGGCAACAAATGCTGCTTTCAGAGCCAGTGCTCACAATGTTGTAAATCGGTGAGTGTCCTTTATGTTACAGACATGTCTGACAGCAAATAACATATCATCACTCCCGTGACCAGGACATTGTTGATGGCTACTGTCTGGAGAGACACAGTATGAGAGTTAGTAGACATGTGCTGCCCATACATGGAATTAACAGTATGTGTGTGGGTCACCCATCCCCATGGACACAAAGGTTTGTACAGCAATTACCTGCCATAGCTGGTCACAAAAAGCTTTTTCAGTTTTTCTTGTTCACGGATAAACATACTAAGTGCGTGGGGGGGTCTGCAGTATATCACTACTGTCTTCAGGATAGTGAGCTTTTCCATCTGTTAGCATTCTCTTGGTCCAATGACAAGATGTGCACATCTGTAGGTTACACATGTAGATCAGAATGAATGTGTTAAACAGTGTCCTTGGAATCTCAGCACTATCCTACTCCTTTCACTTTGTAGTCATGTACCAGTCTGGCATTGTGCAGTGGTTCATCCTACCCTGTCTCATACTGACAGTAACAATAAGCATGTTAACACTGTGATGAGAGCCAGTGGTGCTGCATACATCCAATGTATCTCACCTCCCACTATAGATATGATGACATAGCTATGCTTTGACTTACATACAGGAGGTATTCTTCTGTAGCATGTTTTGTAGTACACAGGTTTTTTAACAGCTATTGCCTGCTGGTTTCCTTGTCCTCTGTTGCTATGGTCACATTATACTGAATAGTCTCTGTTTTCTTTTACAGCAGCCAAGAAGATAGCCCCCAAAAGGGATGCCTCTCTAAGGTGGTCAGAATGGCTGTCCAGGTGTCAGGTTATCTACTTCTGTCATGCACTGCTCTATTCCTATTTATCATAAATATACATGATAATATGTTGGTATTTTTTCTCACTCTGTTTCTGTCTCCTTCTTCTACAGGGGTAGCTGTGGTGCAGCATGTAGAGCAGCAGGGGCCACCAGGGTCTGCTTCAGCTGAAATACCTGGTAGTAAGAGACCAGAGGTTGCCAGGCCTGCCTCTTAGCATCCATCTATGTGGAGGGGGATATGGGGAAGTAGAGGGTCCTTGTTTGAGAATGGTCCTGTGGTGTCTCTCTTGGTCAACCAGCATCAAATGTGGTGGCTTACCACATCTAAGGTGTGTTGGCAGCTGATTATTATATAGGAATCATGGTGCACTTCTTAATGTGGCTAGTAAAGTTGTACAACTGGCCAGCTCTGACCATTGGCCTACAAGGAGTTGAACCTGCAGATGACATCAGCCATGGAAAAGGCTGACATCTGGGTAGGATCTCATCTGCACAGGTCAAAAAAGCCCTCTGTACCATGCCTGATTCCACATGATGGTATTCCCATGTGTCACTGCTTCTAGTGCAGTTGTCTCTATCCCTAGTTATCCTCCCTATCTATGTTTGTGCCACTCCACTGTTTTCCCTCCCTTTTGTGTTCATGCCACCATTGTCTGTCTCTGTCTCTGAGAGTGTTTTATGTTTATCTGCCCTGATACCTTTCCTACTTCATCTTTATTTTCCACACAAACTCTTTGTTACCATACCCATCTACTCTTCTTCCCTAAAAAGTAAAATGGGTACATACCCCCCCCCAAAAAAAAATGTGCTTCCTCATCCCACCTGTCCTTCCTTCAGGTTAACTTTCTGTGTGTTCCTCTGCTTTCTCTTTCTGCATTTCCTATCTCACCCTTTCCTCACCATTTATATAATGAAGCGAACCAGCACTTTGCTGTACTGGCTGTCTGAGGCCTGCTCACAGTACCTGCATTGTAGCTATCAGGTGTTTTATTGTGCAAGTGGATGCACATAGCCTGGAGAATACTACCTCACTGCTATGGTCATGTTGGTTACCTGACGGACTATAGCATGGCCCCTTCCAACAGTTCTGCTCTAATATACCACTCTACCTTTTTCCTGAAATACCAGTATTGTGCTTATCCTATCATACAGCTAAGCAGAATCAGACAAAGCTGATCCAGTACTAGGTGACTTAGGCAGCTGTCTAGAGCACAAGTTGGCTGGGGGGTGCTGTGCTGGCTACGGGGCCCCAGCTTTGCTATAAAAATATTTGGCAAGTAAAAAAAAGCTGCAGAATCCTTCCATAAACACAGGAAGTATTAACACCCTGCAGGAAAACGTCCTTACCTTGTGTCTTCTGTAAGCCCCAGAAACTATCCTAACATCATCTAAACCCACATGGAAAATTTAAGCTGGCAACATCCATCATCTAAATCAGTATGAGAGATTTAAATTGGCAACATCCATCATCCAAACATGTGGGAGTTTTAAGTAGGTGTTGGGGAGACATAGAGCAACAGGATTGCTGGACTTGCAGCACAGATTTGTTCTGCTGAGTGCACTGCTCTTTCCTTTTTCCCAGTTAGGGGCACTGTCTAGTTAAGTGATTCTGCTCAGAATCAAACCCTGAACTGATCCATTACCCTGCTTAGGGCACCATTTGACCATGATCTGTTTCTGGCATCAGGCCATATTGTGCTGTGATATATTTGATACTTAGTCAAGTGTAAAACCGCAGCTTTTAAAACATTTCATATTTTTTGTCATTGATATAAAAGCTATAATACGTAGGCCAAAGTGAATGAGTGATGGAAGAGCAGGGGTGAGGGGACTTGTCTGAGTTTGGGTTGGCTGCTACTGGGCCATTTGCAGTATTTTCATTTCTTGTCTTTTGCTTTTGCAGAACTTCTGCTTCAGAATCCTAAAACTTACTTTCTACTTCTCTATATTCAGTAATGGACACAATTCACCTTTTTTTTTCAAAAATATCAGCCATTCTGTTTTATTTCTGGCCTTCCTGTTTTGTGACATAAATTTCTTCTGAGACTGGGTGCGGTTAGATCATACTAGGATAAACATCAGTGGTCTCTTGCCTGCTACATCTTGTGTTTGGTCCCTCTTTATAGTGGCCTAACAAATGTAGTCATTTGTTTCAAATGATCTTTAATTTCAGGCAAATGATGGCACATGTCAGTACGATCCAGAGCATACTACAGTACCATAACAGTTTCAATGCTTTGAGCTTGCCAAAGAACCAAGCTTTTTTCTGTTGCTCAGCTATTTTTTATGTGCTCAATTTAGTTACATTATGCAACACTGTTTTTCTGTAAAGGATGCAACATCTGTAGCTACATTATACAATTCTGTGTTTATCTGTAAAGGATGTACCACACTGATAAGTTCAAACAGCCCAGCATGAGTAAAGAATGTAAAATGGAAAATTTTTGTAACTGTGGGATGAAAGGTTTTAGTATATGCAGCAGTAAGTAAATGTAGCAGTTTTTTTTAAAATGTGGGAAGACTGAAAGACCATTCAGGGTAAGAATGACAAAATATTTTAGGAGATCTGAGTAATGAATCATATAGCTGATAACCTATAGTTGAAGAACAAACTTCATATGTAATGCACCACAATATCCATGAAAGTATTAAGTTGACAATACAAAAAGTCAGCTTTAATAAAATTACAAAACAGATTTTTGAGCTGGGGCAAGCACCCCTCCCCCCACCCTGCACACTCGTATGCATCTCTTAAATACACTGAATCTGACAGAATGCAACGTTGGGGCTAAGGAAAAACATCTTTACCCTGAGAGTTCCATGAACTTGCTGAATTTAATAAGCAGTGTTTCAGAAGCGAAGCTGGTTCAGTTAGTGCCCCACCCCCCTCAGCTCTTCCTCCTTATTACAGTTAGATTTACACCCCCCTCCCAGCAAAAAAAGAAAAAACAACTTTCTTGCTACTGGCACACCAACCAGGTGGCCAGATGCATGATAGCCCCCCCCCCCCCAGACCCAGCCTTTCAGGTCCTATTTCTGTGCCCTGACCCTAGCTCTCCTTTAATATAGTTTATTTAGGGGGGGGAAAGCATTTCTTATTTTAAACTGCAGAAAACTGTTTGCTACAATGTACCAAACAGTTGCTATAGTCTATACCAGCCTGCACAGAACATTTTAGTTTAGAAAAAAAACATTTATTTTTAAACTGTAGCAAACTACTAGCTATAAATGCAGCAAACAGTGCTACAGTCTATACCCTGCCTGCAGAGAGCATAGCAGTGCTCATGTTTTAGTTTAAAAAAAATATTTTTAAACTGTAGCAAACTGCTGCTACAGTTTATATCCTGCTTACACAGTATGCTACAGCTCTCAAGTTTTAGTTAAAAAAAAAAGATTCATAACCATTAAGAGGTGACAGTGCAGACTTTCCATCATGGTGTTCTACAAGATGCATGGGTGATACATACTTCTGTGATGCACTCAGAAAATACACAGCTCACTGAGAGCATTGATGGCATGAGTTACATTCATGAAGGCGTGGATTGCGGCGTATGTGCCATGCAACCCTCTCAAATGGCCAGGATTGTCCCTACATTAAACTACAGGTGTAACACTGTCTGTCTTAACAACTCCAAAAATTTGTCATTTTTGAAGAAGGTGTGTTGAATTCCCCTTATACATTTATGACAAATCATTACAGTTGTACAAGTGTGTTTCTGCAAAATAAGCTGCTTTCTGTGGCAAGGGTGCAGGGCTTTAATCTTTCCATCTTAATTTACCTACTGTGTGACATTGAGCAAGTCACTTAACCATGACAGTGCTTTGAACAATTGGAAATATGGGCTACAATGAAGACCCTTAATGGTTTCCAGGACTCCATGCCTACTAACGTTGAACCCATTGGGGGGAATTTAATAAAGCCTACATGTTGTTTTTCCATGTAGGCATCATGCCACCCTGGTTACATGGTGCAAACATTTTTAGATTCAATAAGTGCTGCTGAGTGGTGCACATACACACTCTAACACGAAAACTTCCATGGCATGCAAATCACTTCATAAGCAGGTGAATCTCATGCAAATGAGGTAGATAGAATGATCCAGCAAGAAGGTAGGCATCTGTTTAGACCCCATGTCAGTGTCTGAAGTGTACATGGAAAAATTCTGTGTACAGGAGTGTAGACAGACAAAAGGGGTTGTAAAAATGGAGATATATGGACAGAAATGTCATACCACATGCACATATGAGTGAAACTATTATCCTGTATGTCAGAAAAATGAAACTAAATAAATAAAACATTTTTTTTAATAATCTGGGCATATTTGTTCGGTGCGCTGCAGTGAGAAAACTTGCTTTACAAAAAAAAAATTGGAAAAAAATTAATATTATGAGACAGAAATGTATTACAGGATTGTGTGTGGAATCCATACAATAGTGCATTGGTGCTGTTGCTAACATGGTTGGGCTATGAAGCATGCAGTTTCCAGGTTGTGAGCATGGATATCTACACAAATGAGGTGAACTTACTGAACAGTAGAAAGGAGTAATTGTGTCCGCATATCCCCTTCATGTAGGCTTAGACCCATGTTGCTGATATATAGGATGTAGCTGACAACAGGGAGGGTGTGTTTACTGACTTCTAAGCTCAGTTCAGCTTAGGTGCACGTGTTTGAATGGTGCACCATCTGGCTGAGCATGTTCCTTCAGCGGAGGGGGGTGCCCACTAACTTCTAAGCTTTGTTTACCTTCCATGCGTGTGTTTGCATGGGCACGCCACCATGCTGAGTGTGTCTGAAAAACAAAATGATGTAATTAGGTTTGACCCTTGTTTAAGCTAAAATAAGGCCATTAAATGATGTTAATTATATGGAAGGCAGGTGGAATACATAATAGTTAGCCAATCACACATTCTGCCCCTTCAACAGAGCTCTATAAAGTATGCATACACCCTACATTCGGATTTTCTCCCAATACTCTGGACCATTGGAGTACAGACTTAGGAATTTTGTCTGACAGAATGCTAGAGGCTGCTGCAGGTTTGCTACAACTGTATGTGAAAGATGCTGGAGTCAATGCTGCTGCTGCTGCTGACAATAAGCCTAGACAGAGACAAAGAAGAGTGTTTAGGCCCAGGGTAACCTTCCAGGAGCTACATGAGCTGGAGATTGTAGAGTGCTACAGGGTGGACAGGGACATATTACAAGAACTCACTGAGCTCTGCCATCCTCAACTCAGACCCAGAGCCAACAGAGTGGGACCACTCCCAGTGGAGACAAAGGTATGTGTAGCTCTTAGGATACTAGCTACAGATACTTTCCAAAGACCAACTGGGGACATGATGGGGGTCTCACAGGCATCATCATCCAGGGTAGTCCACCAGTCCCTGGTTGCCATGCTACCACTTGCCAGTAAGCACATTTCTTTTCTGCTCACCGCTGAGCCGAGGGCCAGCAATATGCAACACTTCTTCTGAGGTACTGGGTGCCACAGATTGCACTCATGTACACATCAAGGCACCACCCAGTGAGGAGGCCAGAATCTACGTCAACCACAAGGGGTACCACTCCATCAACTGCCAAGTCTTGTGCAGTGTCCAGGGGTTATCATGAATATGTGTCCTGGCAGCCCTGGCAGTTATCATGTCTCCCATATCTGGCATGCATCACAGCTGTACAAGATGTTTGCTAGGGGGGGGCATCCCACACTGCCATTTACTGGGGGATGCTGGCTATGCCCTGGAGTCATGGATGATGACACCCATCAGAAATGCACACCCACAGAAGAACACCATAATGAAGCACACACACAAACTAGGAACATCATAGAGTGTGTGTTTGGGCTTCTGAAGTCATGGATCCGGTGCCTCAGTATAGCTGGTGAAGCCCTGCAATACTCTCCAGCCACATGTGAACATATGTTCACAGCATGTACTATGCTACACAATATAATCCTGTGGAAACAGGGATACACAACCCTCAGAGAAAGAACCACCTGATGATGTCGCTGTAGGCAGATGTAGGCATGCCCAGTACACCCCTGCTTTGGCTAAGAGACAATGCATAGCACATTCACTGACAACCTAGGGCCTTAGGGACTGACACCTTACTCTTACTCACATACATATGGTAAAGTTGATGCCAGGCAACCCACACAACCTGTACCTATACATGTATTGGCTGTGTACTGTTTGCATCAGACAGAGTTAGCACTGAGTTACAGTTTTGTCAACTGCTGCATTCGCAAGGTAAGTCCCTGACCTACACCCTACTTGTACAGATTACTATAATATGGTATTGTGTGTATGGATCTGCTACATTTATGCAAGGAAATGTAGTGGGCTATTTGGACGCAAGTAACATCCCCATTGGACTACAGTTACCCAATCCACTAGTATGTGTTCCTTAATATTCACTAGGCCTCATTGTTGAATATGCACTACATCAGTCAAGGGAGATGTTAAACAATGGGCTCACATGATAGTTGGACTGCTGTGTATCCCAGCAGAACATGTGGTGTTGCTCCCCTAACACCCACCACTGCAATTTCCCCATATAACTGCTTTAATAGTAGGTCATCAATGATATATCAGCAGTCTAGGCAAACTCAGGGCAGTAACACAGAAATCAATCACACATTGTATGTCTCACTTATTGCAGGAATAACAACCATACATATGTATGCTTTTGATTGTGAGATGAATGACTACTCTCTGGTTGGCAGCTTGTTTGGCTCAGTGGACTAGGGAAGATAGCATGGGTAATGCCGTTGATGGTTAGAATCTGGAAGTATCCACATTTTTTGCATGTGAGGCATTATTATGTTAGTGTTTACACAGACTGTCAGTCTGTGAGTGGTGTAACATTATGAACCGCTGTCACATATTAATTACATCAGACAGCAGGAGAATGCTGTGCACATTTCAAGTGAAGTGCAATACTGCAGAAATAGGGACAGATGTCAGTGTCTGTAACACACAAAGTCCCAGACTGGAGTGCAGGTAGGTGTGGCCTGGAGTCACTTTACAAGTACTGACAGACCCACTGGGCATGCCAATACACTTAGTTAACTGAGCACAATACTGTTGACCCTTGATCAAAATGACCTGTTATGTATAGATATATCTATACATACACACATATATGTATACATATCCGTCTGTCACTATCTCTCTCTCACATATATAGTATATTTATCTCTGTGTATTTTCACACACACACACACACACACACACACACACACACACGCACGCGCGCGTGCGCGTGCGTGTGTGTGTGTGTGTGTGTGTGTGTGTGTCCTGTCAAACAACTGAGAAACCCCTCATTGGCTATAAGACTGCAATGGGGAGCAACTACAACCCTGGGAACTACCGCCCCATTAGCCTGATATGTAAGGCTATGGGGCACATCATCATGGACTTTATAAATAAGGATATAGGGAATCTCCAAACTCTGGACCCCACGCAGTTTGGGTTTGTGAAAGGTAGATCATGCCTGCTCAACCTGATAGGCTTCTTTGAGTCTGTCACCAGAGCTGTGGATGAGGGCATGGTAGTTCACACAGCCTACCTAGATCTTGACAAGGCCTTCGACACCATTCCTCGCTCAGGAATCATAGATAGACTCACTAAACTAGGCATAAACCCCTATGTCATAAGACGGGTTGCCAATTGGCTCACTGATAGAACACACACTGTGAAAGTAGCAGACTCCAAATCTGACTACTGACCACTTACAAGTGGTGTCCCACAGGGATCGGTCCTAGATCCTCTCCTGTTTGGCATCTACATCTCTGAAGTTCAAGCCAACACAAAGGGACTCTGGTTGACCAAGTTCGCAGATGATTGCAAACTGGGAGCCATTACTGATTCTCCAACTGATGTAGACATTCTACAAAAAGGCCTCACTGACACCAATGATTGGTGCCAGAACCATGGCCTTAAGCTCAATGCCAAAAAGTGCATTGTCATTGCCTTTGGGAAAAATTCAGTGACCATGAACTACCACATAGGCAGTAGCCCACTAAACAACAAAGGTGTGATAAGAGACCTGGGGACACAGGTTGACAGCAACCTCTCCTTTGATAACCACATTGCCACTGTAATCAGAAAGTCCTTCTATGTGTCACATCTCATTACAAAAGGTTTCTCATCCAGGAAAAAAGTGGTCATAATTCCTCTCTACTCATCCCTCATTAGATCTGTTATAGAATACAATGCCTCATTTGGTATGTACCTCACTAGACACATACAACAACTGAAAAGGCCACAAAAATATCTCAGTAAGAGGATCTTAGGCCTTAGACACATACCCTATATGGACAGACTCAAAAACCTCCAGCTATACTCTGTCTCTTATTGCCTACTTAGAGGCAATCTCTGTTTGACTTACAAAGCCATGTCTAACCCAGAGCTGCTAGATATGCTACACCTAAAGAAATCTCCATCCCTCCGTGCCACATGCTCCAGGGACCTAAACCTCATTATCACAATAAGCAGAATATGCTGGAGGGACAGGTTTCTAACCCAGAGACTTCCCATACTCTGGAACAAACTTCCCATTCACGTCAAGCAGTGCACTTCACTGGCCCTCTTTAAGAGAAATCTTGATGAGTGGATGGGCAATAGGAAGTTTATCCCTGGGATCACTTCAGTGGCCTTGCTTGGCAGGGGTACTGGCAATTAACTTTGGGCGGCATGATGTCAGAAAATCTTCTTGGGCTAGGCTTATATAGGCTCCAGAGCCATTAGCCTAGTACACACCTATGAACCTATGAATCTATGAACTTTTTGGCCCAGTAAGTTGGTGCTGGCTTCCAAACTGCCCTCTTCTACAAGGCCTGCTGATGTCCACTACCGTAAGACTACAATCTGCCATTATAGTAACTGACTTAAGCCGTGGCTCATTTGGTAAATATTGTGATCTATCGTGTATAAGACTAGATAGGTAGGTGTTCTAATCTCACTGCAGGCCACTTGGTGTGTGTACGTCCATATAACATAAACATGCTCACCTCAGTAACTTAGAAAGAAGTATGATTTTGCAGAATTTTATTTGTAGCAGGTGATGTGGCCCTCCAAATACCTAACCAAAACTAGGCCTTCTGATGTCATCAAGCATAATATGTCCTAAACCGATAGTACTATCAGACATGAGGTGTGTTGCATGCATAACATACTGTGATCTGTGGTGTGTACCATTACATAGGTAAGTGTTCTAATCCACATACAGCCAACCTGCACTATGTGTGTGCCATGCCATGTCCTGTAAGCAGTAACTGGAAGTGATGCTATCCTCAATGTAGCCATGTTTGTGTGTGTGGTTGTTAGAGCAGTTTACATCAGTTTATGGAACCATATGATGTTTGAACATCACTAGCATAATGACTATAGCCATTATAATTTTAGACAACTGTATACTCTTCTTTACATGATCAGCACAAACTGCCCCAGTCCAAGAGGAACACAGGCAGAATCCCTGTGGAAAAATGATGGTCACCCAGCCAATCATATAGATGGCATGGGCCGAGGTGCACTGAGGTGCTCTGCTTGCCATTAGGCAGGGTTCTGTTTCAAAAGTTGGTTAAAGTCTGCTATTCAAATCTCTCCCACCAGCATGTATTACTAATGTCACATAATAGGTTAATGTCCTTAGAGTGATTAATCCATGTACTATGTCACCTACAGAAATGCAGCAGTTACAGTCAGGCATGGTCACACATTGCCCCATACGCAAGGCAGGATCACCTCTGAGTAGTCCATATGCCACAGGCTACAATGACAGTTATTTCAGACGATCCCTATTGAACACATGCTGAAGACATGAAATTCACTTGTGAGGAACCATACTGTTGTGTGCAAGTGCCAGTACTGCTTGGAAAGTACCATTACCAAATGGCCATTGCACTCAAATATTGGCATGCTGAAGGAAGAGTACATGGAGGTTATGAGTATGTGAATTATGGGTGATTGTGCCCTCAGCTATGACACATGATTCCCGTCATACAACTGGGGAGACATGTTGATCTCAGGTACATTAGGTGTAAACCTGTGTGGCCAGGTCTGTGTGCCCAGTTCTTTCACCCCTGAGTATGTACATAATATGTTGCGACTGATGTGCTACTTACCAGATACATAGGTGTTAGTGATGGAGATAATACTAGATATATACTTCCATGGAGTTTGTGGCCATTACTATGTCAACAGGTATTTATTCATCAATACCCTCTTGTAGGATATTGACATAACTCACAGACTCCATGAGTGCTCACAGTTTGCAGGCATCAGCCAACACTGTTAGCCACAGGCATTCAGTATTCACTTGCATCATGGTTAAAGAGATTCCAAGCAGTAGAGGACCCAGGACTGAGCCCATTGAACACTGCTGCTTACAGATCAGATATTGGAGGTGGATGTCCCTAAGTTGATTATGTGTGCCATCAATGGGCCACTAAGGGACCCCTGCAATTATAGTACCACGGATGCCTCAGTGGGTGCTTTGTAAATGATGCCTGCATGGGATATATAGTCAGACAGCTTGGCTCAGTCCAGGGGGTTGTATGCCTTAATGTCCCCTCACCCAGGTCCTTGGTGACTACCTCAGAAATGTCCACCACATTTAACAGTCATGATCCCCCTGTCAGAGATCCAAACTGTGTACAGTCAGCTGTGTGTACATCACATATACATACACATGGAAATTGATGGAAGTCAATAATTGCCTTAGCATGTGGTGTCATTATCAGGGGCTCTAGTGCATGTCTGGCTGAGGTACCTTGCTCAACAGACATCAGTGCTTCACCAGTGATGGTGTTCATCTCTCACCCCTGAGATTTGGAGTACCAGCCATGGCTACTGACACCCCCACAATGCATCATAGATGCACTGTTCAGGGAAATGTTGGCAATGAGAACACCATCTTTATACATCATGGTTATACTGCTACACGGTTGGTATGGCAACACCAAACCTTACTCTGTGGAATGTGTCCCCACCTTGGATTATGCAGACATGTGTGCAGTCAAGGACATCAGGTTCAAGGCTGTGGACAACACCACAGCCATGCCAGACTACATGTCCATCCACATCTTCACAACTCGAAATGACAGTGTTCAAGGTAACACTGTGATTTCCTGGAGACACTGCAGGTGCCATTCAGTACTGGATTGCTCATAATCAAGCAATAACGGGCTACAGGAATAGCTCCATGAATCCAGACACCCATTTGTGTATTTATATGTATATGTATCTGTCAAGATATATCATTGCACCATGGTGTGGGGTGGCATTAAGTGACCACCAACTGTGTTGCTTAGTTATGCTGCAGCTCACTTGCCCAAAGGTTAGACTACATCCTTAACTACAATGCCCTGGAGCAGTGCCGTGTCATCCCCCCAAGGTGAACCAATATATTGCATCATGTATTTACCAATATGGGTGACCACTGCAGCCCCCCAATATGAAGTCCTCCCTGGTGGGATCTGACCACAGATCAGTGTCATTAAAACTACCAGCACTAACCCCCCCTTGCAGGCAATACAGACATATATTTCAACAAAGCCATTTAGCACCTCCTGTGGAGTGGTTTGCATAGCTTGACCACACCTCCCCCCTCTAATGGGACAGGCAAGTATGCAGATCTCTGCACCCATGCATTATGCCAGCAGCATTAGAACTGCATGAACCTGGCTGTACCTGACAGGAGGAGCACAGGCTTCTCATGGCAGAGCAAACTTGCCTGGTGGACAACTGTCATTATTAGGCTGTACAATAAGAGGTGGACATTGCTGTGTGACAGTTGAGGTAAGGTACTCCCCTAAAATAAAAGCACAACCTCATCAGTTAAAACAACTGCATAGCATTGCTGTGATGTTGTGTAGACACTGTAAGTGACAAAATTAGCCACCCACACAAAACAGAACCACAACGCACAGTGTAGTTACATGTGTAACCTCAAAGGACAGGCTCAAATTCTCAGTAAACTCATACATAATGATGCCACATAGAATGGATCTGTACTCATAGCTAACCTGTAGTCCAACATGTTCTGCATCAACTTCACTACCCTGTCCCCACCACATGTGACACGTGACATTCCTACAACCTGTTCCATAACTTCCATATCTATAGAGCAGGTCATAAATAGCCTCTTTACTGAGGATACACAGTATATATTGTACATGTTAACATCCCAGGCTGCATCTTACATGGGATCTGTCATGGATTACTAAAACCATTGGGAACACCTTGCAATCATACTGAAACCACTGGCTGGACCCCATTGACTGGACAATGGCAACTGTTCTACCCTTGCCCAGACATGGTGCAAGCACTGAACACTACAACTACACACCTTTTTGCCTGTGTATCCATATATGTATGGCCGTAGGGGCAGCCATCATCCTAGGTGAGGGTCAACTGCAGCTGAAAGCTCTGCATATATCTGTGAGAGACACAGACTGGCTAAGCGCATTCATGTGTCTGCATACTGGCCGGTGACATATGTCCCTAGTCATACACACCTGCAAGAACTATGATGTCAACATTATGTTAACTGATATTCTTTGATTTGCAACAATCTGTGATAAGGCTTATTTTGCAAACCCATAGACAGCTATCTGTGATGTTTCCCATATGTACCCACTTGACACAGACATCAATGTGTCTCATGATGTAATCACCTCTAAGAGGTGTGATTTTGTGTTTTGCCTTGGGTATTTGACCAGTGAGAGAGTGGCACATGCAGTGTTATGTGTACTGTGCACTCCAGAGTCAGGATTTTCTGAGGTGTCTGTTTGGCAATGTGCCTGGTATGGGATGTGGGTGTAGGTGGTACAGGATGTCAGCTGTGCATGTTGGCATAATGCTCATTGCCATATGTAGTGACTGCTTTTGGAGACAACATGTTAGCAAGGTTTGAAATGCAGTCACATCTGTCACATGTTGTGTTTGTGTGTCATAGGAGTAGAGGGGTGGGGACACTCCCAACATCTCAGCAGCAGGTCCTGCAGGGTTAGGGTCATACTGCCACACCCTTGGGGTTGGCAGCCTGATATACAGTGTTTGTAGGCACACTTTGCTGAGAAGATGTGGATACCCCTGCATGCATAGAGGACTTGATCAACTTTGCTGACATTAAGTTGGTCTTGCAAGCATAAGATGCCTGTCAAGCAACTAGACAGCACACTGGTTGTTGTGTAATATGATGTGGGAACACAGACATGTGTTTTGGGTACATAACTGTACAGTATGATATGCCTAGGACATGTGGAAGGTGGATACACATTGGCCTAAGTTGGCCAGTCCGCTGCAATAGGCCTGAGAGCCATGTCATGCAGATATCCACCAGTAATGTGTTGAAGGTCAGGATGCATGATTAGCTGTGAAATTGTCACCTATGATAGATTACCACCAGTGTGCTGATTGTTACAGCAAGACTTGACTTCTGTGTCACTGGACATTTTACGTTATATTGTGGCACTACAGCAGTGGTACTAATCCCCCTCTTGTCAGTTCCCTAGTGACATACCACCAACCCTGGAACAAAAGACATAAGACATGCAAAAGCCAACTGAGTGCCCAGGTTGTTAAGCAAGGCATATACCTGGAAAAGGGTATGTAAAGTCTACAGAGCCTTTTATGATATGGGATAGCTATGTGGATGAACAAACAGGCTGTGTCCTACTTGTCATCATGGGCTTCCTAGTATTGCTTTTCTTGTGATGACAGAAAACATATTGGAGCATGGTATGCTATGTGAGAGTGGTGTTGGTGAGACCAGCATTAGTAGTTGTCAGGCACCGGCAATTCCATGGACTCCCATGCTCAACACAATCTTCGCAAGCTAATTGTGTCCTTCTAGTATACACTGCTTGGGTAGTGTCCATCTGCAGAATACCTGTATAAAATCCCCACATTATCTTCACAGGGTATACATATTACAATTCCCTAATGTATTTGTCTGCCCTCTGTACAGACACCTTGGATGACTCTCTTCTTGGAACATGCTGGAAGTAATTGCAATAATTAGTTGCACAAAGGACAACTAGCATGTAGTGCCAAGCAGTGTCCATAGATTTCTGAGTCATGTGACATGAAATGCCATGAAAGGAGTTTGCATGGATATAAGCAGTAACACTGTTGTATACCTACTAACACTGGACCAAACACTGTTTGTTATGCTCAAGGCCAAAGCATGCCTACCGACTCTAACTGGTGGACCTCAATGAGTGTTACACTATGTAGTGGATGACAGGAATATTACTCACTCTACCTACCATGACCTGACATGTCTATATTAGAACACCAAACTTTCAAAATTTCGAGTGTTCTAATATCGAACCCTATTAAGCGAAAATTTAAAACATCGAACATACAGAACAACAAATTTTTTCCTAGGGAAAAAATTTGCTGTTCCAAAACACATAGACACAACACAAGCACACCAAACAAATAGCAATCCACACATACACCTAAACTCTTACACCTAACCCTACACTAAACTATACATACACCACTAACTATCCACTTACCTTAACCCAAACCCTAACCCTAAGGTCCGTCACTATCGCACAGTCACCTCACCCACGCCCTAACCCTAACTCACCTAACCCGCCCTAACCCTCACATCCACACAATCACACACTTACCTGAACCCGACCCGTAACTTTCCACCACAGCGCTGAAAATACCGAAGCAACAGAAATGGACAACTGAATTCTTTCCCTAGGAAAAATTTTGGTTTTCTGTTTCTTCGATATTTTCAGCGTTCGCTGAAACCGGGTCAATATTAGAACACTCAAAATTTTGAAAGTTCAGTGTTCTAATATAGACCTGACCTGACAAGGTGTTTGCCAATATTAGGACAGCAGGCCTTGCTGGAAACTGTATAGGTTATCTACAGAGTGTTATGTCAGCTGGTGGATAGGCAAGTGTCTGACAAGTCATAATCTGGGAAGATAGTATTGGGAGATCTACACTGCAATGATGCCAGTCACCAGTGGATTTGCCCAGACATCATTAATGGCACACCCCTTCAGACCATTCACTCTCTACAGTCACAGCCACTATCAGTGACCTCTGACTGACTACATTAGCAGGTGATTGCATATCAGGAGCTGTCACTGAATCCCACACAGAACCAACAGTTATCCAGGATGGCCTGAGATACACATTCAGTTGTTGTCTGAGCCACTGACAAATACTAAATGCTAAATACCAAAGACTGCACAATACTATCCTTTGGAAAGTTATCCAACCCTGGAAAATATAGCAGTGTCCGCACACCACACACAGTTGAGCCATTACTCATGGACTTATGGACACAGTAATATAGCCTTTGACTTTCACTGGTCGATAAGTTGTGGAGATGCATTCAATGTTGTACAATCTAAACAGAAACATATGTGATGTAAATCCCAGACTGTCAGTTACACTGAATGTGGCACTCATCACACCTATCATTGTGTACAATGGGCACCCTTGTTATGTCACTACACAGGCATACCTTACAATTGCAGCAGCCACACAGTTTCTTTTTTACACCAGTACATATTGCAGATAATATGACCTATGGAGTCTGTGTCAAGACCGTACATGTGTAATCTGTCTCCTAAATGCTTTGGAGGGGATGTGTATGGCTGTCATTCAGGGAAGAGTCAGATCCCACTGTGCACCTCCCATGTATTCATGACAGGACTAACACATGCCTTACCTGTTCTACACACCTACACCATCATTGTGGCATAAATAATACATTATTTATTTATTTATTTATTTGCAGTTGGTTTACCAGGATAGTCCACTGGGCCAAAAGAACCCGTTTTCAATGGAGTCCTGGGGAGAAAAGCTCCAATACAGACAAATTAGGTGCATACAAAAATTACAATAATGATTATACAGACTAGAAGATAAAACATTTAAGCTCAAAATTCAAGAGGCATTCAAATCAATACAATATGATGAGGATTAATGAGAGGTAAATAAACTGAGACAGTAATGTGATATACATTCAGAGGAGGTATTCAGAAGTAGACATAAAATAACATTACAGAGTAGATATTCTGAGGGAACATAAGCTTTGTTAGGTAGAGTTGAGTATCATAAGTGTAAAGGAGGATGAGATATCATAAATTTATGAGGGGAGGGAGCAAGAACAATCCCATTGGGACCTCAGATATGTATGAAGAGATTTTTTGAACGTGTACTGGTTTGAGGTGGTACGAATGGATGGTGGGAGTGAGTTCCAGAGGCGGGCAAGGTTAAAGGATAGTAAGTGTTTACCTGGGGGATGAGATGGTTTATGGACTTCTAATAGGTTTTGATTGTTAGACCTTAAGACTCTATTTGGTAGGTGCATTTTGAAGGCAGAAGACGGGGAGGGACAAAGAGAAGGACTAAGAATGAGCTTGTGAGCGAAAGTCAGCTGTATATATATGAGATGATTAGGTAATTCGAGCCAGTTTAGGTTTTGGAGAGAGGAACAGTGGTGGGTGGAGGACCTGTGGCCATTTGCAAATTTGGGGATTTTATTATAGCAGGAGGAAAGCTGTTTTTTTAGAGAGGTCTGAAGATTGGTCAGTAATGGGGCCCCATAGAGAAGGGAGGGGATGAGAAAAGAGGAAGCGAGTGTGATTTTGGAGGAGCTTGTAAGGTACTGATTCTGACGGTAGAGCATACCTAGTTTTTGATGAGTTTTTTTAATATTTAGTTGTAGATGGGAGTTGTAGCTAAGCCGATTATCTATTTGTACACCTAGTAGCTCAGTTTCAGACACTAGTTCAAGGGGTGAGTTATTTTGGCTGGTAATTGAGAAAGAGTTTATATTGAAGGAAGTGGATTTGGAGGGGGTAAATACCATAAGTTTTGTTTTGGAGGTATTGAGTGCTAAGTGATTTATTTTCATCCACTGTTTGGTAATTGAAAAAGCTTCCTGGGTAAGTTTTTGGAGCAGAGAGGAGGAGGTGGCAGAGCAGATAATGGTAGAATCATCTGCATATTGGATGATGTTTGCAAATGGAATTGATTTGTGGAAATCATTTATAAATATATTAAAGAGGAGGGGACCAAGAATAGATCCTTGAGGAACTCCAGGTTTGTAACACAGACAGTACACCCTATATGTAACAGGCCCCCATGCATGTGAAGCACACATCTACTGTGACACACATCATCTTCAGGTTACACAATGGGATGCAGAACAAGACAATCATAAGTGTTGTCAGACAAATGTATGTACTGGACACAGGAAATTTGTAGATTACTCATCTCCAGCACCACAGTTTGTAGATGTGTTAGCTCCCAAAATGCTGGTGACATTTATCAAGGTTATCAGATCTTTTCACAGATCAGGGATGCATGAGTACACTGAATTATGCCATTGTCCTTGTTAGCCTGTTATACACATATGGACCTATGGAGCCATGCACCTATAGTGCTGTACATTGCTGAGGACATATTTCTTCTGTGCTGATGTTCTATCCTATGCTGTAACATCTATGGTTTTATTGCTGTTGTGTATCCATAGGTGTCCCCAACAGAATCCTGAAACAGAAAAATAAACAAGTCCATGACACATCTTTCATTGTGTAAGTATATAGCCATTGCAACATCATATAACATAAGGTACACAAAATTATGTGGCTTACTCATTACAAATGTCAGCATACAGTATCTGTTAGTAAACACTACAAGTGGCATGGCAAAACAACAATGCATTACAAACAAAAGTACATGTTAATTTAATCAGTGGCCCTGTGCATCAGAGACTTAGCTTCATTTCCCTGCATTGATGATGAGTATGACAGGGATGTGGCACAAGTATCATCACCTGCACAGGGTGTTGTGTGGGGGTGCAAGAGGCCTAGACTGACCCAAAAGGTTGACTGTATATATATATATATATATATATATATATATATATATATATATATATATATATATATATATATATGTGAGTCAGGAAGGGAAGCAGGCAAGATGGACCATGGAAATGTGCTGTGTGTGTCTGTAGGTGACCTGCATTTGACAGTGATGTATGAGAGAGTGTGTGTGTGTGTGTGTGTGTGTGTGTGTGTGTGTGTGTGTGTGTGTGTGTGAGTGTGTGTGTGTGTGTGTGTGTGTGTGTGTATACACAGTCAAGCTCAGTGCTAGCCCTACATGTATATATGTTGGACAGCTTTAAGCCGTACATGGTACAGCTGACAGTTCACCATCTCCAGCCCCAAACATGGGAAATGGCTCTGCCAGAAGTTGCACTGGCAACCCCATACCCAAGGTCAGAAGTGGTGCTAGTACCTGATGGTGATTGCTGTCTGCTGGGACTGTGTCCTCCATGGGAAATGTCTAGGACCATGAGCCCATGGCCTGCCATGTCTTGGTGTGGAGAGCACAGTCCCCTCTGTAGCGCTGGATGTACTGCCACTATTGAGCGTGATTGTGCATAGCCACTTGGACTCTCAACGCATGGGGTTGCTGACCTATGACCATGAGGCCAATGCTCAACTCCAACCATACATTCCAGCACAGATACTCTGCATTCCAAGACAGACACTGTCTCAGCTCACCTTCTTTCCACTGTATCAGTGAACCGATCCTGGGTGTCATCAATGCAGTGGAGGCAGTCACAGATGTCAGGCTGTGCTGCATCCCTAACCCTGAGCATACATCTGGAGTTCCTTTCAGAGCATGCCTGTGCCTCCATGACAGCCCTAAACATATGCCGAGTGAACAGTGATGTAACACGTGCAACATGTGGTGGAAAAACAGCAAGCCTCCTATGAGCACCCCTATCAATCTGACTGTTTGGAACCTCACCAGCTCTCTGGCTATTGCCACTGTCTACACTCACTGGAGCCATAGTTGCCACTCTTTCCTGTTCAATGTCCCCATCCTCTGACTGTCCAATATCTGTGGCCTCTGGGGACTGGGTATGTGTAGGCATACTGATTGTGCAGTGACAATGAGGGCAGAAGAGTAATGTCAATGTCTTGGAAAAAATTCATCCCCTGAACCCCCCACCTGTGCCTCACGGTGGCCACCATCATCATCAGAGTCTGAAGAAACACTGATATCAGGTTGTGTAGAAGACAGAGACCAACCCCCCCTGGTCACTTTTGATAAGAAAGGAAAAAGCAGTACATTAATACCTACACTATTATGCTTTGCAGTACTATGTTGCAATATATGTAAAGCTGTATACATTGTTGGTGCTATTACAGACCTGTTGAAACCCCAGCCTCATATAGTAGGACAATAGGGTATTACTTTTCCCACAAACAGCTGTAGTTACTTGTAAATTAAAGCTCTTTACACAGCAATCTCATCAGAAACTATGAGGTACACTGTTGATATTTGTGAATACTCTGCACAGTTGACACATATTGCAATCTACAATATCCTGACAATACTGTTGCATCTATCAGTGTGGTCACACCTGCAAGCCATGCGTATGAGTCTAACATGTGTACAGTCAGAAAATATCTGTGTAGTTGCCAGTCATGCCAACAGTACACCAATCCAGGCAGCAGGCCTGGGATGGCACTTTAGCAATTACATTGCTGTCAACCTACATCTATAACAAAACAGTGTCATGCTTACCAGGAGCAGGATACCAGATGGACCTATGAAAAGTTAAGGAAGAGGTAATGTCAGTACCATCACATGTTGCACCACAACATGGTAATATGTCCATATATTTCACGTTTACAGTAGCTGCTGTGTTAATTGTTATATCGGTCAACATCTGAGCATGAGAGTCGAACTGCAGTTAAACCCCACCCCAAAGATCACAGACCTGACACCCATGTAAGAGTATGCATAGCCTAACACACTGAATGCTACAGTATTGCAATGGTGATCAGACTAAGCTTACCTGCACACTCCTCTGCCATGGAAATTATGGTACCCACATCCATGATGTACAGTATGATGGATGCCTGGGAGCTGTCATGTGTGACTAGGTTCATCAGGAATTCCTCAGTGACTGAGAGTGGTTGTTCCACTGCAGGCCCTCCACTGGTGATGCCACAATCCCTAGCTACATCTGCTGATCTTCTACATGCAGCATTGATCATGTCCATTGTGCGGCGTCAAACTTGCTCATATGTCCTGCTCTGATGACCTGTGGCATTCACGGGCAAGGTCATCCCACAATGCTGTCCGCTGTTCCCTGTTTTGCCTCTCCCTGGACAGTAGGAGTTCATGGTGCTATCAGAGGCCTTTTAATATATCATTCTCCTTATCCATGAAAGGTGCATGACATCTTAGGTACATGTTTCCTAAACGATAACAGAATGGGAACACATGTCAGTATCACATATGTGGAAGTACACTATGTAGAGATACAGCAAGAACAGAATGGCTGTAAGTATCCACTGCTTGATCACATGTCATATTCCACAGTGTGAAAACATACTAAGCATGTGGATACAACTAAGATACTAGCAATAGTCAACTATTCCTGTGTGTGCCATGACAGATACTGCTGTATGATCATACACTATACACTGGAGTCTATTGTAGTGTGCTTGCTAGGGGCTACCCCCTAAAAATATGTCAAAACAACAGTGCCAAACAAATGTCAGTGTGCTATTACAATCACTATAAAGGGACAGTCCCACGAGACCAGTGTGCCACATTGACGAAAAGCAATCCACCCTTGATGGCTTGTACTTCATCTGTAGGTATAACAAATCTGGAGATCAATGATGTGTCATTATCAGTGTTCTAAGAAAGGCTTAATGTGGTAATCCCTATTTCTTGTACGTATATTCACACATCTGCATCCTTTTGTAACTAAAAAGGTTACATACCTGCTGGAGTGCAAAACTCCTCATTTGATATGTGGTGATATTTAAGTTTTTACAAATGCATGTTCTGTGTGCAGAAAGTCTCATACAAAATGGTTCCCCATAACCATCATGTTTGCCTTTTAACATGCTTCTCCTTATCAAGTGCCTCTTAACCAAGCTTTGGTTCTGAAATACTAACTGCAGTCAACACAGCTGATTTGCAGTATCATCAGCCAATGACATTCAACCACTATACAAGATAGAAGGCCTTCATGGAGATTAGAAGCCCTTTCTGATATGTTGTGCTGGACATTACTGGGGTGAGGAGACTATGTCATTGCAGAGGGTAGGTCTGTGTTAGCTACTGTTACAAAGAAATATATGTGCTACAGGCTGCAGCTGCTGCTGCTGTTAATAGGCATAAGCAGAGAGTGTGAACACTTTGGAGGACAACACCCCATAGGATTAACTCTGGGAGCTGTGTAAGCCTTGTAGTAGAGGCAGAGCTAGAGTGAGGGTACCCATTCCACTCCAATTAAGGCATGTGTTTAAGGTAAGTATGTTAAGCAACAGTATCATTAACAGAGTGCTATGCAACATGTGTGTTGTGTCCTTGAGCAACATAAGGGATAAATATAACATTATGTCTACCATTTGGGCAACTGTCAGGCTGCGTGTCACAGTCTGGTACTGACTTGGAACATGTATGCTGGCAGTCCTTGTTACAAGCAGGGAATTCATATGTGTATGTTAGTTATGCAGCTGTGCTGATCTGCACTGTGAGTTTGAAAGGATTGTGTACTACACTCTGATAGTAGTGGGTCTCATTTGCATTACCTGAGTAAAAAATCCTATGTGCATGCATATTAATGCATGACATAACACTTTATACACTTATAGTTTTGCTATAAGGATATGTGAAGTGTGTTCCTATCTACAGGCCTGTGACTTCTATCAGTGACAAGCAGACATTTCATTTGAAATGCATTGTTTGGCTACAGAGTGCACAATTCAATAATTAATAGCTGGCTTCACAATAATGTAATTTAAATGCTACACACCATTTGAACCCAGGACTGTGTGTGGTAAAATGTACTGTTTGCAAGGCATTTAACACACTGAGCTACTGAGTCACTGTTACAGAAGGTGTATTTGCAAGGTATAAGTACACACATACAGGCTACAACATACTTTTTTCTAGCCATCATTATGTGCATGGTGTTATATGGATGTATTTTTACACCACTGTCTCAGTTGAATATGTATTTTGCCATTAATGGCTTAGCAGGTGTATTTCTAAATGTTGCTGATAAAAGGGCACATTTATCTGCTATTAGAGACCTCACTTACTTACATCCAGTATTCTGTGTTTGGCTTTCTAGTGATGTACTCATGCACCAGACTTCAAGGTACACTCCCATTTTTCCATTACTCTTTAAGCAAGTTTGCACAACATGGCACAATGCACAGCTCTGCTTAAACACGCTTAATGACTGTAACTTGCACTTACTATGTTTTGCTTAAACCACCCATTTTAATTAACAGCTGTGTGGCATGGCTGGTTAATGCAGTGGTCTACAGGTACAGCGGTCCTGGGTTTGAAATTGGAGACAGGTGTTTATTTTGTACATGTTTATTATCATTTAAAACACATATATCGCTATAGCTGCATTTAGTTGAGGTTAAAAAAGCTGTGCAACACGGCACATCGCACAGCATTGCACTAAAAATATATAAAGAAAAGAAAAATGGGGATAAAGGAAAGTGGTGAAATGCAGTGCAAGCAGAGAGGAAAACATAGTGAAAGGCAGTAGGTATGTGCAGGATAGGTCTAGGAAAGAACCATAGCTGTTCATTTCTTGTAAAGCAACAACTGTGCACTTTGACAGAATTTGTAGATGACTTTGGGCTATAACCCCAGAGAGAGGTGTGAGGACAACATAATTGTATTGTTAAGCCAATTGGACCAAATTATGTGTGCCCAGTGGACACGTGTGAAATGGAGAGCTATGTATGGGACAATATTGTTTTGGGGACAAGTGCCCATTTTTTTAAGGTGAGAGTGGAATGTTGTGGAAGAGACATAGGCACATGTGGGGAGAAGTTAGTTGGGTAGGTGAGGAAGCTTTTGCAGATAGAAAAGACAGACAAGACAGCAGACAGGGGGTGGTGTGTGACACAAGAGGGGAGTAAACGCCTTGGATGGGGAGAGTATTGTGGAATTCCAGTCCAATGTGCTTCCACATGGTAGCAGTGTAAATCACATCCCCACCCATGGGACTGTTGGTACTGCTCCATCAATGCTCCAAGGGTGACCCTAGTGCTCAGCATGGTCTCCATCTGAAGTAGGCCTTGTCCAAATCCATGGTAGATGATCCCATGCACCAAACCAGGCAGTTTTGTCATGGGTAACAACTCCACCTCCACCATTGCTCCCAGAGAGGGTGCCTATCACCATCCTGTCGGCTGGTACTTCCCAATGCCACAGTTAGTGCAGAGACAGCAGAGGGGGGCACCACCAGCCTGGGTTCCAGACATGCTGGGACCTGGTGCCACAGCCAGAGGAGACAAGGTAGGTGGATCATGAGGAACTGGCCGACCTTGACGTGCTATAGTAAAGTAGTCATAACAATAAGTTAAGGTTAGCAATAACCAAACAAATGTTAGTGTTACAGAATGGAACAAAATATTTATTAATCCAAATAAATATTAAGGTATATTATATGTAACTTAAAATTAATTAACATAACAGTATGTTAACAGTAAGTCAGTATGAATTAAACCATAAGACCAATAAAACAGTTTGTTTAACAATATATGTTAATATTATACCATAATAATGAATAGCAATGATAAATTAAAGAACATAAGGGGTGAAGAGAGAGAGAAAAACATACCATTATTTACCACGCAGGTAATATTACTACACAGAGTATTACTACATAGTTCTACAGGTGTGCAGTGTCAGTTGTGTCATGTAGCATGTACATACCTCTCAACTTGTTAGCATGGGACAGTATGGGCCAAGCAGAAACAAATGCAGTACACAACTACACAGAACAGGTTCACATAATATGGACGTACATAACTACCAAGGTGTTCTGTAAACAGATTTGAAAATATACTGCATTCCATGTAGTCATTTATGTGGTAATCATGGAACAGACAGATTAGGCAGTTGTAATTACATCATGAAAAATTGTGTCAGTTGAGAGGCATGTTTGTGTACATTAAGTAAACTAGACAGCCATCATGCTTTAGGTGGCAGGCATGAGAGTAGAACCCAAAGGCTGTGACTGCATGGGACATCTGCAAATAATGTAACAATTGGCTGCAGGAACTTAGAACAGACAAGCAATGAAAATAGCCCTAATGCAAATATGAAGACAGATTTACTTAGGAAAATACAATACTGCTTAACACTTTATTGGTACTGCTGTTTATTATCTGTGAAGTCTACACACAATATCTGCCCATAAAGTGGGCTACCTCACCCATATACCATTTGTTCCTGGAATGTGAGGAAAAGACAGCATTATGTGAATGAAATTGGCCTGAAGACAGCCTTGAACCATAATATGAGTTGAGCAATACATTATTCAGGCCATTACTTTTGCATTCTACAGTTATTACAGTTTTACACTTGACTGCAGCAACCTTAACATGCACATACAATGCATAGAGCTGTAATGCAATTATGTTATGACACAACAATCCTGCTGTACACCTTTTTGCTTACTGTTATTGGTATTGTTTACTGTTTATTGCAATATAGTTGTTATTGTTCATTTATTGCACTACACGTCCAATTGCCCATTTATTGCACTACAGTTTGTATTGTTTATTCTTTATTGCAGTACCATTTTTTTATTCTTTATTGATTATTGCACTACACTTAGCATAATATATCAATACTTACCACACTCACGGAGCAACCCGGCCATGTGTCCGGCATGGGACTGAATGTTGTGAGTCCTCTCAGCTGCTGCTGTTGAGAGAGAAGCACACCATTATGCATACCAGTTTTGCATAGATTCAGCTTGCATGTTAGTAAAATACTGGAAGAAATGCTTACATATGTCTAGGGCATGTCCAGCCCTTGCATCTTGGATCCAGGTTTCCAAAGTTCCCCTCTTTCTAAGCTTCAGATCATCATAGTGGTGACAACATTGCTCACCAGTGCAGGGTATACCAGTAGCACTGGTAAGTTCCCTGGCCAACTTGATCCCAGGTCTCAGCCTTACCCTCAGAGCTCTGGTACTCACCCTGCAACAGCCTAGGTTCATAACTGCATATCAGGAGCCCAACAAAAATCCTGAGCTCCTGCACACCCCATCTCTGCTCCTGAAAGTGCGAACCCTATCCAATACCACCTGGCATACTGTCAGTTAGATAGACTCCAATGAATGCTGCAGAATTCCTGCCAATTGCACTTAATGTAGACTGTTTCCCATCTTTAGACATCATTCAGCAACATTCAAAAAACCACTGTGGTGCTTACAATCACGCAAACTAGCTAAGCAGAGCTGAGCATCAAGAAAACTCACACAACTGAGATTTTAGTGAAGCTTAGCAATGCGCAAACAAAAGTGGCCGTTAACCATTTTTAAGCACTGCTTAGCACTGCGCAGCTCTTCCAAATGTCCAAGTTATGGTTTTAAATTAAACAAAAAATTGCATTACTTTAAACAAATGGTATGTCTGCTAGAGACTCGAACCCAGGACTTAGAAAGCTTTAGGCTGTCTCTCTACCCATTTAGCTACTTGGATAGTATACAACATAGTGTACCTTTACATATGCTACTAAGCTACCATGGCGCACCACACAAACAGGTTTAAATTAGCTTAAACAAAAGCAGAAATAAATAATTATATTCAGTTTCTATTTTTAGATGTCTGACAGGTGTCTGCTGTTTATGTGTAATGCAGCTTGGCATTGTTGTGTTCTGCACCACACCACACAGACATTCAAAAAAATAAAAAAACAAAAAATAAAAAAAAGAGATATCATAATTAATTACATCCAGTTTCTATTTTTAGATGTCGGGAGGTGTCAGCTGTTTATGTGTAAGTGCCGCTTGGCATTGCTGCACTCCACACCACACAAATGCACATTACATAAAAAAAATCAACAAAAATTAGACATTTAAAACACAAACTATTAATTCACAGCACATTTCAACTGCAGCAGGGAACATTACAGGGAGCTTCACCATGTACATAATATCTGACCAGCTTCAACACTTCTGCCTACACAGATTCAATATTGCTGTTAATATGCTCTTCCTTAGCAGTGCACCATGACTAATATGCATGGCATGCTACCAAGGGGGAACCATGGCCACGTACATAGGTACATTGCATGTAGGCTCTCCACGGAGCCTACACAGATTTTATTGAATTCTGGAGATTGTCATTGGTTGCCAGCCATTCCCTATTGCACAGCTGATCTAGCTGAAGATATCTTATGTCAATATCACCAACATATCAATTTTTTTAATATAACATATTTATTTATTTATTTAACATTTGTTGACTGGGAAAGTCCAACTAGGACAAAACCTATTTTCAGTGGAGGCCTGGGGAGAAATGCACCAGAAGCATGTATTTGGATTGTGGGTGGAAACCGGAGTAGCCAGAGGAAACCTATGCAAATGCAGGGAGGGCATACAGACTCCACACAGAAGGCATTCTAGCCGAGAATCAAACCAAAGAACCTCTTACTGTGAGGAGACAATGTTAACTACTGCACCACTGCGCCATCCATCACATATGCAATTCATTCTTCAAGAACAGCAAGCACCATATTTGTTGATGAAGCACTGAAATGCAAAGTTGTTTGCTAGCAGCAATCCCTGTATTAGTAATTGTTCTCTTTACTGTGGAATTATTCAAACAACTTTTTCTTCTGCAGATATTGTGGATGTTGACAACATATATTATTAGATGGTCTCATAAATTATTTTTTACTTAAATAGTGCTACACATGGGTGAAACTTATGGTATTATGTTAGTGATCTTTATACAGGTTCATGTAGTTCATTGAAAGCTACCAATTAAGTAGATACAATTTATTTCCTCTTAGCAGTAAAGGGTGCACACAGTCAACAAAGTGACTGCAAATGCTGGTGACATTGGGGAGAGGCTCCCACTGGATGAAAGTACATATTGCTCTTATCATCTGGTCATTTTTAAACCATCTTTCAATTTGGCCTTACAGGACTAGTATGTATGTGTGTTTGTGTGTGCATGAATTAAGTTGGAATATTTTGGCTACTGTGTGTTTGTGTGAAACAAATTTGAAATGTGACTTTGGTCATTATTATTATTAACATTTGGTATAGACAACTGAGAAGGATGCAGTCAACAATGATTGCTGGGTTTTTGGTGTTTCTGGGGATATAAATGTGCACATAATCTTCCATTGGCCAGATGCATTTTCAGTGTAACTGAGTTTCAATACATTTCATTAAATCTGAGTTTCAAGGAAAGAGAAGTTTACTGTTGCTCATGCTAAGTCTGTTTTTAGTGAGAGATTTGTTTTGTTATGCAAATCGGCATCAGTGTTTGTGCTACAAAATTTGAAATAGGGATTTTATATTAAATTTCTTTAATCATTGAGAAAGTAAGGAAGAAAATAGTATATACACTGCCAAGTTTGAACAGTATTTATGGTAAATGGGGACAGACAGCCTAGTAATGGGACACTGGAAGGGCTGCATGGAGAGGGGTCCTAGTCCATCACTCTGCTTAGGGCTCCATTTAGCCATGATCCAGCTCTGCATATAACTACTATAAGAGAGTGTTAATGACATCCCTATGTCTGTGACTCTGATCTAACATTTCTTGTTGAACTCAAAAGCCTGTTTGCTAAAAAAAACTACTAAAAGTAACTGCATAAAGTATGATTGTGGGCTCTTCTCTATTAGAATGGCTACCACCTGCACTCCTTTATTATGTGGAGTAGACTGGTAGAAAACTGCATACATCTAATGTTGTCCAAATATAGTCTGTCCTCCATTGAATCTTTCAGACCTTATTTAGCACTTGTGAAGTGTCTTTAATACATGGAAGATGCCCAGCTATATAACTCCTGGAAATAGAGTCTATTAAAAGACCCACATCATGCTATTAGAATCTTAACACTGACATTATAGGTTTACCTGATGGACAAATCCAGTCATTGTGTACATTTTTACTACACAAAAATCATGTTTAAAGAAAGAGAAACATGTAATTTTTAACGTCATCTTGACCAAGAAACTCAGTTTCAAAACGCAATTATTGATATCCAGCTAAGGTTTTACTGCCATGCACATTCCATCTTGACCAAAACCAACAGAAAAACAAGATGCCATTACTGTGTCAAAACATTCTTTCTCCACAATGAATAAATAGCTGTAGAAAAGTATTTATTTCCTTTGCTATTTTATTCAGCATACCTATTCATTAACTTACAGTCACCACTAACACAATAACCTGAATTTTAGATATGGTGGAGCTACAGAGTTAGGCAGACTAGTAAGAGAAAACCAAAACAGATACACCATATTGATGTTCTGAAGGAAGTACAGACCAATGCAATTGATTTAACAGCAGCGACTCTTGTGAAGAAAGAAAACTGACCACTTTGTCTGCAGTTCAAGATGATGGTACACTGTCTAAACCACATTGCAGAATGGCTGGATTACTCATGAAGGCTGAACTGGAAACAGCAAAGAAATGCCATAACTCTCTGCTGCACACAAACTTATTGTACTATTATCACAACTATAACCTCCTCAATCATCTCACCTCCTTTATCTTCCTCATGCCTCCTCCCCTTCCTTCTTTTATTTGGTTGCTCTAACTCTTTATCTTAACAAAGTATTCATATACAACTGTTATTTTTAATCAAAACTGTTTGTAAATGATGCAACTGATATTATGTCTGAATAATGGAGCTATTGTTCACGAATGAAACTGACTGCAAACAATTAAACAATGCAAATGATGTCCATTATGTCTGTGTAATAGAACTTTTCTCACCAGGCCCCTACTGATAAAGGACTCTCATTCAGATTATCATAGTAAACAAATGCAATAAATAAATACATAAGAAATGCCTTAAAACAGGACTAACAGTGGAGCCAAAATGTGAGGGCAACAGCTCTGTAGCATTCGCCCTAAAACCTTATTAAATAGTCAGTGCCTCTACTGATTTTAAGACCAGCATTTTCTCAGACTTACAGTCGCCCAATGCCTATGACTAATTAAATTCTAGAAAAATTAGAGAGGGCAAAAACTGAATTAAATGCCCTACAGTCATTTAAAGAACTCCACCCATTGAGCACAATGTGCCAAACTGCACATGAACTATCAAAGGCCTATTAGCAATACAATTTATATGAAACATGATTTCAAGCTGGGGGGTGGGGTTGGAGCATTGTATGGCAGATCTCATAATGTAAAGTGTCAAAGTAAATATAAAAATTGCAAATAGTGCTGCATTTTGTATGTAACATGTACAGATATAGCTACAATTTGCATACAATATGTTTCCACTAAATATATTAGATAAATAACAGAGAGGAAGTTCCATTGTTTTAACCAGAGAAATGTTGCCATCACTTTATACGAAAATGTTGTTTTAACCGGAGAAATGTTGCCATCACTTTATAAGAAAATATTGCTTTAAGAGTTGAGAGAATCTTTGTTGAATTAGAAGATATCTCTTTATTGAAAAAGTAATGCTATATAAAATGAGGGCTAAGATAAGTACATGGAGAGTGCTGTTTGCCCTTCTTGGAGAAAAATTTGATGTCTGCAGCAGCAAATCTGAAAAAGTGATAGGTGAATGAATGAAGACCTGAAAGAAGACACATGAAGGAAGTTGAAAATTGTTCTTCTTACAGGAATCTAAAAGAGACTGCTACTGAAAGGCTCTGAGAGAAAGAAAGAGAGATAGAGAGACCTACTGGAAGGGAATGTATCTCAGTAGTATTAAGGTACTGTTTTATGACTGGTGGTCTCTCCTGCATTTAACATTCCGCAACATCCCCTCCCCCACAACAGACACATATAGTTATCTTTGTGTGTGTGTGTGTGTGTGCCTGTGTTGTGTTTGTGTGTGTGTGTGTGTCTGTGTTGTGTTTGTGTGTGTGTATGTATGTATGTATGTATATATATATATATATATATATATATATATATATATATATATATATATATATATATATATATATACAAGGGAGCCCGCAGGAATTTTTGCAGGGGGGTGCAAACCCGGAGCACCGCCCCAACTCCTCCCCTTCAAGGCACCGCCCCCCAACTCCACCCCCTTCAGCCCTCCCAACACACACACGCAGCCATTCCAGTATCTCATTACTTGGCTATTTCTCCCCAGTTGCCATAAACACTATTCAAAACTCTGTGTGCATACTGTTTTATGCATTACTTCTGCAATGATTACAGATACTTGGTTTTAATTTTCAACTTTTATTTCAAATTTTAGGGCCTCAGGGCCAATAGCCTAGTAACCTCCTATTTTATAGCACAAACACTGACAGACATTTGCTAAACTTAAACAAAGCAATAGTCTTACAATGAAAACAGACTTAGCATTAAAACTTCTCTACCTTTGAAACTCACATGCACGGAAACAGCATTGAAACCCACATTCAAATAAAATGCATCTGGCCAGTGGCAGGTTAAGGTTACCTTTGGACTGTTTTCAAATCATAGGCCCCTTGCACACATTTCAGAACCATACATAACTGCTTTGATTCACCTTCCTGATTGTATTAATTATAATATACAATAACTGAATTATATCCCTTGTTAATATAGCACCACTTAGAGTGTGTTTTATAGTTTTGAACATTTTTCCATTAAGCAATGAAACAAAACATATGAACCAATAATGACAAATTGCCCAATTCAGAACATTTCAACCATAAAAGACCACTTAAGCGTGTATCATTACAATCTACCAATATCAGTCAATATGCATAATCTCTGCAGAAGTAAAAGTCATCTGAATAATTTCACATTAAAGAGATCTGAAACTAATGGAGAGGTTGTTGCTAGAAAACAGCTTTATATTTCAGTGTTTCATCTACAAATTCAGTGCCTACTGCCCTTAAACAATAAATTGCCTATGTTACATTTAAAAAAATGCTAAGCTTGTATATTGCAATAGAAATAAGTGGCAAGGAAACACAGGTTCATAGTTACTAGGCATCTCATCCAAAGGAGGACTGCAGCACTCCACCCCTTAAAATACACATGTGGTGGGAGTAGAACCTACAGCCCTCTACATTAAGATGCAAGTATGCTACCTACTGTGCTAATAAGACTGTTTTGAACTTCTACACCACAACAGTGATACCATTTGCTAAACAAAACAGTTGCACATTTTAAGCAGACTTAGCATAAGCAGTAGTAAACTTCTCTTCCCTTGAAGCTCACAATTCCTTGAAAATAAATTCTACCTGCTGACTTTAAATATGGCATTTCACTCTCTCAAACACACACACATACCTCAACCTCTGTGAAAATCTGTATGGTTGAGAGGTATGACACACATACATACCCCGACCTCCTTAGAAAGTGGATAGAACAAAATTGTTGCATTAGTATGCATTTTCTGAGGATATGAAGTCTAAAACTCAACTTCAGTCTTCAATGATTTGCCAGAAAAAAGACAATTTTATGAGAAACAATCTGAAAATATGAGGCAAAAATCTGGATAATTGTGAGGTATAAACCCCCCATACACCCCTCCCCTCCCTCTTACACACACACACACCTTTTAAACACACACACACACCATAGGCGCCAGAAGCTGTTAAAGGCTGGGGGGGGGAGACAGGGGCATAGTGAACTAAAAGGGTAATTTTTTATAACTATTTGCTACCACAGCATAGGTTCACTTGGAGGACATTTTAAGCTTTGCCAATTCCCTTTTGGTGCTTGAATTAACGATTTCTGATTGGTCTTAGCTATCCCCATGGCTGATAATTGTATATTAGCCCTAGTGAGAACAACTGTGATCATACCATAGATAATTTGAGGGGGCCATGTAAGGGATGCAGCATTTAGGAACTGCCTGTATCCATTAGTGGCATGAGGGAAATCCTGCAGTACATTTTCTATTACCCATCCTTAGATCCAAGTTGCATTTGAATATGGATGGATGAGCTTTGCTTTATTTTTATGGATAGTCTGTTCCAGCAGTGGTAGTCTGTGATATAGATCCATCTCCCACAACATTCAGTTTAGATATCTGGACTGAGTATTTCTGATGCCATTTGACTTGTTAATGTTCACTAGGTCCATCTGTATTATGTCAGAGGATGCTTTGTATGCCAGACATGTCACCTCTAAGGACTCTGTAGGATACTGAGTATAATAATAAATCTTTGAGGTAGTCCATGCAAGACCTATTGTTTAGGACTTGTATCCTTTTAGTAAGGTATCTCTGAAGATATTCCAATTGTTGCATGGGGCTGGACAGATACATGCTAAAGTGAGCATTATACAAAATGATTGACATAATGAGAGCTATCTAAAGGGGGACAACAACATCTCTAGATCTAGTCACAATCCATTTGTTTATAAGCTGTGCAATATAGAAAGGCTTTATGATGTTGGGCACATGTTGGTCAAAAGTTAGGTCACTGTACACACAAGTTCCCAAATGCCAAACAATTGGATCAGTTCTCAGAGAGCATTTTCATGATTTTGACACCAGTTATTATTTGGTTAAGTCATCTGGGGATTCAATAACTTCTAGCTTGCAGGCATCTCAAACTTAGCTGGCCAAAGCTCTTTGGTATTTCCTTTTACTTTTGAGATGTATATGCCAAACAGAAAGTCTCAGCACCAAACCCGGGGGGACTCCATTGGTGACTGGTCTCTTCCCCTGTTTTGATCTCCTGCATCATGTGAGCCAAGCTGGCAATGCAGCTGGCGATGTAAGTGTTTGCCTCTACATTATTCATCTTTTGTACTACACCTGAGTGGGGGATTGTGTCAAAGGGCTTGGCCAGGTCAAGGTAATATGGTGTAAACTTTTACCTTCATCCATTGCTTTGATAACAAGTCTCATGTCCCAACACCTTTGCGCAACGGTTCTTGGAATTCATAAATTCCAATGCCCTGGATCAACTAATCCATAGTCCCACCAGGGGCTCCAATATCCTAGACCTGGTCATTACCAACATGGAAATCAATGCTCCATACCTATGGTCACCCCTCGTTAGTCAGGTCTGACCATAAGCTAATCACCCTTAACATCCACATCCCACCCCCAGTAAAGAAACCACCATAAAAACTTCTCCAAAGCCAACTTCATGCTACTCAAGTCAGAAGTGACAAACTTCATAACACCCGTGCAGACGGGAACTGAAAGTTCAACTGCTGAATCCTACACTAAGGCACTGTACGAGCACATCCACTCATGCATGAATCGTGCCATCCCAAATAGAACCAAAATGCTCTCATCCAAAAAAAGAAAGCCAATCTGGTGGTCCCCTGCCATAAACAAACTTTACAACAAAAGGAAGAAACTTTTGCAGAAAAGAGGAAAATCCCAGGATGCAAAAAACTCCCTTACTAGCCTCAGTAAGAAACTGAGATGCCTCATAAAATCCTCCAAAGCTAGTTACGAAAATAAAATTGCCAAAGATTCCAAAGACAACCACAAAGCATTCTATAACTATGTCAAGAATCTAAATGGCAATGCTCAGATCTGCTCTGAGCTAAAACAGAATGGCATTAAATATACTGATCCAAAGGATATTGCCAATATCCTGGCAGATCGATTCAGTGCCAACTTCACCCCTCTCACCCCTAAATGGCCCATCTCAATACCGGAAGATTGCCAAATTCCAGTAATAACGGCCACACAGGTACAAAATGCACTCTCTAAAGCCAAGAATACAGCATCCATGGGACCAGATGACATCCCGGGCTGTGTACTACATGAACTACAATATGAACTGGCACCTCACCTAAGTGTCATGTTTAATCATAGCCTCACCTCAGGTTTCGTGCCCACTGAGTGGCGCAGAGCTTCAGTTATCCCAATCCACAAGGGGGATCCACCTTGGATCCTGGAAACTACCGTCCCATCAGTCTGACAAGCCTTATCTGCAAGGCCATGGGCGTATTATCATGGAACTTATAAACAAAGACATTGGCAACCTTCAAACACTGGACCCCACCCAGTTTGGGTTTGTGAAGGGCCGATATTGTCTCCTGAACCTGATTGACTTCTTTGAATCAGTCTCCAAAGCCATGGACAAGGGTAAGGTGGTCCACACAGCCTATCTAGACCTTGCCAAGGCCTTTGATACCATCCCCCACTCTGGAATCATAGATAAACTTACTAAGTTGGGCATTAATCCCTATGTCACCCAATGGGTTGCTAAATGGCTTACTGATAGAACCCACACTGTAAAAGTAGCTGACTCCAAATCCAGCTCCAGACAAGTGACAAGTGGAGTACCTCAGGGTTCAGTCCTGGGGCTGCTCTTGTTTGGCATCTACTTCTCTGAAGTACAGGTCAACACTAAGGGACTCTGGCTAACAAAGTTTGCAGATGACTGCAAACTGGGAGCCATTATTGAATCCCAAATGATGTTGATACTCTACAAAAGGGCCTTACAGAAACAGATGCTTGGTGCCAGAGCCATGGGCTCAAGCTCAATGCCAAGAAATGTATTGTTATCCCCTTTGGGAAAAACATGTATCCATGAATTACCATATAGGTGGCAGTACACTAAACACAGAAAGTGTGATAAGAGACTTAGGGACACAGGTGGACAGTGGTCTCACCTTCGATAACCACATCGCCACAACAGTCAGGAAATCCTTCTATGTGGCACACCTCATCACAAAGGGCTTTTCATCCAGAAAAAGGAGGTCATTCTCGCACTGTACTCATCCCTCATTAGACCCATTATAGAATACAACGCCCCATTTGGTATGTACCTCTCAAGACATCTGCAACAACTGGAAAGGCCTCAGAAATACCTCACTAAAAGAATCACAGGCCTAAAGCAGTTGCCCTACGCTGACCGCCTTAAAAACTCCAGCTATACTCTGTTGCATATCGTCTACTCAGAGGCGATCTCTGCTTAACATACAAGGCCATGTCAAACCCAGAGCTGTTGGACATGCTACACTTAAAGAGATCCCAATCCCTCAGAGCTACACGCTCCAGGGATCTAAACCTTGTCATCACAATAAACAAAACATGCTGGAGGGATAGGTTCCTGACCCAGATACTCCCAGACTCTGGAATAAATTGCCCATACATGTCAAGCAGAGTGCCTCTTTGGACCTCTTCAAGAGGAACCTTGACGATTGGATGGGAGAAAGGAAATTCACCCCAGGGATCACGTCAGTCGCCCTGCTAGACAGGGGTCCAGGAAAGTAAATAATGTGGGAAGAAATAGCCAGGGAATTGTTATGGCTAGGCTTGTATAGGCCCTAGGGCTGATAGCCTAGTACCAACCTATGAACCCCAACCTATGAACCTAAGAGTAAAGCTTAACATTTTCTCATGATTTTGAGCCTTTCACACTTTCCTCTGGGCTGTTTTCAAACATATTTTAGGGCCATGCATACATGTATGCATTCCTTGATTCACCTTCTTGATTGTATTAAATTATATTCCTTGTATAATACAGCACAGATTAGACTTGTTAGAGTGCATTTTAAATTTATTGTTTAAACATTTTTCCAGTAGGCAATGAAACAAACATGCATTAACCAATAATGACAAAACTGCCCTATTCAGAACATTTCCATGATAACAGTCTACTTCCACACACAACTGCATTTTAAATTTATTGTTTGAACATTTTTCCAGTAGGCAATGAAGCAAAATGCATGCACCAGTAATGACAAAACTGCCCTAGTCAGAACATTTTCATGATAACAGTCTACTTCCACACACAATATATAAATACAGAATCACAGTAGTGTAAGCCATAGGCATGTTGGCTACAGTAACCTTTGTGAGATACTCTGCAGGTGTGGGTATGTCTGTCTAAGAGCGTACAGCTTACTGTGAAAAAAATCAGTACTTAAAATGGCAAGAGCTCTGTATCATATACAGCAAAGCAGCAGTCAATCCCCTGCACACTGACATATAAAATAAGCTCTTACTAATCAAAAATATTTCAGTAAATTCTCAGCTCCTACCTGCATTATGCATGCAATGAAAATGTTGCCAGTCTGGAAAAAGGTGGGGTCTACAACCTTGAATCTTGGGGGTACTATAAGTAATTATAGCCTGCTTTAAAAGGAGCAGTCAAAAATGTTTCACCTTTTTTATTCAAGAAATTTGGGCAAAGCCAAAAACAATGGACAGAGTCCCAAAAAAGGAACAAATTTTAAACATTCTTTTTTATTTGTAAACCAGGTAAGCCTACTGAAAAAGGTAAGGAAAAATACCTGCCCCAAAAAAATGAAATGAGCAGCTGCAACTGTCCCAATACACCTTGCATTGGTGTGCTGTGTTTTCATAAGTGGTGTGCATGTTAAAAGAAAAAGCACTTGTTTAAAGGGGGAAAAAAGTTAAAAGAAAAACAGTTTGTGGAGCAAACAGCAGTAGGTATCCAACTTCTTTAACCGGGCAGCATATGGCATCTGTTTGAGCCCTTTGATCCTCTTATGAGGTACTTTTGAGGTCTTTCCAGTTGCTGCAGGTGTCTGGTAAGGTACATCCCAAAAGGGGCATTGTACTCAATTATGGGCCTGATGAATGCAGAATAATAATAGAAATGATACCATTCATTCCACTTGGCAGCATTTTTCTTTCATGTACCAAACATAGAATGAATAGTGAGTTTTGTAGGAGGTTGAAAAGACATGATTAACCTCAAGTCTTTTCATGAGACTGCATTTAAGTTATTGTATTTTTACACAACCTCACATTCTTTCAATATCTCAGTAAGCCTCAAAAAAGAGCATCACAGAAAAGAATGACATGTGTATTTGTTACTCATTCCACTATAGAACACTGGTGGCACTGAAACACATGCAGGGTCTTATCTTATTATTTTAAATCCAACAGCAGCTATAAAAATACAACTTTGAGAAGCACGCAAATACTTAAAATGCAGCTTTGTTTAGTTTACCTAAATACCAGAAGGCTATGTAGTGGAATAACTATTCAAGGGAAGGAAATCTAATTTTAAATCCTCAGACTCTAGCACTAATAGAAACATGATTCAAGTAATACTCTATGGACTTGAAAGGTGCAAGGAAGAATAAAAAGTAAAACCAGCTTAAGATTCACCAGCTCCTTTATCTGATTTATTTTTATACTCTGCAAATAAATGACAGGGAACTCCCATTTATGCCAAAAGTATATTTTGATCCCAGTGCATAGACGTTAAGAAAGTATATCTGTGTACCTTATATCTTTTGAAACATCACACATGAGCACACACAGGATGCCATTTACTAATGTCTACCATTCTGTAGTTTGAAGAACATGCTGATTGTGATATTGTCAGACTCAATAATTTTAGTACTCCTTGGGAACAAATAGAGTTAAATGTTTTGACCAAGCATTTGGTTACTTTCAAGTCATTCAGACCCAGGCTGAGTCTGGAAGTTTAACAGGCACTGGGGTACATGACAGAATTTAATTAAATGCGCCCTATCCATTCTCCTCTCACAGACACAGACCTTAACTAGAAAAATAATTATTTACCACCATATATGATTTAGAAGCATGCTCGCTCTCAAATGGGCATGAACCCACAAGAGTATGTACATGTGCACAAACACAAGCTCACACTACTCTAATTCACTGCTTACAAGAATTAAAAAAAAAAACACTTTTAGACACCAGCTCATAGAAGTTATTGAGTGTAAGCTCTAGTCTATTAAATGGTACTTCCTAAAGTGTCTTCCTTCTGTATATCTATCAGTCAAAATATTCAACTGAACTGTTAAGATTGTTGACTAACCAAATCCTTCAAATAGACATAAAAACAAAGGACAAAATACATTTCTGAACAACATTGGCTCTGTTGTAAGGTAATAAAAAATAGGTCTGCAGTTTGAAAGTTTGCAAAAGTAAGGGCTGTGAAAAACCCAAAAGATGACCAAACATGGTGAGTGGCAGAATAAAACTCAACTATACAGACAAAAGAACTAGCACTAAATGACCAGACTCCCCAAAAGACCCATACAAAAGATTTGAATAAAACTCAACTATACAGACAAAAGAGCTAGCACTAAATGACCAGACTCACCAAAAGACCCATACAAAAGATTTATATAACTATTGTCAAGATCTCATTAGACCTGCTACACAAAATTGCAATATAAAATGATTAAACAGTCCCTTCAACTCCTCTAAATCTGGAGTATAATAAAAGACATGACAACAAAAAAACATACAGTGCATGCAAACCCCCTTCTTTGTGAAAACCCACAATAATATTGTCAGTATATTCTTACCTGTATGTATCTTTTCAAATGTCTACCAACACATAACTTACAATTGCTGTCTAAGAACCTGTATGGCACATTGGCACCCTCTCTTTTTAGGTAACTAAGGTAATAAACAAATACAAATATAAATCTCACTCTTTCTAGTATGTATGTACACACACACACACACACACACACACACACACACACACACACACGCCAGCTTACTCACTCTGAAAAGCGTCCAGATTCCACAGCACACCTGTTTCCACTCCACTCCATCTTCAGTCAGTCCTCGCAAAAGAAAAACCCGTCAGACCATCAGCAGAAACTGCTTCTAAAACCATCCGTTTCAGTTCCGCCGCGCCATGCGATGATGTCAGCATACGTTTCCACCCATAGTCCACGCTAGAGTCTGGAATTCAAATTCCCGATATAGAAACAGGTTGCAAACACCTGTTGCGTCTGTGCGATGGGACAGGATGCAAAGGGCTCTTAGGAGGAACGCCGGCGCTCTTAAGGAGGAACGCGTGCCCTTTAAAAAAAAAAAAAATTTTTTTTTTTGAAAATGAAACTAATCCCAATTAGCCGATTCCAGGGGGGTGCAAGTGCACCCCCTTGCACCTGCCTGCGGGCGCCCTTGTATATATATATATATATATATATATATATATATATATATATATATGGAATGTACACAAGTAATCAAAATGTAGAAATGGTGACTCAGCCTTGAGCAATACCTACATTTCAAAACACACATTCCACAGAAACCAAATATACCAAAAAAACAAAAAAAAAATGCAAAAGGAAAACACAGGAAAAAAACACAATCACAAACAAGTCACCTTGGTAGAATCACGACATTAATACCTTGTGCAACAGAAGGAAGAAAATCATGGCAAAAATTAGGAGGTGTAGCACCCAACAGGATAAAAGCACTCTCATCAAACTAAACAAACAACTCAGTGGAGAAATAAAATTTATCAAAGCCAAATGTGAGGTAGATTTAGCCTCCTAGGTCAAAAACAACCACAAGGCATTCTTTAGCTATGTCCACAACCTCAAAGGCAATATAGAATTGTGTGCAGAGCTCATTATTAGAGGAGTTACCTATAGTGAGCCAGAAGATATAGTAAACCTACAAGCAGATAAATTAGCTCTAACTTTCTTCAGGGGAAATCATCACATATAACTCCCCCTAGTATCATTAGGGAACAGGTCCTCAAAGGTCTCGCTAAGGCCAAGAACACTGCATTGACAGGTCCAGAGAATATCCCAGGATGCCTACTGACTAGTATGAAACATGACCTATCAGGCCGTCCTGAATAGCTATTTAATCATAACCTCCAAACAGGCTTCGTGCCTCATGCATGGAAAACAGCAGCAGCAGTCATCCCTCTGCACAAAGGTGGACCATCTAAAGGGCCTGGAAACTACAGACACATAAGTCTCACTAGTCTCATATGCAAAGCCATGGAAAGAATTATCAAGAAAATAATCTGTGATGATATAGAAAACCTCCAGACAATGGTCCCAACCCAGTGTGGTTTCATTTAGAGCAGGTCATGCCTACTCAACCTGAAGAACTTTTTTGAGCTGGTAACCAAAGCAATGGATGAGGGAAAAACAGCTCACACTGCTTACCTTAACTTGGCCAACACATTAGGCACAATACATTATTCAGGCAAGAGGTCAGATATAAATTCTTATGTCACCCCAGTGTATAGCCAGCTGGTGCACAGACAGGATGCAGAAAGTTAGAATTGGGGAGTCCACGTCTACAAAGAGGCCAGTCACAAGTGGAGTCCTGAGACTAATCCTTGTTGCCATTTACTTTTCTGAAGTTAAGACCAATGTCAAGGGCATCAGCTGACCAAATTTGCAGATGATAGCAAATTAGAAGCAGTCATACGATTCCCCACTGACACTAATGTTCTCTAGGAAGGGCTGACACAGACAAATAACTTCTGCCTGAGCTATGGATTAAAACCAAATTGCAAGAAATGCATTATAGTATCCTTTGGGAAGTCATCCACCACTGGTGATTATCATATTGACAAAACACAAAACACCCCATGGGTCGACCCCGTAGCCAGGGACTTGGGGACACAAGTAGACAGTAGTCTAGCCTTTAACCATCACATGTCTAGAGTAGTCAGGAAATCATTCTAAGTTTTGCAACTTATAAACAAAGGTATGGCATCTAGTTCCAAAGAAGTCATTGTTCCACTATGTGCACCACTCATCAGACCTTTTATTGAGTACAATGCCCACTTTGGTATGTACCTAACCAGGCACATCCAACAATTTAAATGTCCACATAGGTTCCTCACTAAAAGAATACATGGCATAAGTAACATGTCATATGCAGACTGCCTCAGAGCCTTATCTCTGTAGTCTGTCTCCTACAGGCTGATGAAGGGAGATCTATGGCTGGCATACAAGGCATTGTCAGACACCATCCTGACAGAATTACCCAATTCTAATTACTTAAACCTTGCCTGTGATATTAATAGAACCTGCTGGACAGACAGGTATGTATTCCAGAGACAACCCCCTTCTCTAGAATAGGCTCCCCATCTATGAGAAGCAGAGGTCTCCCTAACCCAATTCAAATGTAACTTGGACAACTTGGTGGGGAACAGGAAATTCATCCCTGGTTTGGCACCTATATCTCTAATGGACATAGGCAGCCTGTAAATGGTTCATGTCCTAGGCCCCTGCTTGTAAATGTTTCATCTCCCAAGCCCCTGTTTGCACTTAGTAAGGGCACCAAAACTTGCCAGGGATTTGGGGTGCATGGCTAGGCTTATAAAGATTCTAGTGGTCATTAACTAGTATACACCTATGAACAAACTAAATTTTTCTGATTAGTGATAGCTAACAAAAGGGGTTTCCCAAGGTAAAGCGGCCCTTAACATTGCACCTTATCTTAGAAAGACTTTTTCTGTAACATTATCATGAAACAAGACAGATTCAAACACATGCCACAAGCACCAGCACACTGCTAAAGGTATCCCCTTACTTAACACTTATCCTAACCCTAACCCACATATATTCAAGTACTAAATATATCATCTTCTTTAACTCTTGCCTAACCCTAACCCATATACACTCACAAAACACTAAAGATTTCCCCTTAGTCCATATATGCACACAACATTGTTTTCACTTATCTAACCCTTAATCTAACCCACATACACTCACACACATGCTTCTAACCTCTAATACCGAACCCCCATTTACCATTATACACAGCAATTCTCAATTTGGTAAACCTGCATGTCATTAAACATAACATTCTCAAATCACAATAGTCAATCACTTGCACACCTACAGCACACATTCAAAGTACATACCATTCAACCACATAGCATGCAACTATACATATATGCATTTCATAGCATCATAGGATCATAGGAGATTACTAGGCTATCTACCAGGAGGTATTTCAAGCCTAGCTGTTTCATCCCAATGTAATATCATAGAAATGTTAGTTAATACCCAAGATTGCATTTAGTAATGGCTGTCTATGTCATATTATCATTTCAGTTTTAGTGAACCATTAAGTCGAGCCTGTTTGATCATTTTTTTTTTAAAAAGGCAATTACTACTATATAAAAGAGAGCTGTTTGGAGGGCTAAACTCAGGAAGATAATTCCTCAATGAAAGATCATCAGTAGAGAAGATATGGAAGAGTGGAGTAAGAGTTGGTGAGTTAGGGTTAACCTATGGAGCACATCTGTGGATTATACCTTTTGGAAGTACTTGTTTTAAAGCTTAAAGCCAGGCTTGGGAGTGGATTGCAGCCTTGAACTATCCCTGAGGCATGGGAGAGGTGTACAGCCTGGGAATTTATTTATGGTTATAAAGTAGCCTGAACCCTGGAATGAATGTGTGGGCATTACCAATGTATTTTTCAAGCTGCAAAACTAAGTCGACCAATGTTTTTGTTCTAAAACTGGAATAAACCTATGTTTTTATATATATCCTGCCTCACTGTCTTCTTAATTGTATACATACATAGATCAAGTACAATGTTTCAGTGGTTTTGCATGTGTTAGGAAATATTTTTGGATTAGTTTTGGTTTATAAAAGGAAACACCTAGCTCCACCCCTTGTGCAGTTGTCTGTATGCTCTTCATCTTTACTTGTTGATATCTAAGGCACCACATGCGTAACTGCTGAATTCATAAAGCTGGCACATACTGTTTAAGTCTTGTACTTGGGCTATGATTCTGAAAGTTATGTGCTCTGTGTATAAGCTTGTATAACTTACATTGCACAAGTCTGGTCCTGCTGTGTGAGTCAGAAAGTTTGGTACTCAGTGTGGAAATTTGGCACTGGGTGCCATTCAGAACATTTGATGCATAATGTGTAAGCCTGACATACACTGATGTACAAAGCCTTAACAGAGAATGTGCCTACATATGTGGGGCATATTCACTGTCATTTTATAAACCTACCATCTTCTCTTACACCTTATCTACTTTACCTTTAGTCCTACATAACCTACCCTGACAAGTGCATAGTGACAGCATATTTTTATTCATTTATTTGTTTTATTTTATTTATTTATGTATTTATTTTTGGAGCACCTTTGTCTGTTAAGTACATTTATAACATTAAGTATTTTTGCATCACTTGGTCAAGTAAGTACATGTGGACTCTAGTTAGCACCTGATACATGTTATATTGCAATACTACAGCACCATAACCACTCTCAGAGTCACCAGCAGTCTATACTAACAACAGTTCAGGCCAATACTGGCCTATAAGAGGGATAATATTGGTAGAACTCTGTGTTTTCATGACATCACTTACCATGTAAGAAGCCCACATGATATGCAAATGAAAAGCAGAACCCAGGAGAAATGAGCAAAAGGTACTGCAGTAACTTTCCGAACTGTATTACTCATTCCTGTGTATTAGTGCGAGTAGCTGTGAAAATGTGCCACATGATTCTGTGTGTGTGTGCATTGTGTGTGTGTGTGTGGGGGGGGGTGCTTGAAAGCAGTTTAACAAAGAGGGTTAGGGCTAAGAGCCACCACAGAGCATTATGCTGGTGTTATGGCTGACTTGCTGTTTAACTCATAACAGCTCACCAGTGTTTCTAGACCTTATCTGACAATACTAATATATTTTAGAGGTACAGTTCCTGTGCCACATAGTCTGTGATTTTATGTGCACTTTAAATAAAGTAATCCCCATCATTATCAAGCCTGGCTAATCTTTCTCCAGATTGTGAACAGCTGCTATGTAACCTGTCTTGTACTGCAACTTTCAGATTTATCTACTCTGAACAACAGTTCCTAAGAAACTATTAATAATGATTGTTCATCGAATTAATGTAAAAAAAAATGTATATGTTAATTCTGTATGGTTTGTCTCTGTTTTCTGTAAATATTCTATTTTGCTATCTGTGACATGCGATATGTAATTATATTTTTGTTATTGTTTGGAGATTTTCTCCCCAGGCGTCCGCTGAAAATGGACGTAAATCCAGTCGGACTATCCCGGTCAACAAATGTAAAATAAAAATAAAATAAATAAATAATGCTTCCAGGACAATGTATTTTGGCAAACAGCCTGCAGTGTTGTGCAACCATGAAACAGACTAAACTGCCCCCTGGTGTGCACTGTTCCAACCTAGAGTGTGTATAGTGTAACCCTGCAGTGTTCCACATCTGCTGCCACTCCTCACACACCATATCTATCTATCTATCTATCTATCTATCTATCTATCTATCTATCTATCTATCTATCTATCTATCTATCAATCTATCTATCTATCTATCCATCCATCCATCTATCTATCTATCTATCTATCTATCTATCTATCTATCTATCTATCTATCTATCTGTTTGTTGGCCAGGTTAGTCCCACTAAGCTAGTAGCTTCTTTACTGGGAAGACTTGCGGTGATATTTATACCACTAGGGGTACATTGGCCATGGCATGACAGAGCTTCCCCTACTCTTTGGAGCTGCTAGATGGCACCAGAGGGCTCTTACAGCACCAAGGATGAGACCTAAGAGAAACAGCAGCATGGAGAAGGAGAGAAAAGCTATGGAGAGTTTGGAGGTGGATCCTTGTGTGGTGGATGGTACAAATGAGCAGCATTTAGTTGTCTCCATTGAGAATGAAGTTAACAAGTCCATTGGAGTGCTGCAGGTAATAGAACTGGTGTTAGGTGGGCTTGTGCCTGATGCTTTATTGAAAATAATCAAGCAGGATGATCCAGGTGACAGTTCTGCTGTTAGAGGGGTTAGGATGGCAGGTCTTTTTTTTTTGAAAGTGCTGAGGATGATAATGTGAAGAATGAGCCAGGTGAGGTAGCAGCAGAGAATGCAGCAGTTAAACAGCAGTGACAGCAGGCAAAAATAGCAGCAGCAAAATAAGTAAAACTGTTTCTAAAAACAAGAGAAGGACAATTTTGATGATAAAAACAAAAAATGAGACTGTAATAGACATATTATGCATGGGACAATTAGGTAACTGTTAAGGGTTTTAAAGCTCAAGACATTTGATAGATATGGGAACTGAGACATTTTGTGACTTAACATTTTAAACTGAGGGACTGATGATGAATTTTTTGAAAATGTGTAACAAAAAGAAGGACATTTAAAAAATATTACTTGGCAGTTTAGAACTGATGAACTGGAAGAAGAAGATATTAGAAAATGTATGCAGGATTTCTGTGAAACTGCTGATAACACTGTGAAAGTTAGAGATAAGAGAAACTTATAGAATGGAGGGTAGAAGTTGGAAGCTGTTTTTGAAATGTGAAAAAAAAAACATGGAGAAACACTTCCCAAGTTTTTTTGTGGCTGGTCACAGAGGGACATTAAGATATACAGGCCTACCTAAATCATATTTCTTTTGAGGGAACTTTTGTCATTTAATTAATGATTGTGACAAAATACAATGTAACCAGGGTGGGGAAAAAAAGCATACAGCAAGAAGGTGCATGCCTGAATGCAGGTTGTTTTAAAAAAGGGACACTTTTGTATGGATTGTCAAGAGCAAACAGTAAATAATGAAAAGAAGGGGAAATGGTAAAAAAAACATACACAAGGAAGGACAACAAGAGGCTGTGGCAGAGAGTAAACTAGTAGAAGAAGAAAACAGGGAGGGGGAAAAGCATATACATGCAAGAAGAGAGGTCAGGAGATGGAATTTACACTAAGTAAAAGTTCTAGCCAGTGAAAAATCTGATTCTGAGGATCATGGATTAGTTGTACATAAAACCAGGAAATTTGCTCAATAGGGGAAAAGAGTCAAAAAAGAAAACAAAAATTTAAAAATATTACTCCTAAACTTAAAAATAAGGAAAATCAGTAATTTTAGAGTACTTTCAGCAAATGTGAGCAGTATTATTAATACTGTAAGAAGGATAGGCATACTGGAAACCAAACCACAAGGTCACTGAGATGGAAGTTATTTTCATGGAAATGTATACATAAAGATTTTATTACACCACACAAAATAGAGCTGATGTCTGGGAAAAAGGTTGGCTGTTGGAGATGTGGTCTGGATGTTAGGGCTAATTGGCAACATATGATATGTGAATGCAGTATAATTAAACCCTTCTGGAATAATGTTAATTCTTTCTTACAGGCTCTTTTTAATGATAAATTTGTTTAAATAATTCATTAATTGTGTTTAATACACCAATTCCTTTATGTGTTAAGAAAGTTGATTATTCCCTCCTTTGGTTCCTTCTAACCATTGCAAGAAAAGTGATAAGTAACTGGAAAAGCAATACTAGTCCAACAATGAAATAATTTTATAACATTGCAGCTGAAACTTGTCATCTGGAAATCCTAACAATCAAAGAAAGAACCACTAGACAAAATTCTTCACTTAATTCCTGGATGAAACTCAAGAGACTACTGAACAAAAGGACAATAAACTAGATGTAAATATAAAGTTGTTAAATAATTGCTTTGTTTTTGATTTAAATTGTAGACACCCTGTAAATAGTTGGTTTTGTTTTATGTTTGTTTGTGTTTGTTTGATATAGTTTACAGCCTTTTATCTATATATGTAATTCTCATTTATGAAATTTTATGTTATTCATTTATAATTTTAATAAAAACATTTAGAAAAAAAATTATACTATGTGGAGAATAACATGAAAATTATAATTGTAGGGAACTTTAATTGTAATTTAAGGGGAAGACAAAAAGAGAGGAAAAGATGTAGAAAAAGTACTGGAAGTGATAAAATGTGATAACTTAGATGTGTAGAACTAAAGTGAATGGACTTATAGAAGGGGAACTTGGATCTGAAATTGATTATTTTATATTATCTGTAGGCTTGGGGGTAGTAGATGGTGATACAGTTGTGATGGGTATTTCATACCATTTAATAATATGGATGCAGGTGATAGAAAAAAGTATATTAAAAAGGAAAGGAAATACAAAGAATAAATGCGAAATTATAAAGTGAAATTGGAGAGTGGGAAAACTGGTCTGAGAGGTAGACTGAATTTAAAATAAAGTATAAAATTTGTTTTTCCTGTGGCAGGATGATGTAAGAATGGGAGAAAAGTGAATTATGGGAAAATTTATAAAACCGTATTAGAGAATTTAGAGAATAATACAAGAGATGATCATGATATGGAAAAAGAAATACATAAAAATAGAGAAAAAGATTAATGCATTACTGTTTAGGCAGGCATCTTATTTACAATGGTGGAGGTATCTGTATATTTGGGTATATAATAAAGAAGGATATTAGTATAATGAGAAAAATGAAATATGTAAAAGGAGAGGTGAAAAGAAAGCAAGAGCAAATATGAGGACTGTAAGACAGCATGTGAAAAATCTGTATTAAAGTATAAGGACGGAAAATTAGAGAACAGAAAGTAAAGAAATTTCCAGAATAAGTTAAAGAAGAATTTGAAAAATTAATTACTATCAGTCTATTAGTGAAGTGGATTAAGTACTTAAGAAAGTAAATGTTTATTCAGTATTTGGACCAGATGGTATAGGGTATATGGAATATACAAGAAATTAATGGAATGGCAAAGAGTATATTTTGTAAATGTACTGACTGAATGGTTGAAGGAAGGTTTTATTTATGACGAGGGGTCTATATTAGAACACCGAACTTTCAAAATTTTGAGTGTTCTAATATCAACCCATTTTCAGCGAATGCTGAAAATACCAAAGAAACAGAAAACTGAATGTTTTCCTAGGGAAAGAATTCAATTGTCTGTTTCTGTTGCTTCGGTATTTTCAGTGCTGTGGTGGAAAGTTACGGGTCGGGTTCAGGTAAGTGTGCGATTGTGTGGACGTGAGGGTTAGGGCGGGGTAGGTGAGTTAGGGTTAGGACGCGGGTGAGGTGACTATACGATAGTGACGGACCTTAGGGTTAGGGTTTGGGTTAAGGTAAGTGGATAGTTAGTGGTGTATGTATAGTTTAATGTAAGGTTAGGTGTAAAAGTTTAGGTGTATGCGTGTGGATTGCTGTTTCTTTGGTGTGCTTGTGTTGTGTGTATGTGATTTGGAACAGCAAATTTTTTCCCTAGGAAAAAATTCACTGTTCTGTATGTCCGACGTTTTAAATTTTCGATTAATAGGGTTCGATATTAGAACACTCAAAATTTTGAAAGTTCAGTGTTCTAATAGATACCTTATGAAGAACTATATATTGAGATATCAAAATTTATATGGAAAAAAGATGATAAAAATGAAATAAAAAATTAAAAAAACATCATACTATATAATATGGATTGTTAATTTTTATAGAAATAAGACAGAGAAGAATGAAAGGAAGTATAAGGGATATTATGGATGAAAGTATAAAAGGAAGGGATACTGAGACTTGTTATTAGTTGTACTAGAAATTGTGAATGATGTTATAAGTAAAAAGGAAGATCTGAAACTTATGGTAGGTAATATTAGTAAGGCATTTGATGCTGCAAGACATGTGTTTTGCAGGATGTTATGGAGAAGTATGAAATAGGTAATAGATTCATCAGAGTGTGTATGTAAGCATATCTGAATAATAGAGTGAGAGTGTTACTGACTGTGTGACTGAGTAAAGAAATATGAATGATGTGTGGTAGGGTCTATATCAGTACCTCAAAATGTCATCTATTCGAACATCTAAAGATCGACACCTAATGAGCAAAATCTGAAAAGCACGAACAGAAACTTCTGCAAACTTTTTCACAGGGAAAAAAATAACTTGGCCGTTATCAGGAATTTGCCCTTTTCTCCAATGTAGAGCAATCTCAGAGTTGGTGTATTTAGTTAAGAGGGTGTGGGGTGGTGAAGCCTCCCACTTGCTTAGGGTTTGAAAGTTTGTTTTCCTGTCGGTCGGCCAACTGAATTTTTTCCCTGTGAAAAAATTCACAGAAGTGCCCATTTGCGCATTTTGGATTTCGCTCATTAGGTGTTGATGTTTAGGTGTTCGAAGAGATGGTGTTTCATTGTTATAATATAGGCCCATGTGGTATAAGACAAGGATGTCCCATGAGTGGAACATTGTTTGCATTGGTGATGAATGCAATAATGAGTGAAGTAGTTTATAAAATGAAAGATGCTTAATACGTGATGGAAAAGGAGGTGGTGATGCCAGTAGTTACTGTGATGATATAGCTGAAGATGCAAATAACAAAATATGGATGAGGGAAGTGTTAGTTTTTCTGAATGGATGTTTAAAGGAAATGAGAATTACCTGGAATAATGATAAAAGTTAGGGTTTGGTTGATGTGGTGAAAATTGTGGGGGTACTTTTCCAATGAAGGGCATGACTTTGCTAGGAATAAAGTTTGGGAAAATGATGTAGTTATGATGCAGTGGGAAGGGTTGGTAAAAAAATGAAGAAAGTATGTTATCTCTGGAGCATGTATGGCTTAGCTTTCAGGTAAAAGATTTATCCTGTGATTTTGGTATTAATGGGAAACTAGCACATATGTCAAATATTTATATTATCCCAATAACGTATGAAAAAGAAATTGAGCAACTGATGTTTTCTTTCATATGGGGTTCAAGATTAAACCCAGTGAAAACAGGTGTGTTGTATATGAGTGAAGATGAAGGAGGATTGGTGTTACTAAATCCAGTTATTTATTCTGCTTCTTTAAACTTGTTTAGACTATTAAAGTGGACAAAGGAAATGAATGAGAATGTAATAGTGATAATGTTTAAATATAAGTACAAAGAATTCTGGGAGATGATGAGACTAACAAAAAGAGAACAAATATGAGAATGAAAAAAAATTAGAAATTATCAAGAAAAAAAACTAACATGGACAACAAAAATCTATGATACAGAGAAAGATTGAAGGATGTGATATAATAATATGATGAAAGAAGGTCTACTTCACAAATCCAAAATCCCATTTACCTGACTTTCATATAACAGAGACAACAAAGCTGACAACTCAGAAGACCAACCACCTGGATCATCAACTTTCAACTCCAGGTAAGTAACCGCTTGGCCAACCTGAAAAACAAATGAAAACCAAATCAAAGCAAACCAACCCACTCCTACACCCCTCTAATTAAATATACCAACTCTGAGATCGCACTACCATGGGAGTAAGAGGCAAAGTTCACCATGGTGGCCAAGTGGTTACTTACCTGAAATGAAATGTCAGTGTTCCGGGATGTCGGTATTATGGATTTTCAGCTTTGTCGTCTCAGTATTTTAAAAGTCAGGTAAGTGAGATTTCAGTCTACTGAAGTAGACCTGATGAAAGAATAACAATAATTGTAACAAAAGAATTGATTGAAGCAATGAAAAAGTGGTGTAACAAGATAGTAGAGTGTCAAGAATTCCTATGAAGACTGGTAACACAAAAGTGGTGGAAAAAGACTGAGTAAAATAAACCAATACCAAAAAATCAAGCTCAGTCTGGCGCAGTGGTGCCAATAAAGGCAAATGAGAAGGCAAAAGGTGAATAAGTTGTCCAAAGCACCGCTAGAAGAAACTGCAAGATATCTCAGCTGAAATAAAATTATTTAATCACATAAAAATAAGTCCTTTCATTCCTCCAAGGGAACTTCATCAGAAGTTTGAAGACTGGTAATAAATAAGTTATCAGTAAAAGAGAATATACCATATAAAAATAAAGTTTAAAGAGTGTGTTTAGTGGGTTGGAAAAGACAACAAATCATGTTTTTTTCTTGAAATGTAAAAAAAAAGAGTGGTAAAACTATGGATAAACTTGTGTAAAGAACTTTTTTGAGAATATTAATGACATAAACAATATAGACATGAATATCAATATATGTATGGATATTAAAAGAATAATAAGAAAGAATATGCCAGAAGGATAGATTATTTTATATAATATAAGTTATTTGGAATGAAAAATTTAATGGCATTTTTTTAATTGGAAATGGATTTTGGCATATTTTGAAAAATCTGATTATGGATATGAAAGAAGGAGGCGGATTAATTATGGAAGAATACCAATGAGGATGTTATAAGACAAATCATAAATAGGAAGAAATATGTATATAGATAGATATAGATATGTATACCTATAAATATGTGCATGTCTTTTATGTTGTGTTAAATAAAGAGGACCCTTACTCTTTTTGGTGCTGTGGGATCTTTTACTTCCACCTGAGCTGCCACCAACTGAAGCAGATGGACCTCAGTTTAATGTCTCATGTGAAGGTGAGTGTGCTACCTGCTGTGCCACTGACACTGCATATCTTTATATACGACATTGTTCTATACCTGCTGCCACCTCTCAAGCACCATATCTTTATATATGGCATTGTTCTATACCTGCTGCAACCTCTCAAGCACCATATCTTTATATATGGAAGTCAGTGCACCACAGAAATCAGTGGCATAGTGACCTACTGTTCTGCGTTCCTTTCATTTCACTGGATATTGCAATTGCACTGTGTTTTGAGGGATATGTGATTCTGTTCATAAATTTTGGATCTGAAAGTACTGCAGAATTAGATTATTTCCGTACTATACATGGACTAAATTGAAAAGTCATTTGAGAATCTTGCCCTAATTATCCTGTTTGCAGTTCCTCTTATGTATCAGAATACATTTGCATCAGATGTATACATTGTATACCAAGCCTTAGGAATCCCACAGTGTGTACCAGAGTTACACATTGTATACCAGACTTACACACTGTAAGCCAAATTTTAGGAATCCAACACTGTCTACCAGACTTATGCATTGCCTACTAAACTTACACACTGTGCAGTAGACTGTCAGAATCCCACATTATGTCCCAAGCTTACTGTGTACAAAACATTCTGAAGCTCATACCAACCATTCTGAATCTTACACTTTGTACCATTGTTTCACACCGTAAACAATGTGTGCAGCAAACATTATGAATCTTACCTTATATACCATGACATCTGGAAAAGTACTTCCTAAATCTTAGGAAGGAGAGAAGTAACAGGATAACGCAATTACTCACAAGCAACATTTCTGGTTAAGAATATTCAAAGATTTACTCAGAAAGAAATCACCGACCATATGACATGCAAGGGTATGGTAGCTGAAACTGATAGTGGAGAGAATGAATTGAAGATGAGATATAATTAAAACAATTAAGGCAAATGGGAACATGGCAAGAGAGATATTATAGGGATTTAGAAGGCAGTACACAGTAGATGAAAAACTGAAGAGAAGATGATTAATAGGAGTACAGATATAATGGTAAACAATAGTTCTAATCCCAGCAAAACTCATCAGAGAAGTGAAGATATTCTCTTTGCTACTGCAGGGACAGCAGTTTGAATCCCATGACTACCCCAATAGAATGTGGGACTACCTTACTTGAATATGGGCAAAGCATAAGGACTATTTATTATTTAGTTATTCAATTATTTATTTGACTTTGTTAACCATATAAGTGACCTGGCCCAAGGCCTGTTTGCAGCCATGACCCAGGCCAAGAGGCAGTAACAACTTTTCCAAACAACATTCACAAAACAGATTAACTTCTGAGTTGCATTTCAAACCAACATTTACATTTAAGTTGCATTATAACCAACACTTGCAGTTCAATAACCACTGCAGTTGTGCTTTTACATGAATAGTTATACAAATCACTGCATTCTGTACAACAATACTAGTACTACTACAGTTCCTTGACTACTATAATCGCTCTTTTACGTATATGCACTTTACACGATCACTGTATTATATCCAAGGATACAATCACAATTTTTTACTTATTTATTTACATTGCTTACATAGCTAATGGATGCACAATGTTGAGTACTTTGTGATTTTAAGTACAATTGCTTAGGCAGCAATTCTCTAGAACTTACCTGATTCCCAAAAACAATTGTTTTATATTTGCTGGTGATATCTTTTAGTATTTGATCTGAAAGAGAATTTCATGGTACAGTGGCAGTTTTGTGGAAGGCTGTATCTGTTGTTTCCATGGTATGTGGATGTCTTTATAACCATAGGGTATCATGACTTCTTCAGTTATACTAGGGCCTTCTGCTTCCTTTTTAAGGTGGGCAGTAGGTTTCTTTTAATAGTTTGTAGGTTAGAGTATTGAGAAAAAATGTGCCTTTGCCTAAAGGGTAACCATTTAGTTTTCTGTATGTATCAAAGTGGTGTTACTTCTCATATGATTAATTAATCTGAGAATTTTGTTCTCAGCTGCTTGAAGGTTAGCAATATTTTTGTGGAATTTGGACAGATTACTAGTGTGCTATACTCAAGACATGGAATGCAGACAATTCTGGTTTCACTTCAGTAGTAACCATGGAGATATTCTGCACAACACTTTAAGCTACTTTAGAACTTTGTCTACCTGTTCTTTTACATGTCTGCCAAAGGATACTTTCTAAGGTCAGAGGATCATAGGAAATACAAGACAACTGAATCTTGTGAATATTTACACCTTGCATGTATCCTCTCACAGACTGAACCTCCTCTCTTGAAGGTTAGGCCATTGAAGCCAGGTCTGATTTGTGAATACCCACCCAATCATCCAGCTCCTGTTTGAAGGAAGATAATGTATCACACTGGTTAATTTGCAGTGGGAGTATATGCCAGAGATGGGGAAGATGTGGGTAAAGAACTTAGCACTCCGCCTTGTTTTATGTCTCTGCTGTAAAGACTTAAATCTCTTGTTGTGGTATTTGTGGGACTATTCAATTTCATGTGATTCAAAATATCCAGGACTGTTTGGTCCTTAACAGCAGGAAAGGCAAGTCAAGGCATAGCTCTCCTATCAGTTATCTGTAAGATACTGAATAAAGAGAAAATGCTTCCAGTCTTTACTGGTAGCTAACAATTTTTAAGCCAATGATCTTCTTTGTTAGGGACCTCTGGGGTCTTTCTAGTTGTTTAATATGTCTAGTGAGGATACTGTATTCCATAATTGGCCTAATCTATGCTGAATATAATGAAACCATGACTTGATTGGATCTGAACCATATCCCCATGGTGATCAGCTGCTCTATGTTTGAGGACTTCCTGAATACTGCCATTATGTGATCATCAAAGAAGGAATTATCATCCTAAGTGTGACACACTGCCAGCCCAGCTATCTGGAATTTTGCAAATAATCACGTCATTTGTGAATATTAATATGATTCATATGCTTGTCTTACAAATGTACGAGTACTATATGTTATTTGTATATTAAACTACTGGTGCAGAAGTGGGTGTTGAACAGGGTTTGTACAGTACTGAGCTTCAAGGATGTGTCCACATTGTACCCTACTGGAAAAGAACAGAAATGCATATAAACTATATATCTGTGTAAATGTATGTTTTAATAGTAAAAGCTGGAACATACAGAGTTAACTTGCAAAACTTCAAGAAAAGTTGAAATTAAAGTGTTTTATGATTGTGTTATCTATCAGTTTCAGATCAGCAGAAGACACAACGTCTAGAGCTAGAAGTTTTTGTATTATCTTGAAATAGAAATAATCACTAGGTTTCAAATGTAAAAGCGTTTTATTGTTTTATGACTTCCAAGTTCTGCAAACATCTGAGAGATATGTATTTTTAACACAGAGATGTTAGTTTCTGTTAGCCTGGGAACAAAAGGCATGTGACAAACAATGAAGTCATCTAAGCTGACCCAGCAGTAATGTTTGATAGTAATTTAAGAACTCTCTCAGAGAGAGACTGTGTGCATTTTGTATTTTATCTTTGACCTGGAAACATCCATCATCAGCACTTCTGCCTGTGTGCTGTCTGTAAGCAAGACTTACATCATAGTATCTCTCTTATTTATAGATAGGAATATAGTAAAGATTAGTTTAGATGTTCTGTCCTGCAATGTTGTTTTAAAATATTTCTTGTGATTTTGAACTCTGCAGTTACTGTGTTGTATTGTCTTGTTCTTTTATTATTTATTATTAAATATATTTAAACCTATCTTTGTGGCTAATATTTGTGAGACATATTTAAGCTCTTAGTGTACTTGTATATGTATTTGGTGACACTCCTAAATAGCCTTGCAAGTCTTGATCACACCTACCATTTGGATAATAGTAACATTACACAGTAGGATTGGTCACCCTTTGTCAGGGCATTCTTGTAGCTGGTAAGGAGTGGTTGCTGTCAGTGATAACTACCTTATAGTCTGGACAGAAGGGGACATATCTAGTAAATCTGTGCCAGTCTTCCCCAGGAGTGTCTGTTTGTATATAAATCAAATCTCAAAGTGTGTGTGTGTCAGCTACTTGGGCATGGACACGAAACACTGGTTGGACAGAGAAGGTGCTGGAGGTCTTGGCTTGATCCCCTCAGCTGAGATCATAACCCTATAGCTGTGCAAGTTGGGAGTCGTATTGGGGATCTGGAGAAACAGGGAGAAACCAGCCCCAGACTGACTGTGATCTCTGTGTGCTTTTAAGGGAAATTCTAATTTACTGTGTGTGTACTTGTCATCTTCCCATTGTGTATGTCCCGCACTGTTGCCAGTGGTGAGGACTGAGGCTCCTTGATTACTGGGCCAGTGCAGGGGTGCCACACCAAGTACTAAGGTCTCTAACAACATTGCTATTTTGGAATGGGGATAGTGTCTACATCATATGTGGGGAGGATAGTTTGCCAAATGTGACAATGTTATACTTATTAACATTTAATTTAAGCCACTGTTAGCATACCACATATTTTCAAGTATAAGTTATTGTTGCAGGGATTGGATGACCGAGGGTGACCCGACAAGGGTCCAAGGGTGACTCGACAATAAGCCACAGATTACAGTCATCTGAAAACTTGATTAGCCAACAGTCTTGGGTTGTAATCTGGAGGACAGAAAAGTATAAGCCAAACAAAAGGAGTCCCAGTATGGAGCCCTGTGGAAAACCACTGGTTACCTTCATGCTCTTTGATGAGATACATACACCTGCACCAAAAGAGTTCTGTCCTTTAGTCGATTTGCTATCCATCTTTCCACAAAGAGATCTATCTTTCCATATTTCCACAAAGGGATCCATTTTTATGCATTGAGCTTACTAACTATGCTAGCATGGAGTATAGTGTCAAAGGCCTTGGCCAGGTCAAGGTATGCTGAGTGTACAGCATAGCCTCTATCAACAGCTCGTTGTTATTCTTTCAAAGAAGTTAATCAGAATCATTAGACATGATTTATCCCTGATAAAACCAAACTGCTGTGGGTCTAACCTCATGAGATTTTAAATGTCATAGTTAATCCGGTCAGTTATGATATGCTTCATAGTTTCACATGTGATAATCATCAGGCTAATGGGCCTATAATTCACAGGATCAGTAGTGGGGCCACTACTGTGCATTGTGTCAAACTTCAGATACGAAGCCAGTGGCTAAACTCAGAATAAATAGGGGAGCTGAGAGCTTCAGGGATAAGTGAGCACTGAATAGTCATTTTTCAGGTGAAGTTGGCATTGATTTTGTTAAACAGTATGTTGGCATTTCTGCTTGATCAAAGTAGGTGGTGTCTATCTTGAATAAGTTCTGAACAATGTTGAGTGTTTTCCTTAGCTTCCTAATGTAATTAACAGCAAAAATTATAGTTTCCTTAATTTCAGATGCTAACATAAGTTCACGGGCTGCCTTTGTAGTCATAATAGTATTTTGCAAGTTTTTAGTCAGTTTTCTAATGTTATCCTTGATTTACAGATCCATAGATCTGCTGTATACTTTTTTCCTCTTTATTGTAGTTTATTTATGTTGGTAGACAACCAGGCTGGTTTGCTTTTGCATACCTACTCCCAGTTCATGAGCTATAACTCTGTTTCCCATAGGCAATCACTGGCTTTGGGAATGGTAGGACTTACTATGAGTCTAGCTGGTAGTTTTGCAGTTTTAAATTTACAGGGAATAAAAATTAGACAATGGTCAATCAATGTAGTTAGAGGAATTGGTAAGATGGATAATTTATCAGCTATATTTATCATAACTATGTTTAGGACTGTACTTTTGCCTGTCCTGCCTATGAAATAAGTAATGACCTCAGGGTTGGAAAGCGTCAGCCATTCCCACACACAGATACATACACACTCACACACACACACACACACAAATAAATATATATATATATATATATATATATATATATAAATAAATATATATATATATATATATATATATATATATATATATATATGTGTGTGCATATATATAGGATCTGGAACATGCTCGAGTAGCATACGTCCAAATCACAAAACATTGAACACACATACACAAAAGCGCTTAACATCGACAAGCGCTTCCATGTATGTGTGCCTGTTTTGTAGATCGGACTACAGTGTGGGTAAGGGAAAATTCCCTTTTCCCCACTGTAGTGTGATCTTGGAGTAAGAATAATAAAGTGGGGGGTGTGGGGGTGCAGAAGGGCAAAGCCCACCTGCAGAAATGTAGATTTTTTTTTTGAACTACACATAAATGGAAGCGCTTTTCGATGTTAAGTGCTTTCGTGTATGTGTCTTCGATGTTTTGTGATTCGGACATATGCTAGTCGAACATGTGTCCTAGACCCATAGATATATATATATATATATATATATATATATATATATATATATATATATATATATATATATATATATAAAATGAAGGTAAATCTGGTCATCAGGTCACTGATTATACCAGGTCCAATTGTGACTGTGTTATTATAGCTGTGGCAGCAATCTTATACCTATAAGTATACTGAGCTTCCCAATCGTCTCTTTCCTCCTCACTTAAATGTGCCAAGGGGGTACTTACCGTACCTATACAAATACTTGACCCTAGCTGGTCTTTTCCTATTCAGTTTCATCAGCTAAAATAAATAATTTGATACCAAAATCCACAGAAAGTGCAATATTTTGAATTGTTGAAGAATAATGCACTGTCAGTCTGGGTAAAAGTAGCTGTTTGCCTTAGTTTGGTATTTCAGATGAGTTTATGTTTCCAAAAGTAGATGCAATAGGATTTTCTGTCTCTCTCTTTTTTTATTCTGTGATATTACATGTATACAACAGAGGTTATGTGCTACTGTATGCACAGGAGACCATTGAGGAAACTACTCCAAAGTCCCAGTTACCCCTAGGCACTGTCTGGTTTAGTGACTTGCTTAAAATCACACAGTAGGCACATGAGTGTTCAAAGAATCAAACCCTGCACCACAGGAACATCTCACAGTCTTATCCCTCTGTGCCAACTGCCAGACACATTGTCCCTCTCAGTGGTATACAATGTATTACAGGTGTAGCAACTTGGGCATGCATGGTAATGTAGTGCACCACAAAACCACAAAGTAGAGAGCTCTGTCCATCACAGGTCACACATATCAGCTAAAAGCTTGTGATAGTGCTGAGTATATGTACACCATTAGGCACACCATTATTGCCCATTACATCTGTGGTAACAAGTTAGTACAGAGGACACACAAACAACAGTAATGAGCTCACAATAACCACAGGATATTGTACACGCTTAGAGAACATGATATTGTTTTTACCACCTAAACATTAATGGTTATTAAGCTTGCACTAACCATGGCATTTTTATATTCACATGCCTCAATCACAATAACTGGCAAGCATGTATAAAAATTATCCTGTCCAGGTTTGTCCTGGCCTGTCATCATCCCAGATGTAAAATGGCTAAATTTCAGGCAGACACAGCACTAGTATGGAGATAGCCCAAAAGAGGTCTCCAAAATTTAATAATATGCCCATTCGAAAGTTCACTTTTTCACTACTAGATCTTCACTTACAGACAGCGCTGTAACCACCCCTACCTGTGATATGTTTTCATCTTCTTCACTATCTTACCTGCCTCTCTCAATTCCTTGTGCTATTATTTGGCTATGACATTCCCCAGTGACAATGGAATAACTCCTGACAGAGTAATAGAGTGCACACAGGTATCCTGACTTGATTAATATGCATACATTAACAAATCACTTAAATCACTACAATCATGATGTTATTCTCTTTATGTGTTCATTTGTTTGCATGTCATTAGTTTTACATTTCAACTCTGTTAATAGATTTCAACAGTACTGGTGTCCTGTCTCTGAATTATTCTACCATACAGTTGTCGGGTATAACTTGCCATATTATGAATAAATATTTTCTGACTCATAGTATTACTTTTTTCCTTTGTAGTTATACCATATAATCCATAAATAAAATATTTGGTCAGCAGTGAGCAAAAAATGAAAATCATTCGGTTGTTTGAAGTTAATGTTCTAATTCCTTGGCTCTTCCCTTTAACTCCTTAAACTCTTCTTATAAAATGTTGCTATTATACATAACCAAAAAGAAGATCTTTAGATTCATTCACTTTTCAAGTCAAACTAACCACCACTGTCTCACCATAAAGAAAACAAGAAGGCTGACATTTCTGGAAAGTTCTTCTTTTATTCAACTCCCTAACCATAAAATACATTCCTACTGTCCTTCATTAAATAACGTTATACAATCAATGAAACAAACTTTTCTGTTCAGGCCACCCTATAATTAGAAGTTGGTGAAAGTGCTTTCACAAAAGTTGCACCACCTTCTTGGAACTGTGTCCACAACCACATATTGGTAAAAATCACTAAATACACTATATTTAGAAAAAAATTAAAAGAACATTTTTTCACGAATACAAATTCATCTATCCACATCCACAGCCTCCTTTTTGTCTATCTTGCACATGGGGTCGGGTTGTCACATCAGCAGTTACCATCAACTAGAGCCAGTGTTCACACCTCTGGAAGGCTAGCCCTGCTTGCTCTTACAGACCCTTGTTAAAGTTGTTGTATGCTTGCTAGTATAACATTTGTTTTTTTATACTATATGCAATGTAAATATTGTATATAGTTGTAAACATTTGTTAATTCTGCTGCATGCTTGTTAGGAAACTTTTTGTATATTTTGTACACATGATTTACAATTTAGCATTGATTTTTAACAGTTTTTCAACTTTGTTTTCTGACAGAGTTTTTTGAATTATAGGTCAAATGTCAGTGCATGTAAAACTATCTGATTTTTTTATTTTTTTCAACTCCATTCTTTGTTTTTTAATTTCATTATTGCTGTTTTTTTCTCTTGACTCAACAGAGGAGCCTGAGGTCAGATGCAGCAGGCTAAACACAACACACATGCAGAACAGAAAATCTACATCAACTTGTTACAGTTGTTACTTTTTCTAGGTGTCTTGCAACTGCTGTAAAAGTCAAAATATCAGAGTAACCGTTTTGCATTTATATTGTCCTAGTTGCTAGAATCAGAACCAAAAATGAGCTAAGGTTCTTTGAAAATTCAACCCAGAGTTGGGGGCTTCTTTCAGGAGTTATTCAGTTAATGATGGCATACAACGACATTGCTGAGTCAAGTACCATATATTTCCAACATGGTAATCATTCCATATTAACATTAGTTTACAAGAGCATGATAATTACAAATTATATTTGCAATAAACTGTGTTGTGGTAAACTGAAAATAAATCTCTAATATGAATTTCAAAGAAAATGCTTTAATTTACTTTAGTGCAATGATTTAATTATCTCTGCATTTGGCTTTAATAACTTTCAGTGCCCAAGGAAACATGCTTATTAAATTCTCTCATTAACATAATAATGTCAATTTTAGTGAAGAGTTTGATGAGGTGGTTGAAGTAGTTCTCTGGCTCTCATATGTAGTTTATTAACATTTCAGTAAAAGAGACCACACAGCATAGGATGCATGTTATGAATTAGAGAAAGCTGGAGAAAGTTGTCCACATTAAGCCCTTTGGAAAAAGTCAGATATGGATATTGCTGTTAGCTAATTATTTTGAAGCATTTATGCAGAATTTAACAGCACCCTGTTTTCATTATGGTAAAACCCAATTTTCTGTGAGGGCTCAGATTCCAGGATAAAAGTCCGGTATAACAATCAGATGGGAATTTGGTAGTAGCAGAAATCTGGCACAGACAAAAGATGTTCTAGTGTAATGCCCTTGTGAGAGTTATGGGAGGCCAGTGCCAAGATGCCAAGGATCTGAATAAGGGCTTCCTAAGGAGATGAAGATGAGATAGGCACTTGTGTGCTCCAAAGGAATGTCTTGCAGAAAAGAAATATCAACTTGTAATGTAACATAAAGAAGGGCGCTTGGACATACATGAGAGGAATGATCAGGTATATCGTATAAAGGGATGAAGCATGACCCAGGTGTCCCAGGTAAGGTTAGCAGCAAGAATGCTGAAGAAGCTGATCATGGAAGGTAGGGATGCATGGCCAATGCAAGTTCAAAAACGTAATGAAACAAAACATATGAACCAATAATGACAAAACTACTCATTTCAGAGCACTCAGACTTCTGTCATTACAATCACCAATATCAGTCAATATGCACAATCTCTGTAGAAGTAAAAATCATCTGAATAATTCCACATTAAAGAAAGCTGTAACTAATGAAGAGGTTGCTGCTAGCAAACAACTTTACATTTCAGTTTTTCATCTACAAACTCAGTGCCTGCTGCCCTTGAAAAATAAACTGCTTATATTACATTAAAAAATGCTAGGCTGTTAATATTGCAATAGGGAATGGCTTGCTAACCAACAAGTTCATACTTACTAGGCATGTCATTCAAAGGAAGACGTACTCAGAAGTGCAGCACAGCCACCCCCCTTTAGTGAGCACTGCAGTATCTGCAATCCACTTACATGGTTTGGCAGTAGAACCTACAGCCTTCTGCACCAAAGGCAACTATGCTACCTGTTGTGCTGTTTTCAAACTCTGTAGCACAAACGCTGACGGCCATTTGCTAAACAAAACAGTTGCACACTGAAAACAGACTTAGCATGAGCAACAGTAAACTTATCTTCCCTTGAAGCTCACATTACTTGAAAATGCACTGAAATTCACATTCCTTGAAAATGCACCCTTGTTGACTAAGTGAACGACTTACCTGTCAACCTCTTAACGCAAGAAATCTGGACAAAACCAAAAAGAATGGGGGAATGACCCAAAAATAAGAACAGATTTTAAATATTACGCTTATAAACTTAGAAAGAATAAAAAGGCTTTGCATTAATATGCATTTTCTGAACTATATGAAATCTGAAATTCAAGTGTCTGTCATTACTAAGTGCTATCAGTCCTCAATGATTTGCCAGAAAATCACACATTTTATGAGGAATAAATCAAAAATATGAGTCAAAAATCTGGACAGTTGAAAAGTATAGTGAGCAACCTGATAGCTGATGGAGAGGATTCCAGCTCTTGTCTGCTGTAACCAAGATACAGGAATTGAGCCTGAGTAAGTAAATGAACTAACCTCCCATCCCTAACTAGGGCATGCACACACACACCTACCAAAGGAATGGCTCCCCTCTCTCACAGCAGCAAGTTCTGTAGCATTTCCCAAGTTCTCTGTGTTTAAATCCCATGTATGAAAGCAGCAGCAGGAAGTTCTGCGTCCATGTGCAAAGCAGTAGGTTCCAACATTTAAATCTGTGTATATTGTACTAAAGTTGCACATAGAGTGCATCCTTAAAGAAGAAATCCCATGGATGCACTGTATCCTTAAAGAAAAAATGTAATGTTATTGAGACCCCAGCCAGCAGGCCCTGTGCAACTGCCTAAGTTGCCTAGTGCTGGATCCGGCTCTGCATATAAATATATTATCTGTATCTATACACATTCATATATGAGAGAAGCACTATATTGTTTATGAAAGCAGACCCAGGTCTAGGGTTATTGCCTACTGCTTCTTGATAACACACCTATAATTGGAAAATATATAGTGGTATACCTGGAAAAGTAAGGGAATGCTATGGTGTGATGTTATCCAGTGGAGACAAGCAAAATAAAAGTCGAATTGGTCCATGGGGAGTTATCCCAGTGAAGTTAATAAAGGCTCCCATAAAGACTGAGCTAGGTGTGTAGTTGCAGATATGATTCATATATATATATATATACAGTGCCAGTGGTTCAACAACCACATGTACCCTTGATGCCAAAAAGATCAAGTTGTTCTAGCTCCACATGTATTCCAGTACTGACACTGCAGTGTAGCATGAGGAAGATGTTGTACTTCTGAGGTTCTATCCTACCAATGAGAAGATAAAATGAGGTCCTTTCTCCCTAAGCTGATGGTAGGTCAGGTGGCAATAAGCCATCCTAAGGTACTATCAAAAAGAGTGATGTGAAACTCCATAATATCCTTCTCAAATTGCCCCTAATCAGTATGAATGACACCTCAAGTCTCTCCCAAAAAGAATCCATGCCTATTAAGGCTAGACCAGTCGATGTTAAAAATAAATAAATAAATACATGTATTTTACAAAGGTTTGTTAATTAGGAAGGCATGCAGATCTTTTTTACATGTAACACACTTAATACAAACCATGTTAAAAATGCTAGTTAGCATCATCGTTAAGACAGAAACACAAAAATGGATTCCAAGTATTACTGGTACTATTATTAGAAGAAAGGGTTATTGTTCAGTGCTATTAGTACTTTTATAGAAAGTACTTACATTTTTATGTGCTGCTGCCATCTTGCCCCTCACCTCAGATCTTAATAGTCTATCTAATGTTATATTATAGTGAAGCATTCAGGGATATTAATGGACACAAAAGCAAGATTCTGGCAGAAAAACCTGATTAAAAAAGAAGTGGGGTTGGAGATTGGCATGATGGTTAAGGTGCTTACCTCCCAAAAGGGGGTTGGGGTTGGCATAATGGTTAAGGTGTTTACCTCACTGACAGTAGATGTAGGGTTTGATTCTCCCTTAATAAGTAGGGCTAAGCCTAAAAATCCCCCATGGGTTGTTAGCTTAGTTGTTGTTGTTTGTCTTTCGGCTTTTTCCTGGTAAGGGGTCACCACAGTGGAACTCAGTTCCACTAATGATTGGCAGTAGATTTTTACGAAAAGCTGAGGTGCCAGCTTGACGCCCAACCTTCAATAAAGGCATGCCCATTTACGCACGCATGTCTTTTGAACACTACCCAAACGCGGGGAGGACATGCAGACTCCACAAAGAAGGCACTCACAAGCCAAGCCGAGAATCGAACGGGAAAACCTCTTGCTGTGTGGTAATAACGCTACCGCTGTACCACCATGGAATACCTAAAAATATATGAGTATTTGTACTTAGTATGTGTAGAGCAATCATTTTTTTCATATCTCACCCAGAGCCAACAGCCATCAGGCCACCATAGCCAGATCCTTAATGTCCCATTCATTCCTCTCTTCAGGGCCATTCATTCTCCAGCCATGGTGAAAGCCCTTCAGCCTATTCACTCTCTCACTGGGGCAAAATCTTATCATTTCATTGTTCTCAATCAGAAAAACAAGAGTAGGACACTGACAGACTATCACTCATGTGAAGGGCTTCTCCCTTTCCATCTAGGTCCCTTTTTGCAGCAGGCATGATTTTCTCACTTAAAACAGCTGCCTGGGAGAGCTATTGTGCACTCCCATACAAGTCTTCATACATATGCGTAGGCCAGAGTCACCTGGTAACACTTTCTGCTACCAGGAAGATCCCTGGATGACTGGAAGCAGGGTGGAACCACTTCCTTCTTACAGGTTGTCACTACCTCTTAAATACAGTCATAATTAATGAACGGACAAACATTTAGAAACTCCTTCTTTTGACTGCACAGTCTGCCCCTGTCTGGGTAGATGAGAAATGCAAACAAAATCATGATTAATTAAGGCATCACGTGTTAGGCAATTTCATTATATAGCAGATTGATTCAGCTTCCTCTTGTTAAGTAAAAAAAAAAATTAAAAAAACAGATACTGCATTTTGTATACAGACTCATTACAATTTGTATGATCAATACACCATACTTAAACATCTGTGGAGTACTATGACAATAATAACTCCATGTTACTGTATTATTTCACTGAAAGGAAATTAGATGATGTTAGTAATATTTAAAGTTACATACATGTAAATACATGTTTTTATCCATTCATATTACAAGATTTAATTCTCAAAGAATTTTAACATTCTTTTAGATATACTCATCTGGTATAATTATTGTCATAAAACAATGAATTTTTGAAGTCCTTGCTTACTAGATTTGAACATATCATGCTAAATATAGGAATGGGTCAAGACTTTCCAGAATGCAGATTTTGGGGCAACAATTCACATACCTCAAAAGCTTTAAAGGCATTGTCATCTAGTGCCTTCAAACATACAGTATAAAATGAGAATGGATATATAGAAGCTCCCCAAAGGACATTGCTTTAGCTTATAGTACAATTTTAATGCTACACTGTAAGATTAGATTGTTTAAGCCAGAATGTTTGTGGTCTTCCTTAACCCAGTTTGAATCAATTAGAGAGAGAGAGACATAGACAGCTACAGAGAAATAGATAGATAGATAGATAGATAGATAGATAGATAGATAGATAGATAGATAGATAGATAGATAGATCAGAAGTAATTTACTTTCACCATTGTAAATAACTAGCTTACATGACAAGGTAGTCACTGAACTGCTCAACAAGGAATCACCAGAGTAACATTTCTGGGATATCTGTTCTCTGAGTGCTGAAACGTTCAGTAGTACTGTTGTCTCTTGACTTTACATCTCAAAACTGCATTCAGTTTTAGTTCAGACTGATTTTTTGAAAAGTAACTATGTTTGCTCCCCTGACTGAAAGAAAACTGGGAGTAAAACTAATTATTCAGATTTAGATTATTTAAACAAGCTAGAAACCTAGTAAAACCATCATTTTGCTCAGAATAAACATATCTTCAGAATGACTATTACCTTCAGCTTAGTCGTGTATATATTTGCATTGACTTTACAGTGACAAAGAAATGCTTAAATGCAATTCTATCCAACAAATGTGAACAACTTTAAAACTGGATAACACAACAAAATACTGTAACGTCAAACATTACTCCATGTAAACAGAACTATGCAAATAATGGTTTGCACCAAATACATGGATATGGCATTTTAGAAATTAGCAAAAAAGAAAAAGGTTGAAAAAATCACTTTCATTCTTGAGTAATAAATATAAATAACTTTAAAACAAAATATGTATCAGACTATTATGAGCATCATAGTCATGCAGCGTATCATTATTTACAAAACAAGTAGTGCTGAATATGTAGTACTGCTATAACAGGCAAAATACAAAAAAATATTTCTTATTTTAAAGAACCGTGTGGATAATGTAAAAAGTCATTCATCTTACAGCTTTCAAAAATCAAAAAATCACATTTTTCCTTGAATCTGTGGGGTAGTGGGATGGAGCCCAGACTGCAACACAGATCACCTGAGATCAGTTAGCAGCTCACCATCTGTCAGAATCAGGAAGTGGGGGGGGTTGAGAAAGAACAGCATTTTGCTAGCCCTTCCACTCCAAAAGGAGGGAAGGGACATCTATCTGCAGTTAGGTGCATCCCCTGTATTAGGACCCATTACACAATTGCAAGCCAGACTACAATTGAATGGTTAGCACTAGACTGTAGAGTCCAAGCTGACTGATATTTTGCACTGTGCTGCACATAGCATCAGCAGCTCTGTCCAGTTAAGGCATACAGAAATCCCCCACGTACATGATAGCATATATAACTCTGCTGGAAGCTCAAGTCTGCATTTCCCCATCTCCTTCCCAACCCACCTACAGCTGAGGCACACTGCAGAACCAGGAACACTAATGAAAGGAGGACTGGGAGCAAAAGTGACCGATGGTCAGCGGAAAGGTACAAACTTTGGGGGGGGGGTCAGATTGTTTGTACTTGTCTTTTTCCACAACTGCAATTATTTTGCAGTTTCACATATAAGGCATTAATATGGCTCTACCTATTTTTATGTTCT
>NC_056745.1:322968058-323205558 GCF_019279795.1 Protopterus annectens | reverse complement strand
CTGATTTGCTAAAAGCATAGAAAGTAAGACAGAGATATCCGCTCAAAAGTCTATAAGGCAGTAAGGTATCTTTAAAATGTTCCAATTGCATGTTCAGGGACCATAACTGCAATTCTGGAAACTGCAAGAATCTACAAACCCTGCTGTTGACTCATTTCTGGTTATTTTTTATTTACCCTCCCATTCCTTGATCTACTTTTTAAATTAGGTGATTTTTAAGCTGTCTGCCCATACTGTAAATTGACCCTTTCTACACTGCTGTTTATATCCTGAATTGTTTGCCTTTCCTTGTGCTTTTTCTGTCTGCTCTACTGATTTACTGGCTCTGCAATCATTATCTAGGTAGCTGTTGGATAAAGTAGTGCATTTTTACACTCCAACAAGCTCTTTTCTGTGTTTTTACATCAAGAGGACAGAGGGTTTTCAATCTAGTGTCAGTGAGTGGTAGTGTGGTCAGTATAAGTTGGGGAAACACATTAGACATTCTTGCAGGTAATTGTTTTATTGGTTGGAGGACTTATGAATCACCTTACTTTGTTTTTAGTGCCTTTATAAATTCTATACAACTGAGTGGCTCTTGGCTGATTTCTACAAAGCAAAGTACTTTTATTGAATAATTGCACTTTTATAAGCTGTTTAAAGTACACTGCTGTTATCTTGAATTACTAATTGCCTTTCCTTATGTCTAAGACTGTTTGCGGTAGCATTTCACTCTAAACACGCTTTTACTATGCTTTTACATTTTAGGATTGGGATCATTCATCTAGTGGCAGTAGGCATTTGCATGGTCTATCGGAGTTGGGAAGCACACAAAAGGTTCTAAGTGTAGTGTTTTACTGGCCAGAGGGCTCAGTAGTCAGTGTTCTGTATTTCCAGTGCTGGTACAAATTTGGTACATTTGCATAGAGCTGCTCACTGTGCCAGTGCCCGTATAGATGGAAACATTGCTTATTTTCATTATACTGTGAACATTTACTGTACTTTTTTTTGCACTTCTTTAAAGTTTAAAGTTGCATTTTCAAACTGCTGTAAGGATTGCAGTTCTGCACTGAAATGCATTCCATATAGTATTTCTTAGTTAGTATTAGGCATCTGTTTGTGATTCCTTAACACTTGGGATCCAAACCAGTCATTTTACATTAAGAGGGTCAAAGCATGCACTCTTCGGGCAGGAGAGGTCTGAATTCACCTATATGAGCTGGGAATTGCTGATGGAAAGCTCATTGTGTGCTTATCTGATTGACCTCAGGGTATAGTTAGTATAAAACTTGCTTTTTCTGATCCTGTATAAGCCTCACATTTGAGCAAAGCTGATCTTCATGCAGCAGTGGTTATTGGGGCCTTTTATACATGCAATGACCAGAAGTTGAAATTTCTCTATGAAAACCACCTCAGAACTTTACCTTGGTCCTGTGTAACTCACATGGCAACTAGTTTGAATGCTGAGCAGCACTTACACATTTAGTTAGGACTATTTAGGTTTTACTTTGCCTTATTATAGCACCCAGAGCTATTGCTGCTCAGAGACCGTCTGGTTTGAGTGCTGGGCAGTATCGTTGGTTAGGTTAGCTGTAGTTTACATCAAGTAAGCACCCTTCCTCATCCGGTTACGAACACCATCCACTCCTATCCCTTGAAATTACACATTAGGACCTGCAGCCATGGATGGGCACTTTCTTGCTGTCTCTGCATCCAGCTTGGTATACACAGGCATCCTGAGGCAATGTAACAATTGTTTTATGTACACTAACTACCACTTATTTCTTGAACAGACAAATACAGTATGTGAGAGATGTAGTTATACACTGACACTGGAGGCTAGACTCTCACAAACAGACACAAAAAGCAACAAACAGGTTGTCAGTGACTCACACACATCACTCACTACACCCACAAAGAACCACACACATAGACCAACATATGCAGAGATGCTCACATGTAACTTACCCAAACCTCAGAGATCTCTCAGGTGCAGTCCTCAGAAATTCCACATGCACACAAGCAACACAATTCCCATCACACCATATAAAGCCACATCAAATTGTGTCTCAACTACAAAGCCCATAAGGTAAAACACTCTACAATCCAATATTCTGGTCATAGGAGACTCCATTGTGAGACATAGTGATGTCCCTTTTAGCAGTCTGTATAAGGAAAAGGTTACAGTTAGTTGCCTATCGGGGCCAGGATCCACCAGATCATGCAAGCACTCCAGTCACTTACCCCTAAGTGCCAGTATGACACAGTCATAGTCCATGTGGGCATGGTGACCTGAGACATACCTCCTTGGACTATATGAAGAGAGACATGATTGAGCTCTCAGAATATGTGTCAAAGGTAGGTATGAGCCTAGCACTGAGCATCTTTCAACCATCTCCAAGGATGATGCCACAATGCCAGCAGACCATCATCATCAGCCCCCTTTTTCTCATTTTTTCTACATGGGGGTCAGGGTATCATGTTAACTGTCGCCATCTCTCTTGATTCAGTGCCACACTCCTGCCTTCTTCAACACTCATGCCTGACTGTCGCAGATTTTCTTTCACACAATCCATCCACCTCTTTGCTGGATATCCTCACTTCCTCTTACCTTCTTCCTGTCTGTTCCAAATCTTCCCCACCAGATTGTCTTCTGCTTTTCTACACATGTGCCCAAACCAGCGTAATCTGTTCTCTTTGATCTTTTCTGCAATTGGAGCTACTTTGGCTTCTGCTCTTATGTCCACATTTCTTCATCTGTCCCACAGTGTGCATACTACCACCTTTCTAGCCACTTCATTTCCATCACCTCTAACATCTTCAACTGTTCTGCCTTTACTGCCCAGGTTTCTGTACCGTACAATAGTACTGGTCACACCACTGTCTTTTACACCTTACTTTTCAGCTTCTTTGGCATTCTTCTGTCATAGACTACACCTGATACTCTATGCCAGTTGGCTGCAGCCCCTCTGAGTCTAGCTTTGACCTCTTCATTCAGACTACCCTTCTCCTCAACTACCCCTCCCAGATACTTGAAGCTGTTTGTCTGTTCCACTATCTTCCCTTCTATTTCTATTCTCAGCTTCTTTTGATTTCACCTTCTTATCTGTGCTTAGTTTCATCCCATGTGTCTTCATATTTGCATTCCATTCTCCTAACCTTTGCTGAAGTTCTAGCTCAGAGTCTGCCTGCACTGCCACATCATCTGCATACAGCAGCTTTGTTGATCCATCCACTCCAACCTGTTTGCTAATGTAGCCCATCACCAGTATGAACAGCAGTGGGCTCAGAGCTGAACCCTGATGTACACCCACTCCCACTGGGAACCCCTCCATGAGGCAGAACACTGTTCTTACTTGAGTCATTGGGTCCTTATACATAGCCTGCACTAATTCTACCAATGTTTCTGGGACTTCAAACCACCGCATTACTGCCCAGATCAGATTTCTTGGGACCTTGTCATATGCTTTCTCCAAGTCTAGGAATGCCCAGTTGGACTATCTCCTCATCTCTAGCTTCTTCTGAAGTATCTGTCTCAATGCAAATATCGGGTCAGTTGTACTGCATCCTGATCTGAATCCAAACTGCTCATCTCCCATCTTACATTCTACTACTCTGCATACCCATTTATCAATCATCCTCTCCAGAACTTTCATGCAATGTGGTAGTAGTTAGATGCCTTTGTACTACCCACAGTTGGGGATGTCCCCTTTGTTCTTCTACACTGGCACAAGTATGCTTATTCTCCAGTCATCTGGGATAAGCCTTTCTCTCCCCACTATTATTAGTACCCTCAGGAGCCATTTCTCCCCTATCTCACCCAACATCTTTATCATATCTGCTGCGACCTCATCTGAGCCTGCTGCTTTCCCTGACTTCATCTTCCTTAGTGCTTGCTTCTACTTCTTCTAGGGTGGGCTCCTTTTCTTCTCTCATCATAGGCTGTTTCTGGGGTAGTACAGTTTCTGTGGGGTTTTCTTCATTCAGAAGCTGCTGGAAATACTCCAATGCCAGCAGATGATTAACTTTAACATTTGGCTTAGCTACTGGTGTAATTCCAAAGGGGGCCCAATACTCATCAGCCTGGGAAGACATAGTTGACAGAACACTCTGCTTTTCCAGGGATGGTCTTCACCTGTCACCTCTAGGCTTTCAGATATTGGCCAAAATATTATCCACCTCTATATTGCCTTTTTTTAGGCATAGCCAAAAGACAAACCTTCCAACATAACAGAAGCTACTCAGGACAAACTAAAAGTGTTACTGCTCAGTTCTGGGAGTCTCAACAAGAAAACTACAGTCCCTGGAAGCTCTCCTCACACTGCAAAATGTTGACATCTGTGCAGTTACTGAAACATGGTTCAAAGCCCCAGAAAACACTCTGGCAGTGCATTGCTATAACACCTTTCATACATTCCAACCATCCACTGAATACGAAAGAGCAAAAGGCGGAGATGCATCTATCTACATAAAGGATAAGCACACCTCGAGGCTGGTCAAACAATATGACATGCTTGAGCTACTACATGTCTAACTAAGCATGGAAAAAATCCATTACTATATTCTTTCTCACTACAGGTCCCCCACCATGAACCAGGAAACCCATACTTCATACCTGAAGTTACTAGAATCACTCACTATCCAGCCCAATACCATACTCACAGGTGATTTTTAAATACCCCTCCATTACTTGGAAGGTATACAGGACCACTGACATGCAAGCCTAAAGATTTCTTGACTTTGTAAATTCAAATTCCCTTGAGCAGTTAGTCTGCACTTCCACTAGGGGAACAAATATCTTAGATCTGGTGCTCACAAATATGGGTGAGTGCTGTACTCACCCTAGTGTGATGGCATCACTGATAGGATCAGATCACAAAGTGGTCTCCTTGAAATAAAGGTAAAACTAGTCCCCCACCTAACAAGAACTTCATTAAGGTAAATGACCCACTATTAAGGGACAACATAGCTAGTTTCCAAGCTCCCCCAAATCCAAAAAATATAGAAACCTCTGCAGAGGTATACACAAAAGTCCTATATGACCATATAAACAACTGCATAGAAATAGCAGTACCAGACTGAAATAAACCCAGGTCAAACTGCAAATACAAGCCACCCTTGTGGACCTCTGGTATTAATAGGTTGTACAACAAAAGAAAGAAAATTCTTTCAAGAAGTAAGGACTGTGAACAACAGAGCAAAAAGTCCTTCATTATTCTAAAAAAGTGAATCAGGGAACTAGTCAAGTCTCTGAAAGCAGAGTCTGAGGCACAAATAACCTTTAAATCTAAGGATAACCATAAGGCATTTTTCAGTTATATCCGCAATCGTAATGGCAACACTGAACAACGTGTGGAATTATAACAAACAAAAGCAAAAAGCAAAGCTCCTGAGTTCAACCAAAATCTCCAAGTACTTGCACAGCACGGCACGGCACTGTAAGACAGGAACCACGGAACACTGCAGTAATAAATCCTTTATTTTAAAACCATTCAGAAACACATAAAACGTTGAGCGCTTTCATCTAGGACATCTAGATTTCATCAGAACATTCAATTTATGCATCCTATCTGTTAAATACTTGATTTACCCGCCAAAACTGCTAATAAAGTACCTTAATTGATTGTTCCAATTGTTTATACTATAAAGGCTCAAAATGAAAATAAAAATAAATAAAATAAAACTCTACTGTTTTAAAACCATAAACATCATAAATGGCAATACACATTCTGCAAACTATGACTAAATAGCAATATCCATATTGCACATTGTTTATCACCATTTATTCTATACACTCTTCAACCTAACTACCTAAAACCCTTTTTATTAATCTATATTCCATATATTTAGCCCTATTGAAGCTATGTAAATCTATCAAACCTACTGGTGTGGTTATAATTATGTTCTTAATAATGGCTTAGTGGGAATAACCTCATTTAAACCTGGCGGTGTAGCTGCAGTTGCCACTTAATTTCTTTTTCCCCCACTATAGCCTTTATATTGCCTCCTCTGGGATTAGGACTGACCACCTCGAGTATTCCAAATTTTAAATTCATACACTGCTCATTATTTAATATATGTCTAGATAATGCATTGTTGCATTCTTTTATGCAGTATAGGTGGTCATATATTCTGTTTTTAAAAATCTGTCAGTCATGCCTACATAATAATCTCGCATGTGTCACAGATGGCCAAATATATCACATGCCTAGTGAGACAATTTCCATTCTTGAAGTAAATTTTTGTTCTATTTTTATCCTTTAAGGTTATATGTTTGCCTTCATAAATATATCTGCAGTAATTGCAACATCCACATTTCGTAGTGCCCCTACTTTTGTGTGGATCTACTTTGTTGGAATTCTGCTTTCTTTGTATAAGTCTATGAAGGCTATTACCTGCCTTATATACAAAACTAGGTGGGTACCTTATCTTTCACCTTTCGTCATTTGTTAAAATGTGCCAATGCTTAGATATTATCTGTTTTATCTTATAAGTTTCATCCCCATATTTCACAATACATGATCTGTTGTAACTTAAACCATCATTTGTATCATTTGTCCTTTTGGTGGGTATACCTTTGCCTATCAACGGGTAATATTTATTACCCCATTCTTAATATACTGTGATAGGTCCAACAACATCCTTTCAGGATAGCCCTTTTCTCTAAACATGGTCACCATAAAGTTTATCTCCTTAAGCATATTGCTCCTTGCTGATGTCATCCTTGCGGCCCTGATCATTTGCCCTTTCACTATATTATATTTTACTTTATATGAATGGGCACTAGAAAAATGCAAGTAGCTGTTGCTATAAGTTTCCTTACGGTGTATCTTGGATTGGAATGCCTTTCCATCCGTATATACATATACGTCTAGGTAGTTGATCCCTTCCCTATGCCATTGATAGGTGAATTTGAGATAAGCAGTGGTGCCATTAATATAGTTTACAAATTCTTCCAATTCTTCTATATTTCCTTTCCAAAGCAGAAATATATCATCCAGGTATCTTACATACTTTAATATCTTCTGCATCCATCCTGTTTTGTGAATATGTGTTATTTCCCAGTCCAAAAGGACCATGTTGGCATACATGGGGGCACAGGCTGCCCCCATTGCCACACCTGAAACCTGTTTATAATATTCACCTTCGAAAAATATATAATTATAATCCAATACTATTTCCATGAATGATGTTAGGGTTATGATATCATCCTGTTGTAACCCACTGAAATTTTTTAAACTTTGAATGAAACTTTCAATTCCTTCACCTCTAGGGATGCATGAGAACAATTCCTTGACATCAATGGTTACAAAAATAATGTCGGGTGACCACAATTCTTGTGTAAAAATCCCCAAAAATTCCCAGGAATCTTTTATGATATGTGGTATACTGTTGTACATGTGTTTGAGTCTAGTGTCCACAACTTTTCCATATGGAAAAGTTTTGCTTGCACTCCCTGAGATTATGGGTCTGAAAGGGGGGTCGATGGAATTTTTGTGAACCTTGGGGATTCCTCTTATAGTGGCCAAAATTGGATACTCTACCTTTAAAAATTTGTAGAGCTCTTCATCAATTTGAGTGTTTAGTAAAAATTCCTCTAAAAAGGAATCAAGTCTGCTATAAGCAATATTGACTTGATTCAATGATGACACTTCATACTGTGCTGGATCATTCAGTATATCAAATATTTTGGCACTATATGTTTCTTTATCATAAAGTACGATCCCCCCCCCCTTGTCAGCTACCAAAATCCTGACATCTGCGGAACAAATGTCCTCTATAGCTTTGTGTATAAGATTATTTTGATTAAACTCTTTTTTAGCATACTTCGTTTTATTATATAATTTATAGATGTCAGCCTGTATAGCTTTTTCAAAGGTTTCTAAGGTTTTGACCATTGGTGGAGTAAAAGTACTCCTTTTTCTAAGTTGTGTATTAATAGATGCTGTTGACGCTTTATTTTGAAAAAATACCCCTAGGTTTAACTTGCGTAAAAATAACTTGACTTCCACCAGAGTGTCTACTAGATCTATAGTTTTGTCAGGTATATATTTCAAACCTTTCGAAAAAACCTTTACTATATCATCATGGGGTACAAAACTACTGTAATTGTAGATTTTAATTTCTGCTTCTGTAGTTATGTTATTTTCTCTCACTACCTGGCCCTTACATTCTATTTGTCTTACATCTGTATGGTCCACTGCAATAGATGGATCAATTATATGGGTCTCCTGTAGTATTTCTCTACGTTCCACCTTGGAAATCGCTTCCCTTGCACTGTTTGCCACTTGTCGTATTCCACATCTTCTAAAAAAACATTTTCAGAATGTTGTTGTGTATCGCTATCCTGTGGATGTTCATTCTTATACCCCTTATATATGTCTCTCAATCCCCCTGTATCTTTCCTATTCCACCTATAAGCCACGCCTGTTTCATATTGTTTCACATCTCTTTCTAGTTTTTTACATTTCCTAATAAATACATTTTCACTAGTTCGTTCGGCATACTCAAATTGCTTGAAAAACAGTGTTTCCCATTGCGGAAACAATTTATCTTCACGAATGGTTTTATCCATGCTTTCTATTTCTAGAATTAATGCAGTGAGTTGCGCATCATTATTACTCATGAGAAATTTCATAAACTGTTCACCAAAACAATCAAACATTTCGTTACATTTTTTTATATTGTCTGCATTAATATCCACACCCATGGGTTTTTTAAAAAAACGAAGTCCCATAGGGACTATATGACTGTTTATACAACGTTTTAAATACATGTTTTCTACTTGAATAACTTTGATTTTGGTAAGCTTATTTCCAAAGCAAAAAATCATGTCTTTCAAAGACTTAAAATGTTCTTGCGGTTTGTGCCCCTTAGTACTCATTTTCCTATGGTTGTCAAAGTCGAACGGTAGTTGTAATACAGTCTCAACATTATATTGTTTAAAATTATCGTTATTTCCCGAAATGGGCTTATAACGCTCAGTACCTGTGTTTTGCTTGTTGGCAAGGTTGTGATTCTTTGTTTTAGTTGCATATGTCCTTTCAGGTAACTGTCGCTTGAGATCCGGTACGATTCCTCCTCGTTGTTATAAGAAACTGGGTTGATGTTAGGTAATGCTGAATTGGTAATGCCCGTTAGGCGCTTGTCTTTCCTCGGCGTGCAGGTGAACGGAATAGGTGAAGAACTTCTACGTTGTCCGTTAGGTATCTCCACGCCAGGCCTATGAAGGATTGGGACAGCTTAGGCGTGAGGGTTCGGTGCTGTAAAGGCACCGATATTAGGAGTAAGCAACTCCAGAAGACGGCTTAGCTCTCCTTTGATGATGGCCATCTCTGAATAAAGTTTGTCCACTTCATCTCGAGTTATGGGGTTTCCACAACCCGATATATCCTGCAGCGAATCCATCGTCAACTATAACAAACAAAAGCAAAAAGCAAAGCTCCTGAGTTCAACCAAAATCTCCAAGTACTTGCACAGCACGGCACTGTAAGACAGGAACCACGGAACACTGCAGTAATAAATCCTTTATTTTAAAACCATTCAGAAACACATAAAACGTTGAGCGCTTTCATCTAGGACATCTAGATTTCATCAGAACATTCAATTTATGCATCCTATCTGTTAAATACTTGATTTACCCGCCAAAACTGCTAATAAAGTACCTTAATTGATTGTTCCAATTGTTTAGACTATAAAGGCTCAAAATGAAAATAAAAATAAATAAAATAAAACTCTACTGTTTTAAAACCATAAACATCATAAATGGCAATACACATTCTGCAAACTATGACTAAATAGCAATATCCATATTGCACATTGTTTATCACCATTTATTCTATACACTCTTCAACCTAACTACCTAAAACCCTTTTTATTAATCTATATTCCATATATTTAGCCCTATTGAAGCTATGTAAATCTATCAAACCTACTGGTGTGGTTATAATTATGTTCTTAATAATGGCTTAGTGGGAATAACCTCATTTAAACCTGGCGGTGTAGCTGCCCCTAACCGCAGTTGCCACTTAATTTCTTTTTCCCCCACTATAGCCTTTATATTGCCTCCTCTGGGATTAGGACTGACCACCTCGAGTATTCCAAATTTAAAATTCATACACTGCTCATTATTTAATATATGTCTAGATAATGCATTGTTGACGTCATTCTTTTTTATGCAGTATAGGTGGTCATATATTCTGTTTTTTAAAAATCTGTCAGTCATGCCTACATAATAATTCTCGCATGTGTCACAGATGGCCAAATATATCACATGCCTAGTGAGACAATTTCCATTCTTGAAGTAAATTTTTGTTCTATTTTTATCCTTTAAGGTTATATGTTTGCCTTCATAAATATATCTGCAGTAATTGCAACATCCACATTTCGTAGTGCCCCTACTTTTGTGTGGATCTGCTTTGTTGGAATTCTGCTTTCTTTGTATAAGTCTATGAAGGCTATTACCTGCCTTATATACAAAACTAGGGGCGGTGGGTACCTTATCTTTCACCGGCCATTTGTTAAAATGTGCCAATGCTTAGATATTATCTGTTTTATCTTATAAGTTTCATCCCCATATTTCACAATACATGATCTGTTGTAAGTTAAACCATCATTTGTATCATTTGTCCTTTTGGTGGGTATACCTTTGCCTATCAACGGGTAATATTTATTACCCCATTCTTGCGTAATATACTGTGATAGGTCCAACAACATCCTTTCAGGATAGCCCTTTTCTCTAAACATGGTCACCATAAAGTTTATCTCCTTAAGCATATTGCTCCTTGCTGATGTCATCCTTGCGGCCCTGATCATTTGCCCTTTCACTATATTATATTTTACTTTATATGAATGGGCACTAGAAAAATGCAAGTAGCTGTTGCTATAAGTTTCCTTACGGTGTATCTTGGATTGGAATGCCTTTCCTATACCACATATCATAAAAGATTCCTGGGAATTTTTGGGGATTTTTACACAAGAATTGTGGTCACCCGACATTATTTTTGTAACCATTGATGTCAAGGAATTGTTCTCATGCATCCCTAGAGGTGAAGGAATTGAAAGTTTCATTCAAAGTTTAAAAAATTTCAGTGGGTTACAACAGGATGATATCATAACCCTAACATCATTCATGGAAATAGTATTGGATTATAATTATATATTTTCAAGGTGAATATTATAAACAGGTTTCAGGTGTGGCAATGGGGGCAGCCTGTGCCCCCATGTATGCCAACATGGTCCTTTTGGACTGGGAAATAACACATATTCACAAAACAGGATGGATGCAGAAGATATTAAAGTATGTAAGATACCTGGATGATATATTTCTGCTTTGGAAAGGAAATATAGAAGAATTGGAAGAATTTGTAAACTATATTAATGGCACCACTGCTTATCTCAAATTCACCTATCAATGGCATAGGGAAGGGATCAACTACCTAGACGTATATGTATATACGGATGGAAAGGCATTCCAATCCAAGATACACCGTAAGGAAACTTATAGCAACAGCTACTTGCATTTTTCTAGTGCCCATTCATATAAAGTAAAATATAATATAGTGAAAGGGCAAATGATCAGGGCCGCAAGGATGACATCAGCAAGGAGCAATATGCTTAAGGAGATAAACTTTATGGTGACCATGTTTAGAGAAAAGGGCTATCCTGAAAGGATGTTGTTGGACCTATCACAGTATATTACGCAAGAATGGGGTAATAAATATTACCCGTTGATAGGCAAAGGTATACCCACCAAAAGGACAAATGATACAAATGATGGTTTAAGTTACAACAGATCATATATTGTGAAATATGGGGATGAAACTTATAAGATAAAACAGATAATATCTAAGCATTGGCACATTTTAACAAATGACGCAGCGGTGAAAGATAAGGTACCCATAGTTTTGTATATAAGGCAGGTAATAGCCTTCATAGACTTATACAAAGAAAGCAGAATTCCAACAAAGCAGATCCACACAAAAGTAGGGGCACTTGTGGATGTTGCAATTACTGCAGATATATTTATGAAGGCAAACATATAACCTTAAAGGATAAAAATAGAACAAAAATTTACTTCAAGAATGGAAATTGTCTCACTAGGCATGTGATATATTTGGCCATCTGTGACACATGAGAATTATTATGTAGGCATGACTGACAGATTTTTAAAAAACAGAATATATGACCACCTATACTGCATAAAAAAGAATGACGTCAACAATGCATTATCTAGACATATATTAAATAATGAGCAGTGTATGAATTTTAAATTTGGAATACTCGAGGTGGTCAGTCCTAATCCCAGAGGAGGCAATATAAAGGCTATAGTGGGGGAAAAGAAATTAAGTGGCGGTTAGGGGCAGCTACACCGCCAGGTTTAAATGAGGTTATTCCCACTAAGCCATTATTAAGAACATAATTATAACCACACCAGTAGGTTTGATAGATTTACATAGCTTCAATAGGGCTAAATATATGGAATATAGATTAATAAAAAGGGTTTTAGGTAGTTAGGTTGAAGAGTGTATAGAATAAATGGTGATAAACAATGTGCAATATGGATATTGCTATTTAGTCATAGTTTGCAGAATGTGTATTGCCATTTATGATGTTTATGGTTTTAAAACAGTAGAGTTTTATTTTATTTATTTTTATTTTCATTTTGAGCCTTTATAGTATAAACAATTGGAACAATCAATTAAGGTACTTTATTAGCAGTTTTGGCGGGTAAATCAAATATTTAACAGATAGGATGCATAAATTGAATGTTCTGATGAAATCTAGATGTCCTAGATGAAAGCGCTCAACGTTTTATGTGTTTCTGAATGGTTTTAAAATAAAGGATTTATTACTGCAGTGTTCCGTGGTTCCTGTCTTACAGTGCCGTGCAAGTACTTGGAGATTTTGGTTGAACTCAGGAGCTTTGCTTTTTGCTTTTGTTTGTTATAGTTGACGATGGATTCGCTGCAGGATATATCGGGTTGTGGAAACCCCATAACTCGAGATGAAGTGGACAAACTTTATTCAGAGATGGCCATCATCAAAGGAGAGTTCTGGAGTTGTTATTTCCTAATATCGGTGCCTTTACAGCACCGAACCCGCCTTCTGCTACGGAAGCCCTAGCGCTGTCCCAATCCTTCATAGGCCAAGCGAGTGACGTGGAGATACCTAACGGACAACGTAGAAGTTCTTCACCTATTCCGTTCACCTGCACGCCGAGGAAAGACAAGCGCCTAACGGGCATTACCAATTCAGCATTACCTAACATCAACCCAGTTTCTTATAACAACGAGGAGGAATCGTACCGGATCTCGGGGGCGAAACCAAAACGACAGTTACCTGAAAGGACATATGCAACTAAAACAAAGAATCACAACCTTGCCAACAAGCAAAACACAGGTACTGAGCGTTATAAGCCCATTTCGGGAAATAACGATAATTTTAAACAATATAATGTTGAGACTGTATTACAACTACCGTTCGACTTTGACAACCATAGGAAAATGAGTACTAAGGGCCACAAACCGCAAGAACATTTTAAGTCTTTGAAAGACATGATTTTTTGCTTTGGAAATAAGCTTACCAAAATCAAAGTTATTCAAGTAGAAAACATGTATTTAAAACGTTGTATAAACAGTCATATAGTCCCTATGGGACTTCGTTTTTTTAAAAAACCCATGGGTGTGGATATTAATGCAGACAATATAAAAAAATGTAACGAAATGTTTGATTGTTTTGGTGAACAGTTTATGAAATTTCTCATGAGTAATAATGATGCGCAACTCACTGCATTAATTCTAGAAATAGAAAGCATGGATAAAATCATTCGTGAAGATAAATTGTTTCCGCAATGGGAAACACTGTTTTTCAAGCAATTTGAGTATGCCGAACGAACTAGTGAAAATGTATTTATTAGGAAATGTAAAAAACTAGAAAGAGATGTGAAACAATATGAAACAGGATAGGTGGAATAGGAAAGATACAGGGGGATTGAGAGACATATATAAGGGGTATAAGAATGAACATCCACAGGATAGCGATACACAACAACATTCTGAAAATGTTTTTTTAGAAGATGTGGAATACGACAAGTGGCAAACAGTGCAAGGGAAGGGGAAGCGATTTCCAAGGTGGAACGTAGAGAAATACTACAGGAGACCCATATAATTGATCCATCTATTGCAGTGGACCATACAGATGTAAGACAAATAGAATGTAAGGGCCAGGTAGTGAGAGAAAATAACATAACTACAGAAGCAGAAATTAAAATCTACAATTACAGTAGTTTTGTACCCCATGATGATATAGTAAAGGTTTTTTCGAAAGGTTTGAAATATATACCTGACAAAACTATAGATCTAGTAGACACTCTGGTGGAAGTCAAGTTATTTTTACGCAAGTTAAACCTAGGGGTATTTTTTCAAAATAAAGCGTCAACAGCATCTATTAATACACAACTTAGAAAAAGGAGTACTTTTACTCCACCAATGGTCAAAACCTTAGAAACCTTTGAAAAAGCTATACAGGCTGACATCTATAAATTATATAATAAAGTACTAAGCATGCTAAAAAGAGTTTAATCAAAACAATCTTATATATAAAGCTATAGAGGACATATGTTCAGCAGATGTCATGATTTTGGTAGCTGATAAGGGGATCGTACTTTATGATAAAGAAACATATAGTGCCAAAATATTTGATATACTTAATGATCCAGTACAGTATGAAGTATCATCTTTGAACCAAGTCAATATTGCTTACAGCAGACTAGACTCCTTTTTAGAGGAATTTTTACTTAACACCCAAATTGATGAAGAACTCTACAAATTTTTAAAGGTAGAGTATCCAATTTTGGCTACTATAAGAGGAATCCCTAAGGTTCATAAAAATTCTACCGACCCTTTCAGACCCATAATCTCAGGGAGCGCAAGTAAGACCTTCCCTTTTGGAAAAGTTGTGGACACTAGACTCAAGCATATGTACAACAGTATACCACATATCATAAAAGATTCCTGGGAATTTCTAGGGATTTTTACACAAGAATTGTGGTCACCGGACATTATTTTTGTAACCATCGATGTTAAGGAATTGTTCTCTTGCATTCCTAGAGGTGAAGGAATTGAAAGCTTTATTCAAAGTTTAAAAAATTTCAGTGGGTTACATCAGGATGATATTATAACCCTAACATCATTCATGGAAATAGTACTGGACTATAATTTTATATTTTTTGAAGGTGAATATTATAAACAGGTTTCAGGTGTGGCAATGGGGGCAGCCTGTGCCCCCATGTATGCCAACATGGTCCTTTTGGACTGGGAAATAACATATATTCACAAAACAAGATGGATGCAGAAGATATTAAAATATGTAAGATACCTGGATGATATATTTCTGCTTTGGAAAGGAAATATAGAAGAATTGGAAGAATTTGTAAATTACATTAATAGCACCACTGCTTATTTTAAATTCACCTACCAATGGCATAGGGAAGGGATCAACTACCTAGACGTATATGTATATACGGATGGAAAGGCATTCCAATCCAAGATACACCGTAAGGAAACTTATAGCAACAGCTACTTGCATTTTTCTAGTGCCCATTCATATAAAGTAAAATATAATATAGTGAAAGGGCAAATGATCAGGGCCGCAAGGATGACATCAGCAAGGAGCAATATGCTTAAGGAGATAAACTTTATGGTGACCATGTTTAGAGAAAAGGGCTATCCTGAAAGGATGTTGTTGGACCTATCACAGTATATTACGCAAGAATGGGGTAATAAATATTACCCGTTGATAGGCAAAGGTATACCCACCAAAAGGACAAATGATACAAATGATGGTTTAAGTTACAACAGATCATATATTGTGAAATATGGGGATGAAACTTATAAGATAAAACAGATAATATCTAAGCATTGGCACATTTTAACAAATGACGCAGCGGTGAAAGATAAGGTACCCACCGCCCCTAGTTTTGTATATAAGGCAGGTAATAGCCTTCATAGACTTATACAAAGAAAGCAGAATTCCAACAAAGCAGATCCACACAAAAGTAGGGGCACTACGAAATGTGGATGTTGCAATTACTGCAGATATATTTATGAAGGCAAACATATAACCTTAAAGGATAAAAATAGAACAAAAATTTACTTCAAGAATGGAAATTGTCTCACTAGGCATGTGATATATTTGGCCATCTGTGACACATGCGAGAATTATTATGTAGGCATGACTGACAGATTTTTAAAAAACAGAATATATGACCACCTATACTGCATAAAAAAGAATGACGTCAACAATGCATTATCTAGACATATATTAAATAATGAGCAGTGTATGAATTTTAAATTTGGAATACTCGAGGTGGTCAGTCCTAATCCCAGAGGAGGCAATATAAAGGCTATAGTGGGGGAAAAAGAAATTAAGTGGCAACTGCGGTTAGGGGCAGCTACACCGCCAGGTTTAAATGAGGTTATTCCCACTAAGCCATTATTAAGAACATAATTATAACCACACCAGTAGGTTTGATAGATTTACATAGCTTCAATAGGGCTAAATATATGGAATATAGATTAATAAAAAGGGTTTTAGGTAGTTAGGTTGAAGAGTGTATAGAATAAATGGTGATAAACAATGTGCAATATGGATATTGCTATTTAGTCATAGTTTGCAGAATGTGTATTGCCATTTATGATGTTTATGGTTTTAAAACAGTAGAGTTTTATTTTATTTATTTTTATTTTCATTTTGAGCCTTTATAGTATAAACAATTGGAACAATCAATTAAGGTACTTTATTAGCAGTTTTGGCGGGTAAATCAAGCATTTAACAGATAGGATGCATAAATTGAATGTTCTGATGAAATCTAGATGTCCTAGATGAAAGCGCTCAACGTTTTATGTGTTTCTGAATGGTTTTAAAATAAAGGATTTATTACTGCAGTGTTCCGTGGTTCCTGTCTTACAGTGCCGTGCCGTGCTGTGCAAGTACTTGGAGAACGTGTGGAATTAGTTATAGATGGCCTCACCTATACTCAGCCAGAAGATATAGCAAATCTGCTGGCTGACAAATTCAGCTCAAATTTCCCCTCTCCATCACCCCCAGTTCTCCTCCCGGAAATACCCTCTACCACTCCACCACCAATTATCACCAAAGAAAAGGTTGCCACTCCTCTCTCTAAAGCTAAAAACATGGCTTCAATGGGAACTGATGATATACCAGGTTGCCCTTAAAAAGCTTAAATCAGGACTTATCAATCCCATTAGAACACCTATTTAACCACAGCCTCCAGACTGGCTTTGTCCCAGTGGAGTGGAGGACAGTACAGCATAAAGGGTGGCCATGTACTGAACCAGGAATTTACAGACCCGTAAGTTTGACTAGTCTAATATGTAAGGCCATGGAAAGAATAATCATGGACCTGATAAATAATGATACAAAGGCAAAATAAATCACCAAAGCAGTTATAGGACTTCAAAGCACCAGAAATACAGTCCAAAAAGTAAAACAAAGAAGTCCAATGCCCTCAGATAAAGAAGTTTAATAAAATAACAAAGCTTTCAAGTAAAAACTTTTCATCAGTGTTTAAAACTCAAGGTCACTGAGAACCTTTTAAATAATACGTAGCCAATTAGTTAAAACAATCAATTAACTCATTAAAATACAAAAATTCACTGCAGTATTAGCTTAGTTCTTCCACATCCTAACTTACTAAAGCATTTATATAACATTATGTTTATCTTTCAGAATGGGTTTGATATTAGCACTTGTATTCAGTCCAGGAAAATGGTCTGCTCGAAAAAATGTATCCATTTATATTCACACAGTTCTGTTTTATTAATGATATATCCCCCAGGCTGTTATGCAGCCTGAACATTCTTTGACTATTACTGCACAGGTACATGTTGCCCAGTGTACCATGAGTAAAGTGGACAGAATAAGGGGTTTCCTGATGGTTGAGAATAGCCCATGTTTTACTGTCTGCACAAATAAATCTAAGATTGTGCCTGCAAGCTAGGTTGATGCCTCTACAGCTACTGAAGTTAGTGAGTTACAGCAGACTTTAAAAACTTTGCACTTTAAGACAGAGCAGTATAAGAAACTGCAGTGGCAGAGATTAAGTTTTAATGTGTATTTACAGGTCAGCATCATTCCTAGAGGTTTAAGAATTACTAAGATGCTGACCAATGGGAATAAATATAAGGAATTACTGAAATGGCAAGAACTTAATCTGTGATGTAGTGCAGAATACATGCAGTTGATGAATTACTTTTTTATAAACATGAATTGGAATTAGTGGCAGAGATTGAAACACTTGAGAATATTGTCACTAGTTCTTTTTACTATTCTCAAGTTCTGGCAGACTATGAACAGTTGATAGACTATTTGAAATTGTTTGAGAGTAGCCTCATTGCAACTAAGAAAAAGAAACTACTACAGGACATTAACAATTTCAATAATAAAAATATTTTTTCATGTCCAAAAGAACAGCATCCAATGGATGAGCAGATTCAAGTTCCTGTTGATCAACCACAGGCCAAACTTTAGTTCCCCCCGCCTACCAACATTGAACTATGTAGAGGTGAAGTAAAGTCATCTGAATCGAATGGCTGTGTGATCACAGCGGTCTATCAATCCCTTGAGGTCATTGAAACTTTACCTTCTACCCCTCTGGAACCAGCGAAATCTGGAGAAGCTGTCTCAGAGCTAGACAGCTTCCCACCTGCTTTACAGATAACTTTGGAAAAAACTATACCTGTAAGCAGTGCTGATTCTGAGACTACTCAACAATCGACTTCCACTACTGCTACTGGTGTAAATGGTGCTTTTTTTTAGTACAAGGATGATTTTGCCTGCAACAACCAATTATATTGAGAGAAAAGGAAAAAAGCAGAGGAAGAAGCAACAGTTGGAAGCGGACAAGGAATGGAGAGGAATACAAGCAGAAAACAGTGAAGATGTTCAACAAGGTAGGCCAGGGGCTGAAACACAAGAAAATGAAGACTTCATGACTGTTAATGGCAATGTGGTGAATTTGTCTGATTATGCATTTAACTCAATGGAACTTAAAGTTCTATCAAAAGGTCTGCCATTTGTGCCATATACAGCAGGCAACTTAACATACCTAATTACAGACCTTAGACTGTTTGCAAGGACTGTAGATTTAAAGTTGTTGTTTAAAGATGTTAAATACAGAGAAACTACATTGAAGTGATCTAGTATTTTTGTACCTTGTAGTACTCCCCATGTTAAAGCTTTCTTATCTATGTGTGAGCAAGAGATTTATGAAGTATATTTTAATAAACAGAAAGGTAGTAAATTTTATAACCTTAGTAAGGAAGAACAGAATCCATTAATATCTCTGAGTACTAATGGACAAATTATTACTAAACCAGCAGATAAAGGGGGGGTGATAGTAGTAACGGGAAGTGGCCAGTGTAGGGAATGGATGGAAGAATTTCTTTCAGACTCAGATACATTTATGGTAATACATAGGATAGCTGTTGATACAATTATAAGTAAAGTAAAATGTTTCTTATATAAATTGCTTATAGAAGCAAGTATTACACCAGAAACATATAACTATCTATGCATTGCCAAGCCCACAATCCCGTTTATTTACTGGTTACCTAAAATACATAAATGTTTAAGTAAACCCCCAATGAGACCAATTGTGTCTGGTAAAATATGGGTGACAACAGCCATTTCTAAGTATGTGGATAAACAGTTGGTTTCTATTCTGAATTTCTCTCATAGCTTTATTAAGGATACTCGAGATTTTTTGTTAGCTTTAAATGCATGGTGCTCTGACAATATATCTAGTGACATTTTATTGGTTACACTGAACACCAAATCCTTATTCACTATCATCCCCAATTCCTATGGAGTGGATGCTATAAGAGAATTTTTAATTCAACACAGTGAATTAGATAATTATAAAGTTGAAATGTTATGCTCAATGCTTGAATGTGTCCTTGAGAATAATATATTTAGCTTTAATAACCTATATTACCATTAGAGACAAGGTGCAGCGATGGGCACTCCTGTTGCTAACACCTATGCCAATTTGATCCTAGGAAGATGGGAAGAAAAACATATCTATAAGGAACAAAGTGATGAATTTAGAAATAGCAAACCTCTATTTTATAAACGTTTCATAGATGATATTTTTTCTATTATGGAATGGCTCAGTTTCTGAGCTGGAGAGATGTATCTGTTATTTACAATCCACTACTGTATTTTTGCAGTTTGTAGTGAATACATCAATGGAAACAATTAATTTCCTAGATGTTACTATTAGTAAATGAAGTTCCACATTAAGTACTGCCGTCTACAGGAAAAATGTACAAGCAGGTAGATATGTTCATTCAGAAAGCATGCATACCAGACACATTTTAGTGGCATTGTCAAGAGCCAATTCATGAGGGCCAGTAGATTGAGAACTAAGGAAGGGGCATTTATTAGCGAAATGGAAAACATGGGATCTGATTTTAAGAATAAAGGATATGATGTACCTCTTGTTAATAAATCTAAAGAAATTGTGAAACAGCTGAGAGAAGACATAGCTAAACCTTACTTTTCTAATAAAGTAGACACTGTAGGTCCACGAGACATAAATAAGGGAAAGAAATATTGTCAGGTTAACTACATTATGAAATATAATCGACATTCTGATGTTATTAGAGACAGAATTAGAAGGAATTGGATGATACTAACTTCCAACCAACAGATTTGCGGCCTTATAGGAGAGAGACCACACTTTGTATGCAAAAGATAAAAGAACTTAAAAACAATGTCTTTTGTTATAAGGATGCTAGTAATAAAAAGCATCTTAAGACTGGTATATATAAAATGGACACTATTCCTTGTCATACTTATGTCTGTTGTAGTGATATCTGTACTAATAGGTTCTTTAAACATCCTATAAGTGGAGAAAGTTTCTCCTTCCGAGCAAGAGGGACCTGTACTACTGAAAATGTGGTATACTTCGCTCATTGTATACAATGTAATTGTTTCTATATTGGTAAAAACAATAAAAAACTAAAATATAGAATAAGCAGTCACCTTTCGGATATATGTAGAAATGTGTTAACTAATGCTTTAGCAAAGCATATATTTAGTGAAGGTACAGAACATAGATTCAAGTTCAGGATTTTACAAGTTATCTGTATGTATGAAAATAGGGGAGATATCATTACTAAAACAGAACTGTATGAATATAAATGGATACATTTTTTTGAGCAAACCATTTTCCTGGACTGAATACAAGTGTTAGTATCAAACCTATTCTGAAAGATAAACATGATGTTATATAAATGCTTTAGTAAGTTAGGATATGGAGGAACTAAGCTAATACTGCAGTGAATTTTTGTATGGGCGCTTTAAAGTATTTTAATGAGTTAATTGATTGTTTTAACTAATTGACTGCATGTTGTTTAAAAGGTTCTCAGTGACCTTGAGTTTTAAACACTGATGAAGAGTTTTTACTTGAAAGCTTTGCTATTTTATTAAACTTCTTTATCTGAGGGCGTTGAACTTCTTTATAAATAATGATATAGGAATCCTCCAAACACTTAACCCAACCCAATTTGGCTTAGTCAAGGGCAGGTTATGCCTACTGAATCTGGTGGATTTCTTTGAGAAAGTCACTAAGTCCATGGATAAGGGTAAAACAGGACATGCCTCCTACCTCAGTCTGGCTAAGGCATTTGACAATTCACCACGCAGGTATTATAAATAAACTCACAAAAGTGGGAATAAATCTCTATGTCACCAGATGGATAGCCAATTGACTCATGGACAGAACACAAATGGTTAGAGTGGATGAATCCAAATCCAGCAAGAGGCCAGTTACTCATGGTGTGCCACAGGGCTCAGTGCTGGCACCACTCCTGTTTGGAATATACTTCTCTGAAGTCAAGGGTAATGGGGAAGGCCTCTGGATGACAAAGTTTGCTGATGACTGCAAGCTGGGGAGCAATCATTGAATTCCCCAATGATGTGGATATCCTTCAGGAAGGTCTAGATCAGACAAATGATTGGTGTCAGAACCATGGCCAAAAACTAAATGTGAAAAAAAATATTATTATACCCTTTGGGAAGTCAAATATCCCTGCAAATTGCAATATCAGTAGCACACTGCTAAGGATAGACTCAGAGGTGAGAGGTCTCGGTACACAGATAGACAGTAGCCTGAACTTTGATCACCATGTGTCCACCATGGTGAGGAAGTCCTTCTATGTGCCACAACTTATAAGTAAAGGTATGGCATCCAGATCCAAGGAAATTATTGTTCCACTGTACTCAGCCCTCATTAAACCAGTAATTGAGTACAGTGTGCCATGTGGCATGTACCTGACTAAGCATTTACAGCAGCTGCAGCAAACTCAGACATTCCTCACAAAGAAAATGCTAGGCGTAAACAGCATGTCCAGTGTGGATAAACTAAAATCCCTATCCCTTTACTCTATCTCCTACTGAATATTAAGGGTGACCTATGCCAGAAGTATAAGGCAGTCACAAATTGAGGCTGGTGGAGCTGCTACACTTCCACAAGTCAAAGAGCACAAGGGTCACTCAATCTAGTTATCTAAACTTAGTCAGTGACTCAAACAAAACATGCTGGAGAGACAGATCTGTCTTTCAGAGACTGACACTTCTTTGGAACATGCTTTCTATTCACTTTAAGCACAGCCCTTCTCTGGCCTTCTTCAAATGCAGTTTGAATCAATGGATGGGGAATCAGAAATTCACACCTGAGGTAGTGCCTATGTCCCTTATGGACAGGGGCAATCTGTAAGATGCTGAAGGCATAGGCCCAAATCCATGCCATCCTCTTGGCCCTAGGCGCCATATATTGGGTAAAATCTGGTTATATTTGTTAGGCTTTTAAGGGGGTCTATGTCACGTAATTGAACTTCCAGAAGTTCGAACACCAGAAGTTCGAACTTGGAAGTTCGAAAGTTGAAAATTTCAAAGCCGCGGAAATCCAAATTCTTTCCCAGAGAAAGAATTCAGTTGTCCATTTCTGCGGCTTCAACATTTTCTCCACTGTGGTGCGAAAGTTACAGAAAGGGTTAAGGTAAGTGTGAGACTGTGACGGATGTTGGGGTTAGGGTGCAGGTAAGGTAAGTGTGCGATAGTGATGGACTTTAGAGTTAGGGTGCAGGTAAGGTAAGTGTGTGATAGTGATGGACTTTAGGGTTAGGGTGCGGGTAAGGTAAGTGTGCGATAGTGATGGACCTTAGGGTTAGGGTTTGGGCTAGAGTTAGTGCATAGATAGTTGTGTATGTAAGGTTTAGTGTAGGTTACAAGATTTTTGTTGTGCTTGTGTTGTGTGTGTGTTTTTCGGAACAGTGAAATTTCCCCTGGGAAAAATTTGTTGTTCTGAAGTTTCGATGTTATCACATTTCGATCTTCCAAGTTCGAACTTATGGTGTTCAAAATTTTGGAAGTTTGATTATGTGCCATAGACCCTTTTAAGGGCTCTTAAGTCATTAGCCTAGTAATCTCCTATGAGCCTATGAATTAATTAAGTGAGATTTCAGCGAAATACATACTAATTCATAAACTGCTGCATCTTTGAGTATTTCCTTTTTCTTTTCCTTGTGGTATAAAGATCTCAGAATTAGTATGTACAAGTACTGGGGAGTAGGGGGTAAAGTCATCCATCAGGAGATGAAGGGGGCTTGCACCCTGAAAAAATGTTTTTAAGTTTTTTTTTTTTTATCAAAGAAATTGTATCTAGATCTACAGATGTCATTGTCCCCCTCTATATAGCTATCATTAAGCAAGTCATTTAATATAATGATTTCTTTGGCATGTATTTGTCCAGACACATGCAAAAACTGGAATGCCCACAGAAATACCTTACTAAAAGGATTTCAAGCCTAAACAGCATGTCCTACATGGACCGACTCAAAGCCCTGTCATTATACACAGTACCCTATGGACTACTTACAGATGACCTGAGCTTAGCATACAAGGCATCCTCTGACCCAATACTGATGAATTTACTGCACATCAGCAAGTCAAATTACCTCTTCTGTAACATCAACAGAACAGTTTTGGCGGTCCAGGTATATCTCACAGAGGATACCATTGCTCTAGAACAGACTCCCTATCCACATAAAACAAAACTCATCCTTGTCCATATTCAAGCGCAACTTGAATCTATGGATGGAAAACAGAAAATTTACTCAAGGTTGCCCCTGTATTACTAATGGACAGATGTACCTCCTAAATGCTTTCCTGTATGTATGGGTCTCCTGAAGTTTTCTATGGTATGATCCCATGTATTACCATTCAAGTTAATATATCATTATTAACCATGGGATGGTTAAGGCCAAATTCTAACCAAATAGGATAGGATAGGATAGGTTAATTCAAACATAAAAAGGGGAACTGGCTAGGCTTAAAATGGCCTGAAATGGCAGCTACCTAGTACATATCTATGAACCTATGAGCCTGTAAGTGTGTTAACAAGGCTTTTGAAGTTCATTTTTATTTACATGGATTTGCATATAAATGTTCGTAGCTCATGACTCACATTATCAGATCTCAAACTTCTGATAGACAGTCTCTACAAGACATTCACTAAGTTTAATATAGGCACACAAATATAAAACTAATCACTTTATATGCAGTTTTGTAAGTACCATCTTAATATATAAAGACTGTGGCAAAATATAAAAGATGGCCAGGCAGAGGAAAAAGTCAACAGTAACTCTGAGAGGTTAAAAATAAAACAAACAGCAACTACCAGGCGACGGTGTAATCCAAACTAAAAAACAAAAAGAACACAAAAAAAGCACAGGGGGACACAGTACAGTAGTTTTTAGCACAGTTGAAGTTTAACAGTGCAGTAGTTTTTAGCTCAGTTGAAGTTTCAACTCTGCTAAAAACTACTGTACTGTCCCCTCTTGTGTTTTTGGAACTCTGAGAGGTAAGAATATCACCTCAGTAAGAAAAATCTATCTGATGCCAGCTCTTCTACAAACGATACACTGTATGGAGTTTCTAAAGAGAATGTCACGTTCAGCTCCTTGATGTGAAATATTTTGATAAGACTTTGTTCCAAATAGGTCCATGTGCATATCAGCTATATATATATATATATATATATATATATATATATATATAGGATCCGTACAGATTCTCGACTGCATCTTTCTCCTCTCTTTCTTTCTCATCTCTTTCTTTTTGGTGAGCATACTTGCGCAAAAGTGCTGTTCACCGAAGCAGCATTTTCGTGTAAGTATGCTTGTTGTTCCAGTCCATACTACGGTGCAGTAAGGGAAAATTCCCTTTTCCCCACTGTAGTGCGACCACGGAGTGAGAGTATTAAAGTAGGGGGGTGTGCAGTGGGGCTTGTCTCCCTGCATTCAAGTAGATTTTGTGTTTTTTTTTTTAACATACTTTAATGAAAGTTCTTTTTCGATGATAGCGCTTTTGTTAAAGTGTGTTCGGTGGTAATGGATTTGGGCTTTTGATCTTTCGATCAAAAGTCCTAGATCCATATATATATATATATATATATATATATATATATATATATATATATATCTTGGATGTTTGCTCGACTGAGCAAACAACCAAAATCCAAATGGCTGGGCATACTTATGCGAAAGTGCTTTTCACCGAAGAAGCACTTTTGCGTAAGTATGACTGTTGCCGAGGCTGTACTATGGTGCGGGTAAGGGAAATTTCCCATTTCCCCACTGTAGTGCGATCTCGGAAGGAGAATATTAAAGTAGGGGGTGGGGGGGGTATAGCCCCCCACATGGGGGGTGCAGGGGGGTGAAGCCCCCCTGCTAAAATGCAAATGTAGTGTTTTTTTTTTTATTTTGTCACATGCTTTAACGAAAGCGCTTTTTCGATAAAAGCTCTTTCATTAAAGTGTGTTTGGGTTTTATGGATTCGGACGTTTGCTCAGTGGAACAAATGTCCTAGATCCATATATATATATATATATATATATATATATATATATATATATATATATATATATATATATATATATATACACACACACACACACACACACACACACACACACACACACACACACACACACACACACACACACACAATTGTAGAAAATGACTGAGAAAGACTTTTCTCTCATAAATGACTCTTTTTTTGCAATTCGAACACTGCTGTTACAACTTGCTCATTATAATGATGATCAAAGCTCAGTATGTTTGCTGCATTTACCCTTCTTCTGGCATCATTCCCTTCTGCCCTTCGTGCTGCCAACTTACACATTTTTTCTTTTATTACCTATGCATGTGGTGGCAAGAAAATCCTCCTCAATAATTATGTGTATTAAAACATGGAATTATGTCTTTCAAGAGATTTCAGAAATGCCTATTTTCCTATGCCTGAGAAAACCAGTGGGGCTTTCCACTTGGCAATCTCTCTGTGTGATACCTCAAAGTGCATCCCACTCAGAGATGGCATCTCATTTATTTATGTACATTTCCTACATTCATAGCAAGTGATATTATAAAGGGTTCTGTTCTCACAGTCTGAAAGACATTCCTGGGGATTAACTGAAAAATATTTATCTTAATGCTGCCTTTTACTTCTGCTTGCACTACATTGCAAGACTTCATACCAAAAGGATGAGCACCTAGGCAGATCAATTACCACACAAGAGAAAACTATTTGTCTGTGCTATCTGAGCTGTGGGAAACTTCATTTCAGCTAATGATTATTTGAACCATAATAAAAACTTTAATACATGTCTTATCTGTCCAAGCTGAATACCTCTTATCGTTCATCTCAGACTGTTTCCTACAGAATGCCTTGGAGTATATAGACACAGGGCATGATGTCATCTTTAGGACACTACCTGTCTATCAGGCACAATGATAAGGTATTGAGACTCATTGCTGCTGTCATCCTCCTAACACACACAGCATATGTTACACACCTAGAAATGTAACCCCAGCGTGATATTTTGCTCCCTGCCCCATTTATGAAACCTAGTTTCTGCAGGGAGACAGTTCATTTTTGTTCTTTGTTTTAGCTCAAGTTTGTCCTCCCATTTTGAATAATAGAATGACACAATTCTATAAAAGATAATGTAGAAGAATGTTTTCATATAAATTGGGCTAATGACTGCTCATAACAATGGGTATGTGAGAAATAAATGGCTTATCTTGGAGGCCAGTAGAAACAGCTGCTCTCTCCTAAATTCCACATGCCAAACATGGTAACTCTGTTGCCAGGAAGAGGACTTATATGAACCATTACAGGTTTTACTTTGTCAATATTTGGGATGTAACTTCAGAGCATTCCTCAAAACACTCACCACATTTCATCCTGCAAAACTTATCAGGTTTCCTGGAAAGAACCTGAGTAACATGCCAGTTAAAACAAGTACACTAAGGGATGTGTCAAGCTCATACCAATTCATATTATACAAAATAATGTCATCTTGTTCAGCTGTGCATTATATGCCATGTGACGAACTGTTATCCTGTACAGGCAATAAAGTGCAAATTCTAAGTGCATACTGTGTGGCTATGTATCCATATATATATTGGATTCTATTTTCTGTGGACTTCATTTGACAGGACCCTGTGATAGTCAGAGATCTGCTACTGTTACTCTTCTGCTTGCTGGTTTTGCATCTTCTGTGTCCAGTTTTAATTGCTTAGGCTTTGCAGATGCCAGTCCCTCATATGGCAGAGTAGGTACCATAGGGACTTATTGGCTTAGTTGGATTGATTCCTAATACACCAACCTATTAGGTGACACATGATGAGTGGGCAAGAAATGATGCTATGAGTGAAGTGTGCCCTCAGAGATGACAGGCTCCCCTGTTGCCCAGCTTCACATGTTTATTGTCAGGCACCACTGCCAATAGGTCCTGGTGTCTACCAGAAGCTGTTAACACTAGGTGCATCCTTAGTACACTCACTCTGTACCTTGAGCCTGAAATAGTGAACAGACATTGCTTTATCATTCCTGTTACACTCTGCATGGTGTCTGCTCCCCGAATGCTTTGGATACTAGTGAAGGCTGAGTCATCTGAGTGAGAGCAGGCTGTTACTCCTTGACACCGTAGACCTGACGTGTCTCATTGTACTACACATCTATGCTTTAATTTCTCCCACTCTTTTAGGGTTCTAATACCATGACGGGAATGGACCCCATTCCTAAGTCAAAGTATGATAAAAGTTTGTGAAATTAGTATTGTTTTAATCTTTGATGTTAGCCAAAAGTGCTCTTTGCACAGTATATGTTTCATACTGATGTGATATTATACACATGCTCTTCATAAAAGTGAGCTAATTTATTAAGGCTACCATTTTTATTTTCTCTTGTTTGCTTTACCACACATTAAGATTTTACTGTGCTTGGCAGCATAATTTGTCTAATGTGTTTTTTTATATCATCTAAACAGCAAATTTCATTGGCCCAAAAGTTAGCAGCAGTTACGTCACACATGTCAGTTCTTCCTCAAGATGGAAAAAGTTGTTATGAAAAACTTAGAAAAAAAAACTAAAGATGAAAGACAGAGGCACAAAAATTAAATGACAGATGGGAATTTACTAACAGTTCTTCTTTCATTCATTCTGTGCAAAAATGGCACCATGTCTAACCCCTCGGTGAGGGATTACTATCTCTAGTACTATTTCTGATCAGTAACACCACACCACCTTCTAACACTGATCAAAAACACCATACTACCTTCTAACACTGATCACTAACACCATACCACCTTCTATCTCTGGTCAGTAACACCATACCACCTTCTAATGCTGATCAGTAACACCATACCACCTTCTAACACTGATCAGTAACACCATACCACCTTCTATCTCTGATCAGTAGCACCATACCGCCTTGTTAAAAAGAACTGTACTGCCCATTTTCTGTGGATGACACAAAACTAACTGGTTACATTATTCACTCACCCCATATCTAAAACAGATAAGATATTAAACCAATGTATGAGGCAAAATATCTGACCAAAACTAAGTTAACTAAAAGGTAATTAACAGATACCATTAATGCCAACATTAATCTAAGAGTTAGCCTTGGTAATTCTCTTTGAGCTGCATATATTTGCTGAAATTACTTCAGGGCTGAAAATGCTTGGCCAACTTGCAAACAAAAATGGTTGCCAACATTTTGAAAGCTCATGGAATCATTCCTTGAGCCTATGTGGATGAGACTGCAATCTGTGGCCTTTCAAGAAAGGACAATGTTCAACATCTATGTAGATATCCTTTTTTTTAATACCTTTATTGAGTTATCACTTGTGACATAGGTAAACATATTTATATAAAATGAATCAAACCATATTAACAAGTTCACATTTACAATTATTATGTATCACATATAGGTAAGCTGAACTGAATGGAGTTCTTTCTAGTTGGCAGCATAAGACAGATTGATTTTTGACCTTATCCTTTTGGTGGAACTTTTGTGGCCTCTCTCAGCTGCTGCAAGTGTCGGGTCAGAATCATTGGTCTAATGAGTAGTGATGAGTATAGAGACTATGACCTGATCTACATATGTGTGAATCTTTTATAGGTATGGGCAATGTAGAAGGTCTTCCTAACGGCTACTGTCAACTGGGTTCCCAGGTCCCTAATAACTTCTTCTGTGTTTGCCACCTATATTAGGGGTAACCTTTTCCCCAAAGGGTATGACTATGCATTTCTTGGCATTTTAACTTGGCATTTAACTTTAGGCCATGGCTTATTAACTTGTATTCTGTGAGACCCTTCTGGGAGGATATCTGTGTGATGTGTTTTTCAACTTCGGATCAGAGTCGGACAGTCATCATTTGCAAACCATAACCCTCCTGTGTTTGCTTGTACTTCAGAAAAGTAGATGCCAAACAAGACTGGCCAGACTGAGGACTGAGAGACCACTGGTGTGGGACTTTGGACTTGACATGCTTGGACACATGGCACACAAGCCCTCAATCTGGTTTTTCTGTCAACCAGTTTGCAGCCCATCCCCATCTTGTAATGTTTGGGTTTACATTTAGTTTTTGAGTTTTTCAATGATACCCGAGTTGTATCAATCAAAGCCCCCAGGTCGGTCTAGGCTGTATGGACTGCCCCTTCCCCCTCAATGGCCCTTGGTGACTGTTCGAAAAAAAGTCAACCAAGTAGAAGAGCATGATCTGCCTTTGACAAAAGCCAAACTGGGTTGGATCCAAAGTCTGCAAGTCCCCCTATGTCTTTATTTGAGATCCCATTATGATCCTCTCCATGGCTTTGCAGATAAGGCTTCTGAACTCCAGTAGTATGGCAATGTCTGTTGTAGGATCAGTAATCTTCATCATTTTTGAACTAATCCTGAGCACATCTGGAGTTTCCTCTAGGTTTCTGACATAGCTAAAGAATGCCTTATGGTTGTCTTTAGAGTCGGACCCCTGAGTGTGATCAGATCTCACCAGTGAGGGGTAGTCACCAACATATTGCACATTGCATTTTGTGCTCCCATGATCGTGATGATGATGATGAGTATGTTTTTCTCCTCTTGTGGGATGGTGACTAGTTGTTCCATGGTTTGAGTTTTTGAATTCCAGGAACTTTTTTTTTGGAGGCTTGAGTGTTTGGTAGTGTTCAGTGTCTATATTTAGTTAAAGTCACCTAGTACATGATGGTGTGAGATACATTTATCCCCTCCTGTGTTTGTCAGGAAGGCCAGCAGGAGGAGGTTGTTTGAGAGGGGGTGGCCTGTAACAACACAAATTACAAAGAGCAGAGCAGTCTTGTTAATTGCACCTTACCTGGATGGTTTCGATGCATCGTGATGCCACCAATCTTGAGGGGTGTGGGTGTCTTGATGAATATGGATACCCCTCCTCCTTTCTTGGTATTGTCCAGGTTTTGGGGAATGACACCAGAGTTTAAGCCAATTGTTAAGCTGATGATATCATATCTCTGCTGTATTGGCATCATTCTTGGTGAAGGTAGGATGCTGCTCAAAGGTCAGGTCATACCTGCTTGGGCTACATAATCAGAGCTAGACCTGAGTGCATGCGCGGCGGGCGGATTCCCAGCACCGCTAGACGCTCTTACTGACCTTTCTCTTACTCAGTCTGGTCAGTGTGACGTCAGTGTGTGTCACCACTAAGTCACCAATGTGCAGTGTGTCTGGCATTGTGTTTGTGTGACTGCTTGACACTCTGACTGTGCTTGACTTGTGGACTATGTGGTGTGTGTTGTGCTGAGGTGGTGTGTTTTGGTGTGGTGCTGGTTTGGGTGGTGGCTTTTTTGTTTTTTTTTTTTTGGTAGACCTCTGTGAGTGTGTTTGTGTGTATATGTATTTGAGGTTGTTGGTGTGATATGTGAGACTGACTGGGTCTATAGTGTGTGGTTACCTTCTCTCCTGTCTGGTCATGCCAGTCCTATGTTGAGAGAGCTCAGCCTCCAGTTTGGCCGTATAGTTGCATTGTTCTAAACAATATAATCAAACCAATATTACATAAATTGTTCAATTCCTGCCTAACTTAAACCTCATTCCTCCTGCATAACATTATTCTTCATGTATTATTCCAACAATTTCCATTTGTTCTGTGTAATTTATTCCTACCCTTTTTAAAGATCCCACATCCTGTTCTTTTATCTCTGTTACAGTATTCACTAGTCCATGGTTGATTTCGACTTTGATTTCCTTTTTCTGGTAACTGTTTTTTAGGCAGCCGCCTGAATTAAACTTAGCAAGGCCTTTACTATATCTAGGCAACTCAGATCCTGTATCACAACTCAAAACAATAATTTCCTTAGTTACACTCATTTGCTCATCAAATATTCCTGAGAAAGTACTCTGTAGGGATTTTTAAAGTCTTTAAACTCATTACGCTATGAGAACATATGCTCCCAGGTAGCTCTTTCTTCCCCATTACACCTCTAACATTTGCCATCTACCTGAGGAAAAAATCTTTGGAGTGTACTTGGAGTATAAAAGTACCTATGCAAACACTCCCAGGCAAAAATCCTAACTCTTCTAGATTGTGCTGCATAATTGGGAGTAATACATATGTCCTCCTTTTGTTTCTTTGTGAATTGCTTATCAAGTAACTCTTTCCAATAATTTCTAACATCCTCTGATTGATCCCTATAGTTAATATGCAACATTTTATATGCTCTACTAATTATTCATTTTTTAACAGTAGTCTCTATTCCACAGTCAACTAAAAACTCAAACAGTGCAGATCTTTAATTTAGGATTCCCCTATCCCTTTCTCTTTTCCTGTACTCTATCAATCCCTGATAGAGTAGGTAATCTGTAGCCTGCAATTTAAATGTCTTTCTGGCCTCTTCCCATTCTATTACTTTTTCCTCTCAAATGATTTGTTCCCAGCCCCTTAGTTCCTTTGCTAGCTTCCTCCAGTACATCCCAGCCCCCTCTTGTCTATTCACTGTGCCTCTAATTACAGTCATGTCCATCTCCATTCCCATGTTGCCTTAGATCTTAGTATACGTTGTGCTAATATATGAATATAATATTCTGCATGACTGGTGTTATTTTTCCTTAAGGACCTGTGTCCAAGATACCACTCTTTCCTTATTTCTTGAATTACCCCCCTACTGCATCATCATCATCATCATCCCTTTCCACTTTGAATTGTAGCTTTCCACTTATGTTATGTATAGAAAGAGCCTTAACTGTGTATCTCTAAAATATCCCTTCAAATTAGGTAGTCCTAAAGCTCCTTGTTCTATTGGAATGATAAGCCTATCCCATCTGACTCTTGCCTTCTTCCCCACCCAGATAAAATCCTTCAGCTCTTTCTTAATTACTATCCACAGCTTCTCCCCAGGTTGATAGAAATATGCCTGACTTGTGTATTAAAACTAATTACATCCCAGTGATGCCTCCAGGTACATGTGCACTTAACTCCTATTGACAGCTCTAGGCACCAAATATTGCTTGTTCATATTTGCATCAAAAATTCCAAAACCATGCTATGTACATAGTTTTAAAATATTTCACTGTAAAGCTTACACAATGGCAAACTCAACTGCATTAATATTTAACCTATGTCTAGTGCAAGTAAAATAGATATTAACTGTTGTTTTAATGATATAAATTTATATAAATATAATGTTCACATTTTTCTAAATATCTCAACAACCATATAACACAGACAGAACTCCTTAGCCTCATATGAAAGATCCCAGTTAGATGAATAACATGTTGCTGACAGTATGTGTGTAACTTGAGTGGCTACCGAGATATTGTAAGTTGTTTACAAAATATTATACATGTAATAGTTACTGTGTTTACTGTGACTTCGAAAGTTTGGTTTAAGACCTAGAACCTAAAGAATACTACCACTATAAAAATAGCTTGTCATGAAGAGTTTGCCATTTATATTTCTTTCATAATCCCTATGTTTCCAGAGATATGAACATTTGTTTGAAATGTGAGGACATAATTTGATTCTGTCAAAAGGCTCAGGCTCCACCCATTGGAAGTTGCACTGCAAACTTCCTGAGCTCCATTGGAGGAAATGAGTTAAACTAAACAGACTAAAAAACATTTTTATTGCTTACATCTTGCTATCCATATCCATAGACAGGGGTTTATATTATATAAACGAAAAATCAAAATCTCGAATGCTCGGATGAGTGAAAACGCAGGTAATTGAAATCGGTATTGGGTGGGCTGCACCCCCCACCCCCACCCCCCCTAAAAATATATTCCAACTCTGAGATCACACTACAGTGAGGAAAGGGCACATTTTCTGATATTCACTGTACTGCGATCTCACAATTACCTGTGTTTTTGCTCATCCGAGCATTCGAGATTTTGATTCTTCGTCATTCTGATAGGAACCCCTTAGACAAGAGCTTTCAGTTTCTCATTTTTTTAATTTCTTTTGTTTAGTCAATTCTCACATATCATCAGCTGCCATAACTGAATCTGTTTAACCCATACTCCTAAATACTTCATTTTATAATGCCCCCATATATACTGATATTGCTGAATGAATTCATGTGTGAATGCATAGTTTACAGCTATATTCTTTGCTTAATCTTCATTCATTTTTAATTTTAAATCCCCAAAAAAACTGAAACTGTCTCAAAATGTTCTACAATACTGAAATGTTCTTTTCTGGTTCTATCAGGTACAAAATAATATCATCTACAAATAAAGCCAACTTTTCTTGAATAAAATACAAATTATATCGTTAAATTTCTGAGTCCTTTTTTTTTCTTTGCCAGTGGTTCTAAATGTAATGCAAATACCAAAGAGGAAAGAGGACACCCCTTCCTAATTCCTCTGTTCAGACACAACCTATCAGAGGTGAACCCTCTGGCTTTGATTTTTCTCTCCAATCCCTCATATATCCTCCTAATTAACCTTATTATTGTATCAAGAAATGAAAATGCTTTTGTTACCCTACTCATAAAATCTCAGCCTACTCTATTGAGTATCTGCATCAAAACCCACCCACAATGGTATTTTTTTATTATGCTTCCCTCTGGATCATAATTGTTCTATTTGTTATATTATATTATATTGTTATTTAATTATATTTAACTAGTATTGATTTAATTTATTATATTTAATTATTACTAATTATTTTATTATTATATTATGTTTGTTATATTGTTGTCAAATGTTTGCCTCCCCTCCACAAAGCGATATTGATCCATATCTTCATCATACATCAACATTTTTAGCCTATCTCCTCCTGTCTTAACTGTTAGTTGCTGAGCCTAATCTACCTCTTCCCTCAACGTATTTATGTCTTCCAAAATACTTCCATTTCATTTATGTTTTTCTCCTTTATACAAACTTTCATAAAATTTTTGAAATATCTCCATTACTTCCAGAGGATCTCCAGTTATTTTTCTTGTTATAAGCAACAACCCTTTCTACTTTCTGTTGCTTAAGTTGCTGTGCAAAAAGTTTTTGTGGTCTGTAGTTATTATCAAAAACACTTACTTAAAAGCAATATTTCTAAATTCATGTATATTATCTTTGTATACCGTTATTTTCTTTTTAGCACTCTCAATTGAACCTGTTCTTGTTCTCTGAGATTTCCCGTTTTTTCTATAATGTTTTAACCTTTGTCAACCACTCTAAATAATTATTGCTACTTCTTAAGCATATCTCTTTCTTTTATTTCTACCATGTTTTTAAAATACACTTTCATTTTATCCCACTCACTAGCTAACACTTCTGGAGTACTTCCTATCTTCCCTAATAACTCCCCAGTAATTTCCACTACCCAGTTCTTAAATTCCTCTCTTTGTAACAGGTAGGTGAGGAAGTGCCAGTATCTCATCTTTACTTCATTACTCTGCATTTCTATATTATTCATTATTTGCACATGATATGAAATTGTTATTGGATGTGTCAAATTTCTCAATTAAATGCACATGTTCCTGTGAAATGTAATTTCTGTCTAGTCTATCCCAATTATTATACCTTGGGAAATAATATGTAAATTCTCTCTCTGAGTTCCTACTACTGAATTCACGTCTTCCATATCACATATTTTCATAAATTTCTTCAGAAATCTACCCTCTTTTATTATATTTTCCCTTCTAGCCCCGATACATATTCATTGTTGCAAATCAAATTCCAGTCCCCGCTTATAAGTAATGTTTCCTCCTAAATGCTAATTATTTCTCCAAAATTTGTTAAGCTCTATGATAGCAGTTTTAGGTAGAATATAAATGCATTTCAATGTAATCCTCATTCCTTGCCAGTAGCCCCTTCCTACACACAAATCTGCCAATATTATCTTTTTTTCCTCTTCTAACACTATTGGAGCTCATCTGCCAATTAATAAAAGTACCCCTCTTTTCATTTGTCCCTGACATTCTGCTGAGCATCCATCCAGAAATCCTTTTTTTTTATTATATCCACATGCTCAGTTCTCTCCAGATGCATCTCCTGCTGCATTGCTATTTGTTGTCTGCATTTCTTTATATAATTAAATAGTATTTCCTTTTTGTCTATACCTGTGTAACTATTGATAATTCAAGATAATATAGAAAGAATCATCATTATGATAAAAAGTCATTATTCCCACCTATTATATATAATAACTTTTTAAAATGTCTATTTACAGCTTTTGTGATACATGCATGAACTAATGTTTGGTAAGTTAATTCTTTATACAGTTTTTTTCTTATCATTAACATTGGAACATATGTCACATTTTACAAGACTTTTTATTTTAATGAAAACTTTCAAACAAAAAAGTACCCCCCAGAATACTACATAATCTGTTAACTTAATAGCAATATACAAAATGATGTACATATTCAAATAATGAAGTTGAACTCCATTAATGGGAGTAATTGTCCCAAACAGACAGCTGCAAACACAGGCCTTAATTAACCTCAAATTGAGGTCATCCATGCTAAGAAGCATTTTATTGCCTGTGCTTCTACTTACAGTAATTGGTATCTGTTCTTTTTTTATTTTAATCTTTATTCCCCTCCCAGATGTGAAAATTAACTTCCATGTTTTCAGAAAACATTAACTTTTAACTTTGAAGAAACCAATGTTCTGCCTTTTATTGCCCTTTTATCAGCTTTTTGCCATGGAAATGTAAGGGAAAATGTAGTCCTCAGCTGTATGCTTCTAAAGACAAACTGAAACATTTATTACTAAAGAAAAACTTTTTTCTCACATTTTCTTGTTTCCACTAAAAACTTATTAGTTTAAGCCAATGGTCTTAATCCAGATGTTCACCTATGCAAAAGTAAGAGAAAACATATCAGCTCTACATATATTATCTGTGTACTTTTGCACCCCATCCTCCACCTCAACAACACAATATTGCAGCCTAACTTAAACATGCTCTTGTCTGGCCTTTTTTCTCTTCTTGCATTGTAATGCCTACATTTCTTAACACCAAAAGAGAAGAAAGGGAAAATGCATCTGTTTACTTTAGTGTCTCTATCCCATGCAAGAACAACTAGAAATGCTTCACTATAAAACATGCAATTCATATTGTGAAACGTTTCATAGAACTACTGTTAAGAACAGAAATTGTTTTACTTACAGTTAATTTTATCCTTCCTCTTCCTCCTTCCTCAGTGTCCTTCCAAGCATTAATGACATGAACTGAGGCAAATGTCTTTCAATTCCTCAGAAGTTTAACAAAGTCAACAAAACTTCACTCTTTCCACTTTTTCCTTAAACAGCGTATTTCAGAAATGAAATTGATGATTTGCACTCTCACATTTCTTCAATAATTTCTATGCTGCTGGTCTTCTTCCTTTTCATTTTCATCTCCTAACTCTAGATTCCAGTTCAGTTCCAAGGTACTCCCAATTCCTCTAGTTAACTCCTATGCTTTTCTCTGTCTCTTGAGCATTTTCCTTTGGAACAGTAGAAAAGGTTTCACTGGCAAAGTCTCTGTGTGTTTTATTATTAGAAGAATGGAAAGCAGAGTTCACTTCTGCTTGATGGCTCACTTTTTTGTTGGACAAACGTTTGTATTTCCTCCTTAGTCTGTTCTGCATCAAAAAATGACTTTGATCCTCCAGAAAAAAATATTCTGAAGACAGCTGGATACAGCTCCTTGAATCTCTGACGTGCTTCTTGATATCCCTGTGTTTTTCTTCTGCCTAGTGTACAGTGAATAATCATTTTTTTACAAATACTCTACTGTCTCCAACTTTTAATAATTTACCCTTTTACCACAGTTTTGTCCGGATCAACGTTTTTTTTTTTTTTGCTGGTAGGCTTGCATCTTTATTAATACATGTCTTGGCTGCTTTCTCATGGCCAGATTTGTAGCATACACATGGTATGCCCTTTCAATTGTCAGTTCCTGCTGTGGCAAACCAGTCCAGTTGCTTAGTCTGTTCCTTCAAGTTTCTCTGGTACAGCAGAAAATCTCAGGTTTTCCCTGTGTGCTCTGTCCTCTATTCTACCATTTTTTGATACATCTCTTCTTGAACAGTCTCATACTCAGCTAGCTATTTTTTTTAATTTCTACCTTTGGCATTTGCAGTTTTAGCAGCTCATCTGAATATCTCTTTAAAGCATCTTTCATTTTTCCAGTCTTTTGTATTTGTGTTGATATACTTCTTCAGTGTTTTGTTTACTTTAATCACATTTGACTTATTTTTACTCTAGGTTACTAGAACACATGTCTTCCACCAAATCTGGAGCTTGAACAGGTTTTTTTGCTGAATAGTTGCAGGATTCTTCCCAGTCAGTGTTTTCCCTTCACCCTTTTTAGCTGATTTTCTTTCAGGTTCTCTTAGTTTCTTCTTTCCTGGCATCCAGGCAGTGTACTTACTAGCCAGTAAACAAATTTACTAAAGTGACAGAGCTCCTGACCCTTGTCTTTCAGTTTCTTTTTTCATGCTGGGAGAATTGAAGTTAAGCTGTGAATCAGTGTGTGGCTATCTTGGAAAGTCCAGAACATCTATGTAGCTGTTGAGCAGTCTGAAGATGAAGCTTTGACAGTTAATGCTAGAAATATAAGCAAGGTATTGCCAGAGTATCTTTCCATAGAAATTAGGTGGTCAGTGATAATATGCAGGGAAAGCCTACAAGAAGAAACCTGTCCACTCATGGCCTACACAATCAACTAAGAAACATCTTGGGACATTTCTTTAGAAAGAAAGTTTATTAAATAAAATGGTCCCCTAATTACAACACATGGTGAATTGTCTTAAAACACACTTTAACATGAAAAAATGAGCCTTGCACTTGGAACTTTCAATAGATTTTCTACAAATTCAAATAAGCCATCTGCAGAACCAATGCATTGTCTACCACAACTGCAACCAGAAAACTGTATTATAAATAGTGATACTGACTGATGTCACAAGGACTTACCAAAGAAAGTTAACTCATAGGAATATCAGCATTCTGTAGTATACAATAGTCATTAGCTCTTATCAGGTAAAAGTAATAATTTTCTGTGGAAAAAGAGTCTTTGTACATAGTGCATGTACCTCAAAAACTGCAGCCCCACCTGTTTAATATTCAATGTCTACAAACAGTTACCCATTAACACAGCTACACTGTAATGTGAAGCAAAGTGGCATGCTGTAGTAATGGAGTATACAGTTTCAGACTTGTAAAAAATGTACTAATAATCCAAATGCTGAAAACTTACCCAGGCAAAGCAGTGGGTGACACTCTAAGGGAAGGTCTATTACCCAGAAGAAAAAAAACTTATTTTGTGCCTTAGAAAAGCAAAATAATATCAAAATTAATGGCTTTTGAGACTGATGGCAAACTTCAGATACCCAATAATGTCCCCCATCAATTTAAATTACTTTCTGAATTATTTAAAGCCTTTATTTTCTTTGTTGGAAGTGCAATTTCAGAGCACTTTGGTATGACCTTTTACAAGTTAAGCTTCAGAGTGAGCTTAACTAGTTCATTAGTATCACTTTTTGACAAAACTCTGCCAATTATTCTGTGGATTTCTCAAGAGGATCACTACAAACACATGAAATGGTCAAGCTTTCCAAGATTTCTACAACCTGTCCTTTTATCTCCCACTGGGTATTTGGGCTGTTGGGCAAAGACCAAGGTACAGGATTAGGGTCAGAGAAACAGTAGGATATAGCCGATTCCAGTCGGAGTCTTACACTGGTAAGATATTAGACTCATGGTTTTGGAGTATCCTTCTTTTTCTCAACCCCGTTACACCCTTAGATTGACTTCCACTAAGATTTTATAAGTTATGTGGGGTGCACAGAAAAGTGAGTTAATCAAGAATAGGGTTTTACAGATGAACCCACCACACTATGAGTTTTTAAAAAATTATTTAGGTCTGTAGATAGGTCACTTCACTCTGCCCCACATCTATCCTGTATGGTTTTAAGACATTTACCCCAGCTTCCAAGATTTGTTTGTATCGGAAAAAATTCCTTACAAAACATTACCTTTGTGTTCATAAGTAACTATAAACTTTTGTATTTTCTGAATTTAACACTCACTCCCTTTCTGTGTATCTCCACTTATACTCATTTCTATAATCAGTTTATTTCTTACTTTAGTAACTTCCCCCACTCTCACCTCACTATATCCCATAACTGCTATCTTGTACCTTTGAAATAGCAAAGCTGTTCATCTCACTAAATGCTAGAAACCTAGACTTAGTGGGGCAACTGCCTTATTGCTGACATCTGCATCCTATCTTAGAACCATTTTTAACCAGATAGTTAAGAGAGAATTGAAGGATGAATTCCTACAGGACAACTAATTAGTTGAAAGCTTCAATGACCAGCTGATGCAATAAGCTCACGTGACTGGTTGACTTCAGTATTATCTGTCTTTGGTCCAGAGGCACACGCAGACCATATTGGATTGCTGCAATGTAGCAGTCAAGGTACTGGCTCCAGTACATATATTTTCACATCCTTTTTACTGTATATATTAGACTAGAGATCCCAAACGTTATGAAAAAAACAAAAACTGTGACTCAGTGGAGTTAATATGTTTGCACACAAAAGATCTTGTTACACTTGTATAACCTTTTAGACTTTCACACATGGGAACACTAGTACAATAGTAAACTCATGTAAAGTAGACTGGCTTGTTGTGTGAAAACAACCAGTCTAGTTTTCCTTATGATACATGCTTCTTGTCCAAGCAGGGGAGTTATGAAATTTAATTTAATTTTACTTTAATTTCTAATTAAGAAAACATAAATGTGCCAGCTTATATATAGAGACACACGTTTCTGGCCATTTTCTGAAAGCCTGAGATAGGAAGGAAGGATATGTGTTGCACGTGTGTTGATATACTATCAAACTTACTCCCACGTTCTTCAAACCATAAAGATAGTTTATGGCATCTATTTTGAAGGAAGAGGAATTGTTTGTATACCCTGGGTTTTCAAAAACGTCTGATCCATGAGTATACCTGAAAGTAGGCTTTGGCAGCTTTCTTAGCATGACAAAATCTCCATGACAAAAATGTGTGTGGCCTCCAGCATATGCAAGTACTTTAAGAGCATAAATATGTCTCACAAATATCAGCCACAAAGACAGGTTTAATATATTTAATAATAAATAACAAAAGAACAAGACAATACTCAGAAAACAAGCACAATTACTTCAGAGTTCAGAATCACAGGAAATATTTTAAAACAACATTGCAGGAGAGCCTCAAATAAATACAGAAAACACCTAAACTTTGTTTGTGTCTTTCGGCTTTTCCCGGTTAGGGGTCGCCACAGTGGAACTCTGGTCCGCTAATGATTGGTAGTGGATTTTTACGTACCGGGTTACCAGCCCTGATGCACAACCTTCAATGAAGGCATGCCCCATTCACGTATGCCTCCACACAGAAGACGCTCTAGCTGAGAATTGAACGGGACAACGTCTTGCTATGAGGCGACAATGCTACCGCAGCACCACCACTGCAGAAAACACCTAAACTAATATTTACTATATTGAAAAAACACACTGGTAGAATCAGGCACTTAAAACAAAGTTTTTAGCATAAAATTAATTTATTCTTCTGCTATTCGACCAAAAACTTTATAAAAAAAAAATCATAAATAAATTGATGGTTGATATTACTCAGTTAGATCTTACAATCTCTAAAGATTTTTTGTTTGAACACCATAAAAATTACTATAACAACATTTTTAGGAATGTTGATACAGCATTAAACAATGGTAGGAGAACAAAAGAAAATAAGTTGCTACATGACAAAGCAGACTATGAGCATAAAAAAGACTACACAAGCCCTGCAAGTATATGGGGGCCTTCATTTATGGGAGCAGTGTTCAACCAGACGATGGTACTGTGTATTGCATCAACACCTCTGAGATCTCTTTAGGTTCCCCACAACTTCAGAGGTCAGAGAAACTGATGATTCAGAGAAAAGGAACCAGATTGGAGGAACATCTCCAGCATTTAAACAACTACCAGGGACATCAACCATGAAATTTACCACCACAACAGAGGAGGAAGGGGAAGGAAAACAAGACCTATCCCAATGATTACCAATAATGGTAACAAATCACAAAAATGACTTTAAACTATACAGTTTCAGTTCCTTTTTTATTACAACCGAGCATGCCTATTTATTTGAAAGAGAGATGACCTTTGTACCTTCTAGAAGAGGGAATTTAGTTAAAACATTGATTGGCTTGAAAGTGTTTAGGAGAAAACTGAACTTTAATATTTAGTTTGGTGACTCTGATATGAAGGAAAGGAGACATAATATTTTTCAAAGACCAAGTTTATTTACCCCCGCACCCCACCATTTTGATATTTGAGAAGTTATGTGAACATGACATAAGAAATTTATTCAAGAGCAATAAAGATGTACCAGCAAGTAATATTAATAATAATACAATGTTGTTGTATCTTTCGGCTTTTCCCGGTTAGGGGCGCCACAGCGGAACTCCGGTCCGCTAATGATTGGCAGTATATTTTTATGTACCGACTTGCCAGGCCTGACGCACAACCTTCAACAAAGGTATGCCCATTCACGCATGTCTCCACACAGAAGATGCTTTAGCTGAGAATCGAACAGGACAATGTCTTACTGTGAGGTAACAATGCTACCGCAGCACCACCACCACAGCAATAATACAATGAATTTGTTAAATGAAATATGTGGTAATAAGGACTTGAGATGTATGAAACCTGAAAAGGGAGGTGGGCTAGTGGTGATGCATATTACAGATTACAGCTGTAGAATAGAAAGAGTGCTGTTTTTCAAAACATATAAGGAGGTATCCAGGAACCAACTGAATACTGCATACTCCAGGATTGACAATGTTATATACAACTGATTAATGCTGGGACAGATTACAAAAACTGAATATAATTTTCTTAGGAATGATTTTCCTTGGATTTCATCCATTTTCAGAATAACGAAAATCCACAGAGACATCACAGATCCTCCTTTGCATCCCACTGTTGATGCTAGAGACTCAAAAACTCATGCATTAGCCAAGTTTATTGACCAAAACTTAAAGGACATATTGAAAAATGAAGCGTATATAATTAAGGACTCATGGGATTTTCTTAGGAAAATCCAAAAAGTATATTTAGCGGAGGGCTTCATTTTAGTTATATTTGACATAAAAGATGTATTTTCAGGTATTCCCCATGACTGTGGGATGGAATGCCTCACACAATATTTTAGTCAGAATAATATGCTTAGCAATGGCACTATTGGGGTAGTAATAAACCTTATGGAAATTGTGCTAAACAACAATTTTATATAGTTTGAGGAGTCCATTTTTAAACAAAACAAATGGAGTAGCAATGGGGACTGCTTGCACCCCCATTTTTGCTAACATTGTTTTAGTATATTGGGAGAAGAATTATGCATTCAATTCCATTTTGAGAGTAGTTGGACCCTATACAGACATTTTCTAGATGATATAGTTATTTTCAGGAAGGTCAGTGATTGTAGACTGGGTGAATTTTTTAACTATATCAGTAATTCCAGTGAATTTTAGTTTCCCACTTAACAAGTCCATGGATTATATTTCCACCTACAGTAGATGTTGAAATCAAGGTTGACTGTGTCAATAAATGTTTTATTTCAAATTTATATAGGAAACCAATGTATTCCAATTCTCTTCTGCATTATGACAGTTGTCACCCCCCCCACCACCACCACCACCAGCACCAAAAGAAAGTCCTGGTTAAAGGGCAACTTGTAAGATTAGCTAGGATGATATCTGGCATGGGAATGTTTCTATATGAAAGTGAAAAACTAAGGTCCATGCTATTAAACAGGGGATATCCTTATGATTTCCTTGAAGAGATTTTTAGGGAAGTTTACCAGAAAAGAGCCAATTGTTTATTCCAGCCTCTTTTAGGCTCTGAAAATGATGGTGCCTTTTCAAGGCACAAAAACAACCCGAATTTTGACAAAGGATGTATTGTTACATACAATATAGATGCCAAAATCATAAGGAATATAATCAGAAATAACTGGAAAGTTCTGAATATTGGGGGGATGGACATGAAGACATTTGGAATGGAACCAATAGTTATTTATAGGAGGAATTGTAACATTAAGAATTACTTAGAAACAGTGAAGAAATCTTCAAACAGCAGCACGAGATGGAAGACAGTGTCAAAATGTGGTAGGTGTGCCCAGTGTCCCTCAATTTTGGAGGGTATTTCCATTATGAATCAAGGGCTTGGGAAAATCACAAGTCCGGGAAGGTGCAATTGTGATACCAGGAGGGTAGTTTATATTGCTTCATGTAGAAAATGCACCTCTTTTGATACTGTAAAACTGAAAGAGCATTAAAAGAAAGAGTTTATGAGCACTTGAGGGATGTCAAAAAACTACACCCTAGAAATGCTCTCTGGAAACACATCCAAAACCACGTAGGACATGAATTTGTTTTCTTCATCATGGCTATAGTGGACCAGGACCTCAGGAGTGGCCTCTGGAAGGTATAGTTAGAATGTAAGGAACTTGAGTGGCAACTTAAGACTAATTCCACCAGTCCTTATAGTCTCAATGAGTCTACATCCCTTACTTGTTGCCTAAAATTGAAGGCACTAGGTTATTAGACAATAAACCATTGAGATGATAAACATCTGCGGTGCTTGTACGAATATGAAAAATTGTTTTTAGAGTTTTTAACTTTAATTTGGATTTTGCAAGGAATATTATGTTATTATGAATTTAGATGTGTATTTCATATGGGGTACTTTTTAATGATGCAATAATGTGAATTTAAATGGTCCTGTTTTTTAGGGGCTTGACTAGCTGTGGATATGGGTGTGGCTTTTAGCTGAACAGTTATATAATAAACTCAAGAGGAAGCTCTTTTACTCTGAAGAAGTCCTGAGGCATTAGAGAGATGAAAGTGCTAAGTCTGCCTAATAAATGTTTCTTTTTTAATTATTTGGCTTATTTTATTCAAGTGACTTCTTTGTGTTTCCTTGTTTTATGTGATTTACTTGGTTAGTTGGTGATTTAACACTTTTTTACTGCCAGACAGAATGCTGTTTGGTTCTCATATTGAATACATTACTAATAAAGAAGTAACCTGCATTACTGTATGCTGAGTAAGGAGGTGCGGAAGACACTTACCGTGCACTTTGCTTTCATTGTCCTTATGTGCAGAACTGGAAGGTTCACCTGTTAATAGTAATTGATGTCTTTTAAATGTAATTATACCATGTCTCTATATAAATACATGTTACTGTTTTTAAGCCAACCTTCTTGAGCTGATGGGTGTTGTTGATGCTAGTAATAGCCATTGTACATACCAGCTCTGATAATTTCAGTCTCATCATCTTATGTGCCACAATCATCCCCACAAATGGAGTGGAGGTATTCCATATCTGTTGTTAAAGGGATAAGTGTAAGAGGCACCCCCATTATTGCATTGTATTCTGCCTCACATTCACTCTAGCACATCCTACCATATAATTTGTCCTCTTCTTGCCCATTCTTGCATTCTGTCAATGTGCAGTTCCTTCCACCAACAGCATTTATATCCATAACTACTTGATTGCACACCTTTGCCCTTTCAGCTTGAGACCTCATTTCCCAAAACAATGTTTGCTATAGGTCCTAAGGGCTGCCACGATGATGTGGTTCTTCACATGGCCAAAATTATCCTTTCTCTGCCTAGATCCCTGGTTTTGCATCATTGCTGCACCTAAAATAATATGCCAGAGTCATAGATAAAAACTTTTCATTTAATCATCAGTCAAATAACACAACAGTGAAAGCATCGTCACAAAAGAATAAAAAAACAGAGGTTAGGCAGTGCAAAACCCATATTTATATACACAAGAGGAGTCCCAATCCAGCCAAGTAAGGTTGTGTTGAAATAGTGGGCCATTTTTATGAATGGCTAATTTCCATGCTGCTATGGTGTGCACATTGTGGCATGACATGCACACAATAGCACATGATTTTCTATTCATTAGAGTCACCAAACAAAAGTAAACAGCAGAGTATGCTAATGAAAGCATTAGCAGCTGAATTACATGCTAATTAATCAATCCAAGATGACAGAGACATTCAGGAAGCTACAAAGTAACAGTGTAGATATGGTGTAGCCCTTTGCCATGAACACCAAAACCTACTGGAATACAGCCACCATCACACTTAGAAAAAAAAGCAATGTTAGGGGCTGCTGCTGTTCTCTTGCATGTGTATGTGCAATAGGCTCAAATCTATGCTGCTGCTGCTGATAATGATGATAGACCTTGTTCGAGGAGCAGAAGGGTGTTCAGACTCCATTTAACATATCATGGACTGTATGATATTGAAATAGTAGAGCGATATAGGGTCGACAGGAAAATACTACAAGAATTCTGCAACCTCTGCCGCCCCCACTTCTTACCCAGGGGAAATCAAGGAGAACCTATACCAGTGGAAATTAAGGTATGTGCAGCAGTAGGGATGTTAATTAGTGGCACATTCACAGGGGATATACTAGGGGTGTCACAAGCCTCAGCCTCCAGAATATTTCACCAATATCTTAATGCAATTCTACAACATGCAAAAGAATATATCTATTTTTCACGCACACCAGAGGACAGAGCAAGAAGTGTAGCACACTTCCCTGAAGTCTTGGGGACCATAGACTGCAATTGCATAGAAATAAAAGCCCTACCTGGTGATCAGGGAAGTACATACATCAACAGGAAGGGCTTCCACTCGGTCAACTGCCAGGTTGCCTCTAATGCCAGAGGGATCATCCTCAATGTCTGTACAGGCAACCCAGCCAGTTATCTTGACTCATACATATGGTATACCTTGCTGCAGTACACAAGGTTTTCTAGGGATGATCCACAAGGCCATCTACTGGGGGATGCAGGTTAGGCACTGGAACCGTGGCTTATGACACCCATTAGAAATGAGCATACACACACACACACACACACACACACAGGAAGGATACAACAATCTCTATGCTCAAACTAGAAATATCTAGGCACATCAGGGGTGCCCTGCGGTATGACCCAGGCACCTATGCAGTAATTCTCAGTCTATGCCATGTTGCACCACTTCCAACCAGTAATCAAGGAGCCTCAATCCTCACCACTAGCACCAGCGGGGAATATACATTGGGAGGATGACAAGTACACACACAGTATTTCCAAATGCAGCTCTCTGCATCAAGTGCAATTTCCCTTAAGAGTACACAGAGACCACAGTCAGTCTGGGGCTGATTTCTCCCTCTTTCTCCAGATCCCCAATAAGACTCTCCACTGGCACAGCTATACAGTCAAGATCTCAGCTGAGTGAACAAGCCTAGACCTCCAGCACCCTCTCTGTCCAACCAGTGCTTCATGTACCGGCCCAAGTAGCTGACACACACACTGTCTGAGGTTTGATTTAGACACACACACACACACACACACACACACACACACACACACACACACACACCTGGGAAAGGCTGTCACAGGTTTACTAGCTATGCCCCCTTCTGCCCAGACTATAAGATAGTTACTACTGCCACCACTCACTCCTTATCAGCTACTTTAGGGCCCTTAGAAAAATGGTGTCCAATCTTACTGCATAATATTTGTACTAATACAAATGGTAGTTTGACTAAGAGCAAGGCTATTAGGTGTGGCCCACACAGTGTCACCAAACAAATATGCAAATACTCTCAAAACTTAAATATCTCTACACAGATCAGCCACAGTGAAAGCTTTAAATATATTTAATAATAAATAAAGAACAAGAAAATACTCACTATATATTCGCAATGGCATCAGAGTTCAAAACCACAGTAAATATTTAAAATAACATTGCAGTACAGGCTCACACAATAACGAAAAGTATCTAAACTATGTTTCACTATATTCCTGACTGAATCTAAGAGAATTACTATACTCTAGTAACTTACTAATAGAGCAAGTTAGATGACATGGTGAATGGTTCTTGTTATTGTTGTCAGGTCTGAGACAGAATGCAGAATCCTCTGTCTCCCCCAGAGACTTCTCAAACTAATATCTAAAATATTACTGTTGGGATAACTTGTATAATGACATCATTTCTGATCTAGTTTCCAGGCAACCCCACCCCCCCTTGCTGACAGCTGGTAGCATTTAACATCTACCTGTAAAAATACATAGACAAGGTCTTTTGCTCAGATCTTTGGCAGTTGATGGAAATCATAAAACAGTTGCATTCCTTCATGCTTCCAAAGTTGCAATTAGTTCACCCCAAAGACAATACAGAAAGCTTCTTAGTACAGACTTTGTGTCTCTGTCTACATTGAAACCTGTCAGATACCCTCTTTATGGCCTAGCCTATAAAGTTACTTAATTTCAAATATTTTTCTAAAGTTTGCTAGAGTGAGGTTAACCCTCCACTTTTCTCTGTTGCATATACATTTAAATAGTTAAAATAGTGCATGTACATTTCTGTTCTCTTCCAGAAGGGTAAACTGTAGATACATTTTAAGCACAAGTACTTTACAAATACCTTTTCAGCACAAACATCTGTACAAAGCTGTTTTATATACACATGACATACAGTTCTAATATATTTGTAACACAATCATCTTTATATTTATATACATTTTGGCAATGCTTCATGATATGTCTAATGACTAAGTTATGTGCACATTCTACATACATGTTTCTGTGTCCGACACTGTAAATGTAGTGACTTTGCCACCTTAATGGAGTTTCTCTGGGATTTAAATCTAGACAGTGTGAAAGGAATGTGGAAAGTATTTCATCAGATGTATGATTTACTTTCATCAAAACATTGTGTACTTTTTTCCTGTTTTTTGCCTTGTGCAATTGCTCAATGCTGAGTGGCATGTAATCAAGCTTACCTGCTTAAGCAAAAAAGTGAAACATTTTATTTGGGAATCATTCTGAAACACAAATAAGCTTATCAGCAATGTGCAGACTTCACCACTTTGGACAGTAATGAGTGAAGAACATCAACCTGCTATGTAACTATGTGGCACAAGGTGTAAGTGCACTAACTTTAGAAATAAAACACAAGTGAGACAAGGTTTAAATCCAGATAACAGAGGTGGCAGAATGCAATTTCTCAGAACACTTTGATTAGGAAGGTAACACTACATACAAATGGCTGTCATAATTATGTCTATTGCAAGAAATGTCTCATTATTGCTTTGATAAATACATTTTTGTAGGTAGTATGTCTCATAAATCATTTACTTATGAAACAGTTGAATGTGTGTGTGTGTGTGTGTGTGTGTGTGTGTGTGTGTGTGTGTGTGTGTGTGTGTGTGTGTGTGTGTGTGTGTGTAATTGTTTAAGCAGGATAATTATGATAATGAATTAAAATGCACTTGCATTTTTAAGATGGGCAGAACATGTAAGCTAAAACCAACTTCTCTCATCGCATAACCCTACTCTGTGTTTAAGACATTATGTGTAGTGAAGTATGTATGTATCATACCCCAGCCTGTACTAACCAGCTCATGAAGGGCTATCCATCTGATATATATTTACACACAGTAATACTGTCTCTTTTATAGGAATGCATTTCACAGAACTTCCAAAAGTCACACACATACAGACATATCTAATATTTATCTCCATTCATACCGAATGCAGTTTATCTGTAATAAACATGGCTGAGAGACAGCTTTCCTGTAGCACTGACAAATAATCATGTTGACTGCAATTTATGCATTATTCCTTCCTTAGGTTTGATTCCCACATTAGTCAAATAACATTTACAGTGTTGACTGTAAAGTTTGGCCATTCTTTATCGTGTCTATGTATTGGAGCTTTTCTCCTTGGTCTCCACTGAAAATGGGCCACAAGCCCAGTTGGACAAACCTGGTTAACAAATGTCAATAAATAAATAAATAATTCCAGAAGGGTATGTGCCAAGTCATCTTATTTAACCCCCAAAACACCAAGGATAACAATCAAAGCCAATGAGCCTGTCAGTTTTGACCATCTGAAAATGTGCAAAGAAATGATCACACATATCAAACCTCACTACCATGCTTCATGCCTTTATTGTTGTTGTTGTGTCTTTCGGCTTTTCCCAGTTAGGGGTCGCCACAGCGGAACTCCGGTCCACTAATGATTGGCAGTAGATTTTTATGTGCCGAGTTGCCAGCCCTGATGCACAACCTTCAACAAAGGTATGCCCATTCACGCATGTCTCCACACAGAAGATGCTCTAGCTGAGAATCGAACAGGACAATGCCTTACTGTGAGCCGACAATGCTACCGCAGCACCACAACTGTGGATCGCAGCACTGTTTGATAAAATACCTTCCTTTTTGTTTGTGAATGACTCTTTGTTTTCCATTGTGCAAATACAGTTGGCATACTTGTGCAAGCTTGTGCACTAGCTGTTAAAATGCAAGATTGGAATTCATAGTTAGAGCTTCTGCAGGCATGGCTGGTGTGGGAGATAATGGTAATAAATTTAGTGCACAGAGGTAGGATATTGAGGAGTCAGGGATTTTTGAGGTAGTCCTCATGAAGCGCTATAGCCACAGGCTACTGCAAGGGGACTATAGTGGGTCTCAGTATAAGACGGAGGCTTGGAATAGATTAGCCAAGGCTGTCTCCAGTGCAACTAGTAACCCATGTACTGGAGAATATTCTCATCACCACTATACTAACCTGAAATGGTGCAAGAAAGACCTCCTTAGCTGATGGGAGGATGAGTTTGGAACTATTGACATCCCTCAGTTGTGTAGTATACTGATCCATGTGTATTAAATGTTATAGAATACGGAACCCATGCAAGACTGGTATTCAGTATTCTTTCATGTCTGTCTCTTCTTCTATTGCTTTGTGTTCTATAGCTGCTGAAGGCATTGCAGTGAACTATGATTTACATCGAGAGGTTAACTTACCTCAGAGGTATCAGGTCTTACTGTGAGCCTAATAACTATTATAATTATATGCGGTATGGCAATATTGTAATAAATAGTTGTATTTGTGATATCGGAGTAGTGCAATTGATTAATGGTACAACAGAGTAAGACCTTCTCATCATACCAGGATGTGGCAAATGTGTATAGAGTGGATAATCAGAACTGTTTCTTTTCTGAAATTATATAGTCACATAATATGCCATGGATCTAATTGTCTCTCTTTTTTTGTCTCACCCAACACTTTCTCTCTCAATTTTTTTTTCTTTTTTTGGGTGAAGGGCTATTTTATATGGCTTGAAATGTTCTGTTATCATACATTTCTGCTTCCAAATGTAGCAAAGAGAGGTACACCAGCCATTGTGGATCAGCCCACCATCCCCCCAGAGGTTGCAGCACTGACAACAAGCACTTCATGGCCCCAAGCTATCAGCAATGCATCCACAACCCCTGCCCTGCCTTCCTCATCTACATCAGGTAGCTCTGCCCTGGAAGCTGGTACACTGGTACCCTTGGGGGAGTAGTATTGACGGATGTGGTAATTTGTCACCGTCCATGAGCTCACAGGGCTAGTGGAGGGTATTATGGAGAGGGGCCTTTGTACCCAAATTGGCTGTGTAGAAAAGGTGGTTCAGTACATTGCCAAGATGATGCCACATCGAGCACTGACACAGGAAACTGAGACAGGAGACAGTGATGACAGTTCTGAACATGACAAATAGATTCTCACTGCTCTCAGGCTTTATATGGGTGTGCCTCTGATGTCATCTACCTATCCCCAGTCACAGTGTCCCCCAACCTTTTGTGTCCATCACCACCCTTGTCTGTCTTGTTTGTCTGCTATGTCTGGACCTGCTCGCTCACCTAACCTTCCTACCTGACCCTTACATTCCTAAGCCCCTTCCCCAACATTCTTCTGTTTTTGCAAGTTAAAAAAAGTAAAACAATCGTAACCTGTTCTACAAACAAATAAATGCCCATAGATACTTCTCCACTTCATCTTTGTGTCTTTTTGACACACTTGATGTGGTACAATTGGCTGTACAACAATTTTCTGTTGTTGTCACCTACCCTTGGTGTGGTGACATTCCAAATTCATCAAATTATGTCTACACTTCTACATTTATGTTGTGAAGATGTGGTTAGCTATGTTTCTCTTCCACTACCTTCCTGCATATTCCTCTGTTCTTTCCACTGTGTCTTCCCCTCTGGTTGCCCCCCATTTCACCACTTTCCTGTCAACCCCATCTTCACGTTTAATCTGGTTGAAAAATAGAATCACACACAACACATATGGCCAGAAATGGCCCATAAGAAAGCATTCACTTTTTTCATCAGCATTTGCACAGACATTGGCCTCATGTACCAATGCCGAGTGACAGTGAATGGATGCTCATGTTCTACAGCAAGTCTGCGTCAGATGTTGCCATCCCCCATGGCAGTCCAGTTATCCTCATGTAAATGTGCTTATACAAGCTGTGCTAGTGGAATTCAGAGTTAAAGCAGACTACAAGAAAACACTGGCAACACTTACTGTAACAGTTGTTTAACTATTGAATGTTGCCAAGTGCAACATCCTCTGTGAAATGTTGACATTAATCAGTTGTCTGAATATTCATTTTTGACCATAGCATCAAGGGCTTGATTCCAGATGGATGTGACATTATTTCATACTGTGATGTTGTTCTTCTATGATATGCTTCATGACACATATTTTACTTTTATCCATTTAAGCATTTGCCAAAACATCCATGACCATAAGGAAGATTTAGTAAACTATCCTTATTCTGCTCATGTCTTCATCAGGTTTTGCCCATCCTACAGTGCCTTGATCCCCTGAGCCATGAGTTTCTCATACAGAGCATGAGTTTCTGATACAAAGAATAGGTTCATAGGTTCATAGATTAGTACTAGGCTAGCTGCCCTTGTGGGCCATTTTAAGCCAGCCAATTACCCCATGTGAGAATCCAACGCTGCACCTTGTTTTTGTAAGATAAACACCTTAACCATTATGCCAACCTCCCACCCAAGTTAATAACAGATGAATACTGAGGACACACCATAAAGATGTGCATTAAGGACCCATAACACCAGCCTTTCATAAGAATCTGTATATCTGTCTCTTACCTTCACCCCTTCTCTCTCACCCCTTTGTACTGTTGACTATTTATTAGGCTGATGGATGTAAATGTCATGTTATGGCATTTTCAGACTGCCATTACTTCACTAAAGAATAATACCTACATCTCCCATTGGCAGAATACGTTATGACTGTCTCTTCAAAGGTGCGATTTTTTTGAGATGTTTGAAGTATAATTTCCTTGGTGGGGTGTAGAGATAATAATCAAGTCTATAAACTTAGTTTTTCTACTTGACAACACTTTGAATCCAACATTAGGTGAAACTCTTACTGCCTGTTTCTATATGTGCCTTTTCTGTGAATGAGTTGCCTATGTATCTGCCTAAGCCACTTCTGTTTGATCAGTTGTGGTCCTCAGCATTTGTGCAAAGTCTGGCAATGAACAGCTGCAGTATGTGATAATAAATGCCATTTCGGGTGTTATTGCAAAATGCAGTGAGTGTTTGCCTTACACTGCACAATACGCCCAGTTAACTTGCGATTTGCCTTGAAACATGTCTCATATGTAGTAGGTACAAAAGAATATTTCAGTAGCTATTTTAAACACAATTTTCCAGGCATCTTATTTATAATTGTCATTCATCAAACCATGCTTCAACTTGGCTTTTTCATTTAGCTCAGAGAGTTTACACCTTGTACCACAGAGAAAGGTAGGTTGACAGGTGGATTTTCTCTGCTAAGTACTGCCCAGAGTGCTAATGGCTGTACATTGCCACTAAGGCTGTTTGCTCTATAAAAGGCAAACCAAATTAAAATTTTCACTTTTTCCTTCAGCAGAAAACTGTTTTCTCACAGCCTAATGTCACATAAATGGGGAAGACAAGCACAACACTTCATTTTTGAACTGAGCTTTGGAGCTAACATGGAAAGGTATAATACAACATGTGGAGTATATGTAAGCAACATGTTAAGATAAAACAGATTTGTTGTAAATGTAACCAGAATCACAACATTTCCTTGGTGATTCTTATTTGTGCAAAGGTTGGCAGGAAGCACCAGAAAACACCATTAAACATTGTAACTTCACAGTCCGAGTTCAACATATCAAAGTATAATCCCACATGTGTTAACACTTTGCCAACAGCCATGCAAATACATTTCTCAGCACTGCAGTTTAGGAAGATATTTGAAGAAAAAATAAATATTCCTACTGTAGTTAAAATTGGGGAGTTCATCTCTACAAAGAGGCCAGTCACAAGTGAAGTCCCTCAGGGATCAGTCCTTGGACCGCTCCTTTTTGACATTTGCTTCTCTGAAGTCAAGGCCAGTGTCAGTTGTCTCTGGATGACTAAATTTGAAGATGATTGCAAATTAGGAGCAGTCATTGAATCCCATACTGACACGAATGTTCTCCAGGAGGGGATGACACAGACAAACAACTGGCGTCAGAGCCATAGACTAAAACTAAATGCCAAGAAATGCATAATAGCATCCTTTGGAAAGTCATCCACCTCTGATAACTATCATATTGACAACACATCCCTTAGAGTTGACCCAGTAGTCAGGGACTTAGGGATACACATAGTCTTTGGCCATCATGTGTCTACAGTAGTGAGGAAATTATGCTATGTTGTGCAACCACTCAACAAAGTTATGGCATCTAAGTCCAAGGAAATCATTGTTCCACTGCATTCAGCAATTATCAGGCATATCATTGAGTACAATGCCCCTTTGATATCTACTCAACTCAGCATATCCAATTATAAGATCCACATAGGTTCCTCACTAAATGAATACAGGGTGTAAGTAAAATGACCTATGTAGACCACCTTAAAGCCCTATCCCTGTATTCTGTCTCCTACAGGCTTTTGAGGGAAGATCTACACCTGGCATACAGGCCATTGTCAGACCCCACTCTGATGGACTTCCTGCATATCCAGAAAACAAACAGCACCATAATAACCCATTCTGAAGACTTAAACCTTGCCTGTGATATAAATAGGACCTGATGGAGAGACAGGTATGTATCCCAGAGACTATCCCATCTATGGAACAAGCTCCCCATTTATGTGAATCAGAGTTCCTCCCTAACCCAATTCAAGTGCAACCTGGACATTTTGATGGGGAACAGGAAATTCATCCCTGGTTTGGCACCTAGTTTTTTAATGAACCTGTAAATGGTTCATCTGCCAGGCCCCTTCTTGTAAATGTTTCATCTCCCAAACCCCTGCTTACACTTATCAAGCATATCAGAACTTGTCAGAGACTTGGGACGCATGGCTAAGTTTAAAAAGGCCCCTGTGGTCATTAGTCTCTTAAACACAGCCTATGTACCTATGGATTATATTACTTCATTACTTGGAAATTGTTTAGTGTACTCATGTGAAATGCAGTGAACTGTGTTGGTAATTGACCACATCATTCTGGATAGTTGGGTCTACATTGCAGCACTGATACAAATGATATACAACCACATATAGACTTGACACACATGAATCATCATTATCCCTCCTGCATTGGAGCATTAAGTATTGTTTTGTATTCACAGTCCTCATTGCCCATGCATGGGCACATACCATTGCTAATATCAGTATTATTCATGAATGTTTACATACCATCATCATAACCTAATGATCCATGAATGATTCATTATCCATCCTGTGTTTCACAAATGTTTGTGTTTCGTATACACAAGACAGATAGGTACATGTCACTCTGCATTCTGCGGTATACATTAATGGAGTCATGGCTGACATAGGTCACCAGTATATATGTATGCATTCGTGATCATGACATTACACTTACTCTGTCAGATCAACAAATTTGGATTTGCACAAAACATTCACCATCACAGTATCTTCTCTGACACAGAATGATAAGCTAATCCTATCTACACTGTACTGCACTGCCACAGTATAAAAGTCATATTTCTGCAATTGTGCGAGTGTTAGGTACTATGCCCTTTAGACTGCATAGCTAGATAGGTAGGTGGGTTCTAATCTCACAGTAGTCAACTTGTGTATGTGTATGCAGTTGTGTAAATATAACTTTAAGTACTGATGGCATCAATAAAGCAGTAGCCTGGAATTAATTTTACACTGCAGGAAGAGTCCACATCAATGTCAGACCCTTCTCCAAACATCACCTTCTCTGCAACATAGAGCTGATGTCATCATCTATAAAGTGCACTCTCACACTACAACATACAGACTTCTGTGATGGTGCCTGCATTAAGTACTGTGTCCTCTAAATTGCATAAGTAGGGGGTTGTAATCTCACCTCAGTAAACTTGTATGTGCATGGAGTTGTGTAAACATGACCTTAAGTACTGCCGGCCTCAATAAAGCAGTACCCTGGAATTAATTTTACACTGCAGGGTGAGTTCACATCAATGTTAGACCCTTTTCACAACATCATCTTCTCTGCAACACCATACTGATGGCAACTTCTAAAAAGTGTAGTCCCACACTATAAAAGACTTCTGCAGTAGTGCATACATTACATACTGTGATCTCTAGGTTGCATCACTTGACAGACAATGAGTTCTAATCTCATAGCAGTCAACTGCATGTATGCATGGAGTTGTACAAATGTGCTATTAACTACTGCTGGCCTCAGTAAAGCAGTACCCTGGAGTAAATTTAACAATGCAGGGTGTGTCCACATGAATTTCATACCATTCTCCCAACAACATCTTCTCTGTCATGCTCTGTAAAGTGCACTCAAAATATTTTTGAACTTAGACTTCTGCTGTGGCACTTGCATTATGACCTGTGCTTTCTAAATTGCATTGGAAGGTAGTTCTAATCTCATGGCAGTCATCAAACCACACAAAACCCGGTATACTCTACCATCACAACCGTTTCATCTCTTCCTCCACTAGGCTTGTTCTTGCTACCACTTATCTTATCCATTCCCTCTTATATGGTGCCTCTATCTTAACTAACTTGCAATCCTCCCTCAAGTCAAAACTATCCTCCTGCTACTATAAAATCTCAAAATTTGTCACAGGCCACAGATCCACTATCCATCACCGCTTATCACTACATCAATTCAGTGGACTTGAGCTACCTAATTTTCTTACCTATCTCCAACTCATCCAGGAACACAAACTCATCTTCACCCCCTCTCTCTGTCCCTACCTTGCCTCTACCTGCCAAATGCATCTTCCTAACACAGAGCTAAGATCTAACTTCCAAAATATAATTGAACTACACAAACCCACACGGTTTTCAGGCAAATATCTTCTATCCTTCTCTCTTGCTCGCCACTGGAACTATCTCCCACCCCTCCTCAGTACAACCAAAAGTCTTTCTGTCTTTAAAACACTCCTTCATACACACCTTTCACAATGGGAATGCTCCTGTTCCCACCCCACATAGCCTCCTCAACTACTCTCAGTCCATTTTTTTATCTTATGCAACTGACATAACTCATAGTAAAAACCTTGCAGAAACTGAATACTGTACAATCTGCTGAATTGTTGATGTAAATACTTTTTAATTAGATTTGCATTAATTTACTTTCTCCAAATGCTAACTCATTCTACTTTGTAACTCTGTATTTTCTTTTTTCTTTTAATTATCTCACATGTTTTGTAACTCATATGTTTTTGTATTCCTGTAATTTGTTACTTGTATTTCTGAAGATTTTCTCCCCAGGACTCCATTGAAAACAGGCTCCTTGTGGCCCAATGGACCATCCTAGTAAACAAACTGCAAATAAATAAATACATAAATAAATATTGTGTATGTGTATGGAATTGTGTAAATATGACATTAACTACTGCTGGTCTCAATAAAGCAGTAGCTTGGAGTAAATGTTACACTGCAGAGTGTGTTCACATCAATGTCAGATCCTTCTCCTAACAATATCTTCTTAGCCCCACAACACTGATGTTGTCCTCTATAAAGAGCACTCTAACTATATTGAAGTCAGACTTCTGTGGTGGCACTTGTGTTAAATACTGTGTTCTCTAAATTCCATAAAGTCAGACTTTTGCAGTGACATTTGCATTAAGCACTATGTCATCTTGATTGCATAGCTAGATAGGTAAGCAGTTCTAATCTCACAACAATCAATTTGTGTGTGTGATGCAGGGCCCATTGCATCACTAGAAGATTAATTCATTAGAACTGTTCATTTGACTCCCACTTGTAAGAAACATTTGTATAGTCAGATCAATCCCATGTCTCCTTGTCCACAAATGCTTGCTGTCTGCAACACACTGATGTGGTCATCATTTCAATAATGCACCTTTACACCACTAAAGTCAGACGTCTCCTGTGGTGCGTGCATATAACACAATTTTGTGTTTATTGTGTCAGACAATAGGTAAGGAGTTTGAACACAGCTGTAAGACTCTCCTGATTGTGTGTGTGCATTGTGAATGTAAATGGATGCAGGAATGTATTGCACCTCTTAGTACCAACAACATTTAAAAGTCTACATAGCTGTAAAAGTCATTTTTGCACACACATCTCCTTTGCATATCACAGCTGATGTCATCCTTTCAAATATGCTGTGTGGCTCACATGTAATTAAACCTCTCCTGTGGTGTGTGCATATAATACACTTGTTTGTAGATTCTATCAGTCAATAGGAGGGAGTTTGAATAGAGGAATGACTATTGTCTGTGACTCTATGTTTCTTCTTCTTACTAAGCAGAACAGGCTGCAAATACATACATGAGATATATCTATACAGTGTACTTGTACTGTGTAAACATTTTTACCGGAAGCATGAAGGCAATACACAATGGTGATGTCATCCATTGAAATGTGCAGTACCAAAGTTGCCAAATAAATCTGTATTTGCATTTGTGTTTCAGCAAACCTTCATTAGTCTGTGATGTTAGGCATCTAGTTAAAATCACAACATCACTGCTTACAGTCAGTGTACATGTTGTTAACAGTGTTGTCACCTGCATGTGCTATGTTCCTGTGTAGGTGTTGTTTCCAAGTGTTTATCATACATTTCTTTTGGAAAGGCTGTATTGAAGACTGATGCATGCATTTGAATAGATTGTCATTACATCACAGTTGAAGTGAAGAACCTCCTCAAGACTTAGGACATGAGACAATGTAATGCATGTTGTTGTCTAAGCAAGGCATGTGTTCCAATATGGGATTATACACACATTGTGCATAATTGTTGTTTTACAGTCACAGTGAAAATACCAGTAGGCTGCAGGTGTTCATAGATTATTACTAGGCTAATGGCACAAGAGCTTTTACAAGCCTAGCCAGTAATATCCAGGATATGACAATATTATATATTAATTCCTCAGGCATAGAACGGGGTAGTTTAAGGGATCCTTTCTTAAGTCACACATCCCTTTCATTTGTTTGTAGCAATACCCATTGCTACCTTCTGTGTCCTATGACAACAATGCACAGCTCTGGGAATACATTGCATCATAGTGTGGTGTTTGCATCTGCTCGTATCTGTTGGCACAATAACTGTGTCAGGCAGGAGTGCCTTACACAGGGTATTATGTATGTCATATCCTGCTCCCACATTTGTAACACCATGCACATCTACCGTATTTCCCAGAAAATAAGACCGGGTCTTATACTTTTTCCCCCGCCGAAATAAGCATTAGGGCTTATTATCAGGGGATGCCTTATTTACCTCCCCTGTACAGCAATCTACATTTATTCATTTATTCATGTACATAAATTGACATTTATTAATGTACAAAAATTGATATTTATTCATGTACACAAATTGACATTTATTTGGTACTTTTCTGTTATTGGGCAACAGTTCTAAGTAACGCGTTAACAGTTGTGTGAGAATTCTACATAAAGAGTGTAACAAACATTTCAACTTCTGAATATCTATACCTTGGCTTTCACAATGCGATATTTCATGCTTAACAGAAAGTGCAGAAAAATCTCAATACATGTGTATTGGAGGAGAGGAATAAAACTGAAAGCAGAAGCAATCCATTCTGTTGCCCTGATAATGGAAAAGTTATTCAAACACAGTCATGTCATCTTCTTCTGGAACATTGTCATAAGTCTCCAACCCCCAGATTCTGGCCTGAATTTCTTGGGACTCCATTTCCTGTAGAACCTTTGGCCCCAATCTGTCATGCCTAACAATAGAGCTCTCCTTAAATGTGCACTGCTTGTCCAAGTAGCCTGCTCATAGTGCATTTGCAACACAACTGTCAGTGATTTTATCCCATGAATTTTTCACCCAAGTCATGACCTCTTACAGGCTAGGCTTCACAAAGTTTCCATGCTGATTTCTTTCCATTCTATTTTCCATGTAGTCATTGAGGTCCATGTGCAAATAGTCCTTGAATGGCTTGTTTTATTGCAATATCAAGAGATAAGCAGTCATTCCTGCGGGAATCATTATTTGATCTATTCTTCTCCGTGCAAGGAATTTATTCATGTCTTTAGCACAGTGAGTGCTGGCTGAATCCCAGACTAGCAGACCTCTTTCGCCACCTCGCAAAACAAGTGGCAGAATTACATCAACCCACTTCCTTGTAACTGCTTGTGTGCACCAGGCTTTTTTGGTTTCAAGAATGTAAATGCCTGAAACACATTCAATCTTCTCTTTCTTGCCCTTACTAATGATTAGCGGTGGGGTTTTCTTTCCATCTACATGAACTGCCAAAATACAGGTAACACATGCACTCTCATAACCAGTGGAGGGAATGTAGATTGACGAGGCACCCCTCTGATCAATTGTTGTTTGAGATCCTTGGCCCATAAACACTGCAGTTTCATCCGCAGCAATCATGTTGGAGAGTTGGTATTTAGAAAAGTCGATGCCATCAACAAAGGACTTGAACGCAAGTGCACGTTTAATAACTTCAGTATTTTCCAGCTGAACCATGTTGTTGATTTTCTTAGAGACAGTTCATATTGCTGAAGGAAGCCATCCAGCCAATGATGTGATGCTTTGAATTCTTCTGGGGATATTTCTAACTGTGGTGCCATTGCAAGGGCAAATGCTTGAATATCAGCCCTGCACACAACCAAAGCCTTTGCTCTCCTGTTAACAATCCATTCACAGATGATGTGTTCCATCTCATGAAATAATGGTTGCCAACCTGATCCACATTTGCACTTCTTAGCATTTCCCTCGTCGGCCTGTTGACTGAGGTTATCATATGCTGCATGCCATTTTCAAACCATTCGGAGATCTATATTCTTCTCTTTGCAGAAAGCCGCAGATTCTTTCCCCAGGAGTCCTCCATGATTCCTTTCTTGTACTTGATGGAATAGTTCTTTCTTTTTGTACTCATCTTGTCAGGGGAGGGGGTTAATTGAAGAGTTACGAGACTGGAGTGTCAATACACAAAATGACGACGGTTAAGAAGACACAACCACAGCCGTTCGTTATCAAGTGCACGAGCTTTACACGCGTTGTCTGTACTTTGACCGAACAAAGTACTCCTGCCAGTGTTTATGGGTCAAGGATCTCAACTGTCAAGTGTGAGTGATGATTAGAGTTACAGTAAGAATCATGGAGGACTCCCAGGGGAAGAATCTTACGACTTTCTGCAAAGAGAAGAAGTTGGGTGTCCGAATGGTCCAAAAATGATGAGCAGAGTATGATAACCTCAGTCAACGGGTGTCCATAATATCATTTTATAATTCAACACATCCATCATGTGTTGTTGACAGTCTTAACTGGGGCTTATTTTTGGGATAGGGCTTATACCATGACCACCCTGGAAAACCATACTAGGCCTTATTCTCTGGTTAGGTCTTATTTATGAAGAAATATGGTATATATGGGATGCATAGCCATTAGAATATTGAAGTGCATAATTCCCTTCCAGGGTGATCCTCTTCATAGATGTGTTATGCCTATTTTTGTGGCATACACAGTTAATACACGGGTTAATGTTAACAATGATGGGATGGGTTTGATCCTTGCAAAAGGAGACTGTAGGTTCTGAGCCATTCCTATTTTCCAACATGTTATGTTGAGAAAATGCATGCTGTGCAAATATCCCATAATGTATATATTGTCCTTGTGAACGGTCATCTCAACTCAGCATGTAAATAACATTCGTATGTTGTGTTATTTTCCTCTGTTACAATGTGAATTTGTGTAACTGTCACATCCTATGCTATCATGTCTGCTTTTCTTTACCTATAATTTGCTCATGAAGTGTGACCACCATTAAATATTATAACTTGCGTATTGCAAAATTTTATTTTAACAAAATTGTCTTTGTTACATAAACACCTTTGCATCAATCATTGTACTAGAATCTGAACATTTACCCTCCCATCTTACATATTTCTGTATACATCTCTTACATTTCTGTGCACATTGTCCTCATTACACTTTTCCTGTCTGGTAGCCCATCTATTGTAGTTGCCCTTGTTGATTCCCTTCTCCTCTTACTTATTTCTGTAATCGTATGCTTGATTTATGTGCATGGTACTAATACTGCAGAAGTAATGCATAAAGAAGTTATTCCTTCCTGACATTCAGATATAATACTCCAAAAAAGTAGTGACAGCAAGGCACACAAGCAGTAATGTGTAAGTAAGATAAAAATTGATGACTTCTTTAATGATTTTGATCTGTACATAAATGAAATGTGAATGTATTCCTTAAAAATACATGTTGATGACAAAACTTTTTTGATAATATCAAACTTGGTAAGAATCGCAGTACCAGACTGAATGCTCCTGCTTGTTAACTGGGATTGGGTAGGGTGATGTCACACAACAGAGGGAGCGGTTCTAAATGTGAGGACCACAGCCCTCTTCTTACTTTCTTCATTCTAGTACTGGCACTTCAAATGATGGCAGCACTTGTGAAGGCATAAGGCTGTACTTCCAGATGGTCTGAGAAGCAGACCAAGATAATACTCTACATTCTTATGGATTCATACCTGGACAGGATGGAATCCTGTGTACAAGGTTTAGACTGGGAAAAATTGACATCTGGCAAGAGTTGGATAAGCACCTGTCGACATTGACAGGGATCACTTACTCTGGCCACAGTGCTGATGACCTGCAGAAAGGTAGACCTGACCAGTTGGCTGGGTGGGTACATCAGGCAACAGCAAGATGGTTAGAGTTCTATACTAAGTAATTTTTTTGTTTGTTTGTTTGTTTTTAAATCATATCAAATATCGGTTTAAAAAATAAACTATAAAATGTTGCAAAGTGAAGATATATGTTAGAAGAAATGTATATGCAGATGTACATATGTATCTGTATGTATTTATAATGCATAAGAAAGCATAAACATATCTGTATGCAGAACTGCATATGTATACAAATTTGGAATGTGTAAGTCATGACATACTTTTGTGTATAAATACAAACATATGTATGAATAAAGAAATATATGTAATTATGCATTTATACATCTGCAAAAGACAGATGTGCATCCACATGAGTATACTTACAATTATTTTTTTTCAGGTGTATAAATGCATGCAAAATTTTTGTTCAGGTGTATAAATGCATGCATTTATACACAAACAAAAAAAACATATTTACATTGCCATATTACTTGATTTGATTGATTTGTATTTGTATTTGTTTTCCAGGGTCTATATTAGATTATCAAAATCTGAATCCATGAAATACCTCTTCATCAACCCATTTTAATCGAAACCTGATGTCCTCGAACGATTGTTACATCGAAACTTTTCCCACAGTAAGTAACCAGTGGGGGTGCAGTGGTTAGCATTGCCGCCTCACAGCAAGAGGTTCTCTGGTTCGATCCTTGGCTAGGGTACCTTCTGTGTGGAGTCTGCATGTCCTCCCTGTGGTCGAGTGGGTTTCCTCCGGGTGCTCCGGTTTCCTCTCACATCCCAAAGACATGCTGTAGGTGGATTGGACACTCTAAATTGGCCATAGGTGTGAATGCGTTTGTGTGTATGTGCCTTCTGTGGAAGGTTGGGTGCCGGGCTGGCAACTCGACACTGTAAAACTCCACTGCCAATCATGAGCAGACAGATGATCCGCTGTGGTGACCCCTGACTGGGAAAAGCCGAAAGAAAAAGAAGAAGAAGTAACCAGTGGCCTAACATAAAGATTGCATAAAAACACAAAAAATTTAAAACCCACCCTGGGCCCCCCAAACCCCCCAGTGTGGGGGGCTGTGCCCCTCATACACCCCCAACTAAATATATCAACTACAAGATCACACTACAATGGGGAAAATGACAAATTCCCGATGATGGTCCACTGGTTACTCACTGTGGGAAAAATTGTGATGTAGCAATCATTCAAGGATGTCATGTTTCAATTAAGATGGGTCGATGAAGAGGTGTTCGGTGGATTCAGATTTCAATAATCTGATATACACCCATTTTCCAGGGGTTTTAGCTTAGTTGAACTACATGCAGCCAGTCTTTGCAAAGAAAGAATACTTGTTTGTGTAGGCCAGAAAATACTTATTAGTGTGATAATTGTATAAGAAAGTCATTTCTTCCACAATATTAACAGAAAGTACAAGATGGCTGAATTCAGTCAGGTAGCACACTATCACCAGAGTGGAGTTTGGGGGAAGGGGTTGGAGATTAAAAAATCAAGTGAATAACCAGCACTTAGTTTTGTGGAGATGACCAGTTGTATTACTTCTATAGATTTTTCTACACAATCCCCATACATGCTTAAACTTGCTAAGAAGAAACTTATCATAACACACACATTGTTATGAAGTATGTGTACTGCATCCATTTGTATCAGTAAATATATTTTGTTTAATGAAAGCTGATTTTGAAGGAAGTTCAAACTTCCTTTCACTTGTTACATTTGTATGTGTGCACAGCTTCTGCCTTTGAGGGTAAGGTAAAACTGTGTTGCCTAAAGAAAATTCACAGGATATTACTTAAAGCTGCAATTAGAGTATGTAAAACATATTTGAAAGTAGAATCTACACTGAAAGTGTATAGTAAAATTCCAGACAACACCCCTCCCCCCAAAAGTCTAGCAGTGCACACATATAAAAGTATAACAATATGAAGGATGGTTCACTCCTACTCAGCTTGCATCAAAGGAAATATTACCACAAATGGATTAGGTGTAATGTCTGTATAACAATCTGCAATTTACTGTTTCCATGCTTAATAAATGAAAGTATATTTTAGATACAAATAAATGTTTTAAGAAATAAGCATATATAGTAAGCAAGTGCAACAGTAACTACAATGCCTTATAGAGAAGTTCCAGTAGTGATGTCAGAAATATTAAGGAAAAAAAATTGAGACAGGTAAACAGCCATGTTGTTAAGAGTTCTTAATGTAGCTAATGAGGAGATACAGTACAATTTGGTTCAGCAAAACAGGAGACTGGAAAGACTGACTGAGGGTGCTCATAAGCATGAATAAAAAAATATTTCCATTTCAAAAAGTAAATGTCAAGTAATAAAGCTGTTTTCTGTCTTTAACTGATGTTGGTGCTATTACTGCAAGAATATTTATGCACAATAATAATAGAAAGACTAAAGTGTTTTCAGTACAGTACTGCAGCCAAATCCATATCAAGCAGATGTTTTAAATATGGTGCCAGCTCTTACGTTAGTCGTTAAAACAGTATATCTCATTAGTATCAGTACACTGCAAATGTATAAAACATCACCACTTGATATCAATATACTGATTGTTCTCATGTATCTATAAAGATTTCCCAGAATTTTTTTGTTTTAGTTGAATTAAGATTTAAAAAAATAAAACTCTGTGCTAATAAAGGTTGGAATGATGTCTAACACATATATGTGAATTTATTGTCTGTGTTTCATTTTGTCTCCCCCTCCCTTTTTTAATCTCTCATTTTCTTATATTTTAATTATGCATTGTGTTGTCATTCTTTATTTTGTTTCTCTCTTATCTCTGTTTATGTTTCTACAAGTCCAGAATCCATCGGAGAAGCCGATCTGTGTGCCTACCAGGTTAGGGAACATTCATCCTTTGCCTTGCCAAGGACATCCTCACAGGGTCAGGTTGGGATTCAGGACATGGTTGAAGATATAGTTGTGCAGGTAGTGGTTCACTTGTAGTGCAACATCATCAGGGAGTGGAAATGTTTGAGATCCTGTGGACTGGAGATTCTTTTGGGTTAGAATCCTTATCACCCCCTCCTTCCCTTATCCTTTCTCCTACACTTTCTTACTTACTTCCCACCCAACCTACCATCTTCTATAAAAAAAATTTTAAAAAGAAGGGGGTCAATCCCCCCAGCAAATACATAGTACCCCTGCTTTCCCACTCTCTCCAGCACAACCCTCTTGATGTTTTCTTTCAGTATTCATCTCTGTTATATTTTCCCTTTTTCAATCTTTCCAATCATCTTTTACATCCTTTAAGGCAAACAACAGGGTGCCCACATAAGGATAGTCGTATATAAAATATATTAAACCCCTTTGTTTTTAAAAAATAATAATAAAAAACTGCAGTGTCTGCCGCTTGCCTTAAGTCTTTCAAGTCAATATATGAGTATGTATAAAGGCATATGAAGCCTAAGGTTTTCACGCAGTTCTTTCCCTACATTTAATGATTAACTTCAGCTACTTTATACTTTTTCTACAAGTGGGAGCAATTCTTAAAATTCTTTCACATTTACTTAGTGAATAATCTGCACTTAGTCTATTTGCATGTAGGCATAGTGGGGCACCTGTGCAAACCTCGGGACTATGAATACCACCACATATCTCTATCATAAACTATCAAAAACACATGTTTACATAGGGGTCAAGTCCCACAGGCAAATTGCACAGTTCCCAGAACATTATGCATACTAGGCCCTCAGCTGCACAACAGTAGTGAAAGGGGAAACTCTTCAGTGATCTTATACAGACAATGACCATCCACATCCTAAGTATTTAGCTTTTAGTCTCAAGTAGATATACTTGGGTAATTACAGCCATAATAAATAGTCAATGATCTCGTGTAGTAGGACAAAATAAACAGGTTATTCTAAAATTTTAGGTTGTACTCCACTTATGCCATATTTCTGCGGTGGTGGTGCTGAGGTAGCATTGTCGCCTTACAGTAAGATGTTGTCCTGTTCAATTCTCAGCTAGAGCATCTTCTGTGTGGAGACATGTGTGAATAGGTGCACCTTTGTTGAAGGTTGTGCGTCAGGGCTGGCAACTCAGCACGTAAAAAATCCACTGCCAATCATTAGTGGACCGGAGTTCCGCTGTGGCGTCCCCTAACCGGGAAAAGCCGAAAGACACAACAACAACTCTACTTATGCCATATAAACAATAATGAACTTTCCGTTAAAGAGTTATCACATTATACAGATTTAGAGCTTAGATTACACAGACTAAGCTATAAAGAACTCAATTTTAATGAGCAGTAATCACACAACTGCAGTAAAACACACTATGCCTACACTTATGGTCAGTTACTATAACATCCTGCCAAATCAAGTATGATATTTACTGTTGTATTTTCTTTTATAAGGATCAGTATCTAATTTCATTAATTCACAGTGCTTATTCATCAGTTTATCTACTCAGAATGCAGCTATATATATTCAACAAGGATGTAAACAATTGTATTTATTAGGTTTGTGTTAATCGTTCAGTATGCAATGCTTTTATATATTGTATATTGCTTGACCTTGTTTTTGTTCTTACTTTTTCTTACTTTTTTATGTAAATGTGTAACTGCGTGTTGGCCCATGTCATGGAAAGAAAAGTCTTTGTCTCACCTGCCTGGTTAGCCCAATCAAGCAAAGTAAAATCAGCTCACTTGGCATATAGGAATGAAACTTTGAAAATAGCTCAAGTGACCTTCAGTGCCTCAGGCACATGATGGGGTGGGGGCGAAAGATATGACTACCATGGAGAAGAAAGTAGAAAAAGGGGTAATGCTATTCTTCACTCTGGCAGCAGGATTTCAGCTCACCAAGTCACTGTTTGGCTGTAGCTTTCATAGCACGTTTACAGGAGCATACACTTGCAAGGGGAATGGTTTGTGGGCCCTGCAATGATGCTGATACCTTTTCCCTCCAGTCAACAGTGTGTTTAGGCTGTATACAAAAATGAAATAATTTGCTAATTATGCTTGTTGACAGTTTTTTTTTATTTTCAGTTGCCAAAAATCTATTTCTGTCCTTGTTTTGGAGATTTTCTCCCTGGGCCTCCCATGAAAATGCTTAAACAATCAAAAGGAAGTGTGAATGGTAAAATAATCCTCCAACATTTAATAGACATGAAAAGTATTTATTATGCACATAAAATGAGGTTGGTTAAGTGCTTTTGACAACCTGTATTATCATGGATTTCTTCAGAACTGGAATATCCCCTGAAAATGGGAATTTCAGTTCCCAGACACACGTTCCCAATAAACAAAATCAAATAAATTGATAAATAAATAAATAGGATGGTGGCAAAGTCATAAAGCACTATAATGGCTTCTTGAATGACGGTTCCTTCTAGACAGTTCACACCACAACTCTAAACAAGCATTTTCAGTGAACTGGTGAATGAACAGGAATGTTCATTTCACTAGAAATGAAGGCTTGATAGTTGGCAGGAACAATGGCAAAAAATAACACACAGATAAAATAAAGAACATAAATAAACCTTTATTCCTTCTATATACCTCTTTTTTACTCTGTGTGTGTGTGTGTGTGTGTGTGTGTGTGTGTGTGTGTGTGTGTGTGTGTGTGTGTGTGTGTGTGTGTGTGTGTGGTGGGGGTGATATTGCTGAAGGTAATTATTGTATTTTGCTAAAATTCCATCTATATCTAATTCCTACCTCAGGTTCCTGGTTTAGTCAAAATTCCATATGTGTTCTCCAGGGATCTGCATATTTTCCATGCCAGACCTTGCCATTTGCATTCCATTAACACCCAGACTAAAACTTGAAAACTTGATTGTCTCACTCAAAGACATGAATGACCCCTCAATGGAAGTCAAAACTAAATAACAGCTATGATTATTAGTCCCTGTTACAATTTTATGTAACGATGCTTTTCTGCATTCAGATATATTATATTATATTATATTATATTATATTATATTATATTATATTATATTATATTATATGATATTATATTATATATATTTGTTCAGGTATTTTGGTCTTGCATCCAAAGCACAAGACACTCAAAAATAATCAAAAGTGATGCATTTTATTATTTTAAAAACATCTGTTTAAGTAGCCATTCTGGTTTAATTCCTTATTTTGTCTATTTGACTAAGGCATTACCTGAGTTTCCTTAGCTAAGAATCTTAGCAGAATATAAGCTGGTTTTCAACTGGATTGAATAGATGCAATATATATATATATATAAGTATATGAAATAATCATAAGTTGACAGTTTGTCTGCAGGAAGTATGTCTGAATGAAACTTGAACATGAAAAACATTTTAAAATGGGTTTTTCCAATGTTTATTCTCCCTTACTCCCTATGGGTAAGCACAGATGTAAAGCGATTTCATTATCTAAAATGACAGATATACTGATCGGTAAAACATTTTATACACTACTGGAAGAGTAATCCAAGTAAGGGCAAATATTCTATATTTAAATATAATATAACCTCCAGAACTGTGTATGAAGACATAATCACACTTGAAATAGAGAAATTCGGATTATATGCTTCTACAGCGGGTACGTTAACATGGCAGACGGAATAAATCATAACACTGCAGAAACGTTTCCTTTAAAAAAATAACTGATGTTTGCAAGCAGTCCTCATAGACTTGATACCTCATTGTAACCCGGTATATATCATAACTCTTAATAAGGTATGTACCAGACTGATAAACGGATAATACACAGACACACACACACACACATATATATATATATATATATATATATATATATATATATATATATATATACATACATATATATATATATGTGGGTCTACCTTTTTTATCAAAACCCATATGGCTGAGACCTTATGATCAAAGTTTTGAAAATTCGAACACTTTGAATTGAGATCGTCGTACAGAGCAGAATGGAAGATTTACCATTTCCTTGCTGTAGTGTGATCTCAGAGTTGGTATATTTAAGTAGCAGGGGATGTGGAGGTGCACAGGGCTTGCTCCCCTGCAAAAACATAAAGGTGAAGCTTTTTGTTTAGGTTTAGTGTTTTTGTCGTAATTTCAAAGTTTCAATATATGTCTATTGGTTCCCTCATTTCAGTAGCCCAAGACCAGAAAGGCAAAAGTGCAGAATACTGAAACTCCAGAAGTGCGAAATTCAAAATCCCGAAGTTCAAAAATTTTGAATTAGCGGTTCTGGTGTTGCAGTGTGTGAGTGGATGGTTAGAGATGTAGATTTTGTGTTTTACGAGTTTTGGGCAGGGGCTTTAGTGTGTGTCCATGTGTTTTGTTAGTGTGATGTGTGTGCAAGGGGAATGTAGCTTGTGTAGTGGTGTTTTTGTGTGTTTTGTCTGTGTAGTAAATATTTTGAACTACATACATGGATACTTGCAATTCCAATATATTACTCTTTTCCGAACATAATACATACTTAAAATATGTGGGGGGTGGTGCCCCCCACACCCTCTGATGTTGTGGGCAGTGCCCCCCACCCCACCCCCTTACTATATATACTAACTCCAGGGTTGCACTACATTGGGGAAAAGGCCATATATAACTTTTATTGAAATGTGTTTCAGTGAATTGAGTTTTCGGTGAATTGTGCTTTCAGTGATTTGTGTTCAGTCATTTGAGTTTCAGTGAAATGTGCATTCAGTGAAATGTCCTAGACCCATATATATATATATATATATATATATATATATATATATATATATATATATATTCAAATACAAAATGCTCATTTGACCCTAATTTGCCTTTTGAATAATCATTTCATCCTGTCACTGAATCTCTATTGCAAGAGTTATCAAGAGTTTGGAAAGGCAATCTACGTCATTTACATTCACATAAGTTTAATCACACAGTTATTAATACTATAAATTCTCCAGAATAACATCTTCACAGCTTGCTATCCATACATGAACTCATGCTAAAACAATATTTTAGTAAAATATAGCAAATGTCATTGGAAAAATAAATCAGAAGTATTAATGTCATGCAAAGACTAAGTAATATCATTGCAGCATGAAAAGAATTCATACTAGAATGAACATCTCTGATATGCAGAAGAGAAAACAAATGGCATTTTAAATGGAATAACTACATGTACTCTGCATTTTCTGAAAATTATTTGAAGGCAGACCAAAGGCTCTGAAACTTTTAATTTATAAAGTAAGATGAAATAATGTTTAGCATTTATTTGTTGATAAACAGTTTTTATTCTTCAAAACTGATCATCCTCACCTCAACAACTTTTAGCATGATTTATTAACTGCTAAATCATCCTAACAACCACAATTTTTCAATAAAGCTTTTATTCTTCACAAGCTTTGCCGTCAGTCCCATCAAGGAATTATTTTCACAGTTAATTTCAGAGTAGGACATTGTGGATATTTTTCAAACTGGCCTGAATGCAAAGTTTTCTGATCTGATAGATTATCTAAAATCCATTTTCATATCTCAAACTAATGTGAACCATTAATTAATGAATTACGAATTGAAGTCTTATATGACACAAATCATCTCCATGTCAGATGTTAGATGGCTAACGCTCTTACTTCTTTACACATACATGTAACATTTTTAATTGCAGACTATAGATTCTTTGCTTCTGTCCTTGCTAAGGGCATTTTCCCTTTTTTCTAACACATACCTTTTTTAACCACTCCATTTCTTTGCCCATAACAGTGTGATCTTGGAATCCATTCCTATTTTCTACTTGTCACCATACTATGTTTCCCAATTGTTTTGTTCAGCCCTTCAAATCTGTCACTAATCCTCTGATTTTAGTGCATTTTGTCAGAGATACATTTGGCCGATGGCCACATGGTCAAAATCATGACTGAAAGCACATTTGACTGAAAAGTCATTTCATCATAAATGTTTTAAATAACACATATGCCTCATAAAAGCTTTTTCGTAAGGGGGTAAGCCATGTGGAGGGCTTTGTCTCCCTGCACCCACCTTAGTTATATATTCTAACCCCAAGGTCACACACCCTTTGAGAAAAGAGAAAACACCACACACAGTGAATCAGTTGTGGTGTACAAACACTGACTTCTACAAATCTGAGGGTACAACCTGAATATGGGCATTACCAATTCATACAAAATCTTTGAAATTGCTACCCTAACAATTCCCATGCTCAGAAATGGCACCATAAGTACCATCACTGCACTTTCATAGTTTTCAACGAAATGACGTTTCAGTCAAATCTACTTTCAGTAATGTTTTTAACCATATGGCTTTCAGTAAAATTTACCTTTAATGAAATGTGCTACAACCTATGTCCCATATCTCTGCTGGTACAAAGTAAGAAGAGTTTTAGTTATTCTTGGCTTCAGTAATATTCCTTCTCCCTCTATCTCATGGAGCTTTCTAAATTCCTTCTAGCAGCCTGTTGTCTTTTTTTTTATATGGCCTCCAGAAATGAATGCAGCAGTGAAGAAATTGTGTGAGAAAAGCCCTGTAGTGATGGAGGCTTTACCTTTCACCTTCTGGAATCTATTCCCCCAGGGATATATCCCACCATTTTGTTTGCTGCTGCAACTGACCTCTCGATTTGCTCATAGTGGCCTAGTTTCAGGCGTTATCAACAACTCCAGAACTTTTTCCTTTTCTTTTAAAATGAGTTCCACTCTATCCAAATGATGCCTCACACAAGGGCTGTTGTGGCCAAAGTGCAGAACTTTGCATTTCTTTGCACTGTAGCTCAACTGTCTTTAGCCAGCTTTCCCAAACCCTTCTCTAGGCTTTTACCTTTTATCCTGCAATCTTCTTCTTCTTTCGGCTGCTCCCGTTAGGGGTCGCCACAGCAGATCATCTGTTTCCATTTCTTCCTGTCCTCTGCATCTTGCTCTGTAACACCAACCACCTGCATGTCCTCTCACCACATCCATAAACCTTATCTTAGGCCTCCCTCTTTTCCTGTTACCTGGCAGCTTCATCCTTAGCATCTTTTTCCCAATATACTCTGCATCTCTCCTCAGCACATGTCCAAACCAACGTAATTTTGCCTCTCTGGCTTTGTCACCAAACCTTTCAACCTGGGCTGACCCTCTAATATACTTATTTATTTATATCCTTTTAAATTTTACTTTTACCCTTTATCCTGCAATGCAGCATCAACATTTTGTGTCATCAGTAAAGAGGTTCATACTGTTCTCTACTCCCTCTGTAAAATATTGCATGCAGGGCTGACATTATCTTAGTAATTGGAAACATCCCTTACACTACAGCCCTCTGTGTCCCACGATTCAACCATGTGACTATATATTTGCATCTGTGACTGCTGCAGCTGCTATCTTCATGGAAAGACACTACTCTCAGTCAGACCTGAAGAATCCACCTGCTAGTATTGCACAGAAGACCTCTTTCTATAATTTGGTAACTTTCTTCACACTGATACCCCAGCATTTGGTCCTATAGTTAATGCTATGACAAACATCAAACATCTTTTAGCCACATCCCCTTGCCTCAATTATTAACATCTTGAAAAGGGTCATTTCAGATTTCACATCTCATATTTAACTCTGGTAAGTAGGAAAAGATCTTTTAGAGGTGATGGCTAAACTTCTTCTGCACAAAAGCATCTGTTAGGGATTCAAGGCCAACTGCAGTACATTTCTGAGTTTCTTAGATCTGTCTAGCTGCTGCCCTGGTTATCTGATACAAGACAACACCAAGTTATACGTAATTGATAGCTCATCGTTTCATTTTTTTAAATATATATTTTTTATTGAAATGGTACACATAAGAACAAACACACTAACACAATAAAACACATAATTATTTATGTGTGTCTCTTACTGTATACATCACTAAGAGTCATTCAAAGATTTGTAAGTTCATAGGTAAGTACTAGGCTAGCTGCCCTTGTTGGTCATTTTAAGCCTTTCCAGTTTCCCTTTTTGTGCTCAAAATAACCTGTTCAATTTGGTTATACATTTGCCTAACCCATTCCATGGTCAATAATTATATATTACCCCCTAATGAGAATAACAGGGATCATACCATAAATAATGTGAGGGCATCTATGCATGGGATACAGTCTTTAGGAGCAGTCTCTGTCCATTAGTAGTATGATGGCAGTCCTTGAAATTTGTATGGGAATGGGGATTCTGCCACAGCAGTGGTATCATCTGCAAGGTATACTACTCCCTGTGAACCATTCTGTTGATGTTACAGAAGAGGTTTAGATCCCTAGACTGAGTATTTCTGATGCCATCTGACTTGCTTATGTGCAGCTATATATCCATCAGCAATGGGTCATAGGATGCCTTGTATGCCAGACACAGGTCACCTCTTAGTAGTCTGTAGGATACCAAGTATAGCAACAGTGCTTTGTGTTATTCCATGTAGGACATGTTGTTTAGACCTTGTATCCTTTTAGTAAGGTTTATCTGTGGGCATTCCAGTTGTTGCATGTGTCTAGACAGATATATACCAAAGGGAGCATTATACTCAATATTTAGCCTAATGAGGGCTGAGTAAAGGGGAACAATGACATCCATAGATCTAGATACAATCCCTTTTTTATAAGCTGTGCAGTATAGAAGGACTTTCTTACAACAACCGACATATGTTGGAAAAAAGTAAGGTCGCTGTCCACATAAGCTCCAAAATACCAAACAACTGGGTCAACTCTTGGGGGCATATTGTCAATGTTGTAGTTTTCTAGGGTATATAACTTCCCAAAGGATACAATAATGCATTTTTGGCATTTAGTTTCAGTCCATGATTTTGACACCAGTTATTTATTTAAGATAAACATTCCTGCAGAATGGCTAAGTCATTTGTGGATTTAACGACTGCTCCTAATTTGCAGTCATCTGTGAACATAGTCTGCCAGACCACTTTGGTACTGGATTTTACTTCAGAAAAGTAGATGTCAAACAGGAGCTATCCCAGCACAGAACTTTGGGGGACTCCACTGATGATTATTGTCATTGTAGGGGTAACTCACCCTATTTTGATTATCTGAGTCCTATCTGTGAACCAGTTAGCAATCCAGCAGGTGACACAGGGGATTACTTAGCTGTTTGCTATGCCTCAGTTGGAAATGTTGTCAAAGGCTTTGGCCAAGTCGAGGTATGTGGTGTACCATTTTGTCTTCATACGTTGCTTTAGTGACCTTTTCAAAAAATCTTTCTGTTTGAATAAGCATGGCCTGCCCTTGATAAATCTAAACTGAGACAGGTCCAGTGTTTGGAGGTTCTCTATGTTCTGATTGATTTCCAAATGCAGCTTGTCAGACTTATGGGTGTGTAATTGCCTCAGTCTGTGGAATAGCCAATAGTATAAATTGATCATTGAACACAGATGAATATGTCTCTGTTAGTAAATTCAGTTGAATCTGGTAATTATATTCTGTGTTTATTTTGTTTATTTTCATCTTAAGAGTACAAATTTTGTTTTGACACACAATATTTACAGTATTTATAAATTCTGCAAATGAAGAAATAATCTTTTTTTTTCCGTTCTTTGTAGTCATTGCCCTGGTTATTGTTGATAAGCTCCAAATAAGTAAGAATTGAGATTTGAGCACACAGGTAGGATATGAAGTATGAAACAAAACCAAAACTTTAGTTAATATAAATTTGTCAGACCACAAATACCTGCAAGAAACATTGAGTTTTTTGTAAAAGGGCTGTAAAGCTTTCCTATCATAAACCATGTGCTTCCAATCTGCTTTGGTTAAGGATATACACCCCTCTGGCAACCAATACCTTCCCTTTTGTATATAATTTCAATTCCATGAGGAGTGATAAATGATCTATGCAGAAATTTCCAAAAGAATAATCCCCAAAACAAAGCCAGATTCAGAAAAAGTTGCTACATTGTGTTAACTGAGTTTGTATAATGAGTGGTGGCGAGCAGGATTTGTGCGATTCATAAAACCTAATAACACAATGTGACCAGCCAAAAAAACAGGCTCAGCAGAGCAATATGCTAATAATCATATAATGAGCCATAATATATGCTAATGAATCAAAGTATGATGGTATTGGGATTCTGAAACATTGAAATTCAGTGCATCTGAGCTTCATGCGCAGTATAACTGAACACAAAAGTATTCCCATTTTCAGTTTGAGGGAATCATAGTTATGTTAGGGGTCACTGCAGCAATTGTAACTGTACATCTACAAGAGGTGCTCATTGCAACTGCTGTGTCTGACTGTATGCAACATCACCTCTGGAGGCAATGGGTCATCAGACCATGATTAACATTCCATGCCCTCCATGACACTGACATAGAAGAGTGTTACCATGTGGACAGGGACATCATGCAACAGATTGTGGACATGTGTCAGCTTCATCTGCAACCCCATGGGAGTCATGGAGTACATATGCCAATGGATACTAAGGTTTATGTAGCTCATATATATTAGATATAAGGACCTTTCAGTACCCTACTGGGGGCACTGTGGGGGCATCTCAGGCCATAGGCGCCAGAAGCTGTTAAAGACTGGGGTGGCAGAGGGTGACAGGGGCACTTAGTGAACTAAAAAGGGTAATTTTTTTATAACTATTTGCTACCACAACATAGGTTCACTTGGAGGACATTTTAAACTTAGCCAATTCCCTTTTGGTGCTTGAATTAATATTTTCTGATTGGTCTTAGCTATCCCCATGGCTGATAATTGTATATTAGCCCTAGTGAGAACAACTGTGATCATACCATAAATAATTTGAGGGGGCCATGTAACAGATGCAGCATTTAAGAACTGCCTCTGTCCATTAGTGGCATGAGGGGAAATCCTGGAGTACATTTTCTATTACCCATCCTTAGATCCAAGTTGCATTTGAATATGGATGGATGAGCTTTGCTTTATTTGTATGGATAGTCTGTTCCGGAACAGTGGTAGCCATTGTGATATATATATATCCATCTCTCCACAACATTCAGTTTAGATACCTGGACTGAGTATTTCTGATGCCATTTGACTTGCTGATGTTCAGTAGGTCCATCTGTATTATGTTGGAGGATGCTTTGTATGCCAGACATGTCACCTCTAAGCACTCTGTAGGATACTGAGTATAGTAATAAATCTTTGAGGTGGTCCATGCAAGACCTATTGTTTAGGACTTGTATCCTTTTAGTAAGGTATCTCTGAAGGTATTCCAATTGTTACATGGGGCTGGACAGATACATGCCAAAGTGGGCATTATACAAAATGATTGACATAATGAGAGCTTTGTAAAGGGGGACAACAGCATCTCTAGATCTAGTCACAATCAATTTGTTTATAAGCTGTGCAATATAGAAAGGCTTTTGTATGACTCTGGGCACATGTTGGTCAAACGGTAGGTCACTGTACACACAAGTTCCCAAATGCCAAACAATTGGATCAGTTCTCAGAGGGCATTGTCATGATTTTGACACCAGTTATTATTTGGGACAAACCTTCCTGCATGATGGTTAAGTCATTTGGGGATTCAATAACTTCTCCAAGCTTGCAGTCATCTCAAACTTAGCTGGCCAAAGCTCTTTGGTATTTCCTATTACTTTTGAGATGTATATGCCAAACAGAAAAAGTCTCAGCACTGAACCCTGGGGGACTCCATTGATGACTGGTCTCTTCCCCTGTTTTGGTCTCCTGCATCCTGTGAGCCAAGTTGGCAATGCAGCTGGTGATGCAAGTGTTTGCTCCTACATTATTCATCTTTTGTACTACACCTGAGTAGGGGATTGTGTCAAAAGGCTTGGCCAGGTCAAGATAATGTGGTGTGAACTGTTTTACCTTCATCCATTGCTTTGGTAACAAGAGTAAAGCTTAAAATTTGCCCATGATTTTGAGCCTTTCACACTTTCCTCCAGGCTGTTTTCAAACACATTTTTAGGGCCATGCATACATGTATGCATTCCTTGATTCACCTTCCTGATTGTATTAAATTATATTCCTTGCATAATACAGCACACTTGTTAGACTTAAGTTAGTGCATTTTAAATTTGTTTAAACATTTTTCCAGTAGGCAATGAAACAAAAATGCATTAACCAATAATGACAAAACTTCCCTATTCAGAATATTTCCGTCAGACTCCAAACCAGTTACAAGTGGCGTCCCCCAAGGCTCAGTCCTGGGACCTCTCTTGTTCGGTATATATTTCTCGGAGGTACAGGCCAACATGGAAGGACTGTGGCTGACTAAGTTCGCAGATGACTGCAAACTGGGCACCATAATCGACTCTCCAGCCGACACAAGCATCCTCCAAAAGGGCCTCATAGAAACAGACAACTGGTGCCAGAGCCATGGCCTCAAGCTAAACACCAAAAAGTGTATAGTCATCCCTTTGGCAAAAACAAAGTGCCCACAAATTACCACATAGGTGGTAATCCATTAAGTACAGAAGAAGTAATTAGGGACCTGGGGACCCAAGTTGATAGCAATCTCTTATTTGACAACCACGTGGCCAAAGTGGTTAGAAAAACATTTTATATAGCCCACCTAATCATGAAGGGATTCCCATCTAGATCAGGGGAGGTCATCGTGCCTCTTTACTCATCCCTCATCAGGCCCATAATTGAGTACAATGCCCCTTTTGGGATGTACTTTACCAGACACCTGCAGCAACTGGAAAGACCCCAAAAGTACCTCACCAAGAGGATCATAGGACTCAAACAGATGCCATATGCTGCCCGGTTAAAGAAACTCCAGCTCTACTCAGTGGCATACCACCTGCTCAGAGGCAATCTGTGCCTGACGTATAAAGCCATGTCCAACCCGGAATTAATGGACATGCTGCACCTCAGAAAATCCAAATCCCATCAAGCTACGTGCTCGAGAGACTTGAACCTCAGCACTGAAATAAATAGGACATGCTGGAGGGATAGATTCATAACCCAGAGGCTCCCTTCACTCTGGAATAAAATCCCAGTCCAGGTTAGGCAGAGTCCCTCATTGACTCTCTTCAAGAGGAATCTTGATGAGTGGATGGGAGATCATAGGTTTACCCCGGGTATCACTTCTGTGTCACTGTTAGACAGAGGCACAGTATACTAACCTCGAAAAAGGGCATAGCAAAATTAATTTAAAATGGGTGGCGAAAGCCAAACACACTCTGGCTAGGCTTATAAATGCCCTAGGGCAGATAGCCTAGTATGAACCTATAAAGGTCTACTTCCACACACAACTGCATTTTAAATTTGTTTGAACATTTTTCCAGTTGGCAATGAAGCAAAATGCATGCAACAATAATGACAAAACTGCCCTATTCAGAACATTTCCATGATAGTCTACTTCTACACACAAAATACAGAATCACAGCAGTAGAGTGTAAGCCATAGGCATAATTGGGGGGGGGGGGACAAAAGGCTAAAAAACAGGGACACATTTTAAACATTGCTTGTATAATTTTGGAAAGTTGCTTGCATGAAATGTTATGTTGCCACCATGCATTTCACTGCTAAGTCTTGAACCTAGAACCATGTGCACTACAGTCAGAGCAAGATACCACTAAGCTAAACCAGCAGTTTCTTAAAAGACAGGAAGACCAACTTAAATGGCTATCATATCATTTAGTGAATTCAGTTCTCACTTCACATCATAGCTCTCAACCTCTTAGCACAAAAATACAGAACAAAGCCAATAATGGGGGAATACAGCCCCAAAATAGGGACGCATTTCAAATACTGATTTTATAACCTTAGAAAATTGCTAGAATAAAAGGTTCTGTTTTACCAGAGGAACAGAACAAATATGTGAGGCATAAATTCACAAGTGATGCTGGCTAGGGACTTTAGGCTCTTTTTACCTAAACCCAAGGTACAGAGTTTGAGCCCGAGTTCCACCAGATGTATTCAGCTGAGGGCATTTACACACACCATTCTGCAATACAGTACAGTCCAGTGTACTCACTATGATACCAGCAGCTTCTGTCCGTTCAACTCTGCAATCCTGTCCTAGTCCCGCTCCACTCTGCAATTATATCCTACAGGCTTCTGTAATTACAGTCCAGAGCATCTACAGGTGGGAATCCTGGCAGCAACTGGTAAAAACACAAAAGATGGAACTGAAAACGATCAGAGCAGACAGCAGTTAAATTAGAAAAACTGTTTTAATGTTAGCACTTTCGGCTCGGTCACTACCAAGCCTTCTTCAGACAAAACAGTATAGGCAAGTCAGTTAAGATTTAAATAAAAAGCTTAATTAACTCTCAATTAATACTTAAAAGGGCAATACACAAATGACATGTGAACATTATAATTAATTTTTAAACATTAGAATGCATAATTGCACTACCACTCTAGAAGCAAAAGTGTAATGTGTAGAAAAACAGTATATATGTAGATATCACACTTCTACAATAAATGATATAAAACACATAAAAATAAAAGTAATAATAATAATAATAATAATAAAATAGAATAGAATGCTACGAGTCTTGAATGCTAGCCAACTTATGAAATATTTTGCAATAATAATGTTATTGAATATATTATTTACAAAATTCATCAGGTGTAATATCATCAAATAAATAAGAAATGAATTGTTAACTCATTTAGTCAACAGGTAAAAATAAAAATAATATATAATGTATAATATATAAATACAGTTTTAAATGTAGCTTTAAATGTTATTTCAAATATTTATTCTACCTGTTCAATGATAATAATTTCAGGACACATTTAATGGACAAGGTTTCATTTAAGCCTGGAAATGAATGGGCATTTGTAATAATTTGCCATTTCAGTTCGTCTAACTCAAGCTTTAATTGCCAAGGACCTCCTCTAATGTCCAAGGGTCTCTGTTGCAAAATGATAAACTTAAATGAATGAGCAGGATATTGTACAATATGTTTTGCTAAAGCGTTATTAGGATCTCCCTTGTTGATGGCGTAAGAGTGTTCATATACTCGCTGCCTGAACTTCCTTTCCGTTTTACCTATGTAAAACGCATTGCAAAATTTACATAATGCTGCATATATCACTATTTTGCTGTCACAATTAAATTTAGATTTAAGAAAATATTTTTTGTCGTTGATGGTACAAACATTACTGACCAATATATGTTTACATTGTGAACAGCAACCACATTTGAACATGCCTCTGATGTTTGAATGTGTTAGACAAATGTCATGCTTTTTTTCTAATATGTTCTTTAAATTCAGACCTCTCCTATAAGTTAGTTTTGGTTTATCCCCTAAGACTTCCAGGAGTTGTTCATTACTTTTAATTAGGGTCCAGTTTTTAAATAAAATGTCCTTGATGTAGTTGAAATCAAGGGAAAAAGTATGCAAAGAGCTTATATGGTATAAGCTTTTATTATGGAGGTTAGAGGAAACGGAATTACGTTCTGTCATATTGTTGTCACAAAGATTATTTTCAAGCAGAACTTCGTTGTTAAGATTATCATCCAAATGTTGGTCAGAGCTTAATAATGGTGTAAAATAGCCAGATGTTCTTTTATGTTCTACCTCTAACCTAATACTTGTTATCATATGAGGAGGGTAACCCCTATTCAAAAACATACTTTGCAACAAGTTACATTCATGTTCAAAATCTAAGTTGTCAGAGATCATGCGTGCTGCTCTTACCATTTGGCCTTTGATAACAGCACGCTTTTGATGAAAAGGATGACAACTGGTATAGTGCAAAAAAGCATTCGAATAAGTGGGTTTCCTAAGATTTTGCTTTTAAAACATTGCTTAACTTTGTCCTTTTCTAGAAAAATGTCAAAAAAATTGATGGAATCAACACCTATTTCATAGGTGAACTCTAGAAAAGAAGTAGATTTTGATATGGCATCAATAAATGTTGGAATATCTGCGGAATCACCTTCCCATAAACAGAACATATCATCTTGGTACCTGGTGTACCAAGATATATTGCTCTGAAAGAGCAGCAGCATTGAATACGGCCAGAAATACATTTTCAGGTGGCTTCTGCAAATATGAATCCTGGCAGCAGCTTTGAATAAATGTGTTTGTTCCTGCTTGCAAAAAATGGCAGGAAATACGTGCGCTGATGTGACGTAATTGCGGCAGTTCGGAAGCGCATGGAAAACGAAAGGGACAGAGATATGATCTAAAAGTGGGGAGTTCCCCACCCCCTGTGCTCTATGGTTCTGGCACCCATGTCTCAGGCATCTGCCTTGAGAATACTCCACCAATTCTTCAATGCCATGCTTCACTATGTGCGGGAGTACATGTGACTCCCATGTAACACAGAGGACAGCCAACATCTTACAGGAGTTCTGTGATATAGCCCATTTCCCTGAGGTACTGAGGAAATAGACTGCACTTACAATTGAAATAAAGGCCCCACCTGATGAACTGGGAAGGAGAAAAATGAGACACAAAGGGTTTCACTCCATAAGCTGACAGGTATTATACACAATGTGTGTGTAGGCTACCCAGACAGTTATCATGACTCCCACATATGGCACACTTGTGACCTGTACTAAAGTTTGTCAAGAGATAATTCCCTCAGGATCATCTTGGTGCTGAATATGCCCTGGAACCTTGGCTCATGACACCCATTAGGAATACAGGCATACAATCCTGCACTATCACAAACCAAATCAATTATAGAGTGTATGCATGAACTGATGAAGACACACTTTCACTACCTTGACTCATCCAGTGGTGCCCTGCAGTATGATCCTACCGCATGTGCTAAAATACTGGCAATGAATGCAGTGTTACACAATATTAAACTTAGGAAGCAGTTACAGCAGGGTGGCCTTATGCAATGACAGCAGTTCCCAGTATAACAATCAGCAGAACCAGAGGCAGAAGAGGAGTCAGAGGGGGGAGCCAGCAGCAGGGGATGATAAAGTCAGATGAAGGAAGGTACAGTATGCCATGGCACTAGCAAAGAGGCAGCACACTGCACATAGTTTTACCACATAAATGTAGAAAAGTTAAACAGATACATACAGTAAAAATGATGCATGTAAATATATACCAAGCAGTGCTTATCCAAGTATGAGCTGGTCAAGCTGTACATCAGACCTAGGCAACTCAAATAACAATGTACAAAGGGTAGGGCACAGTTATCATCACATGCACAGGTGGTGAAGGGAATACAGGAGTGCATGTCTTTCACAGGTAAGTGTGTGAATGAGGAGGTGACTAAAAACAAAAAGTGTCTTGTGTGGAAATGACAGAACTGTTACTGTGGGGGGAGGCTAATGCTGAGAAGAGCCTGTGTAACTATGTTTGTGAATTTCTGCAGCCTGTGGGGTATTGCATGTCTATGTGTCTGCAAGAGCACAACCTCAACTGTTATTACAATACTGAGGCTTGGCCTACTGGATAGATCCAAGGCACGCATGGCTGGGGGTTCAGGTTGATTTGCATGTCCCTGTCCATGACAGCTGGCTCTGCCAGGAATTACACTGGCTGCAGCACAACCTTGGCTAGATGTTGGTGTGATGCATAACCTAGATCAACATTTACTAGCAGATATGCCAACATGATAACAGCTACTAACATGGGGACATTGCCACAGTAGATGTCACCATGGAGGTGCTATCACAGCTGAAGCATGATCTCTCACATGCACAGCTATGTTGGCTAACATCTGCGGATATAGCTATCTGTGAGGCAGGCCCTCACCCCTGACAGATGATCCAGAAAAGACACTTCATGGTTCAGTGTATCATTTATCCTTTCCACTGAATTACACAGATACCACATGCACTCCTGGATGTTCAGTCTCACACCTGGGAGCACCATCACCATCTCTTCCATAGCTCTTGGAACACTTGCCTGTGCCTCCATAATGGCTCTGGTCATAGATTGGATGGCAGCTACTGACACACCAACCTCAGGTGGAGGACATTAACCATAACTCCAGTGCACACCACTACCACTACCCCTGTGTCAACCACCCCCCGCCTATGAATGCTAGGGGAAGATGCAGTCATCTCTGTACTGGAAGTCATTACACTTTCATGATCTACCATGTCTCCCTCAACCTGTCTGCTTTTAAAGGGTTGGGTATCCACAGGCACACAGACTGCATCCACACTCCAACATCAGACAGGGTACTTTCCACTGTACTATTGCCAGATAAAGAATCACCTGTGAAGACAGCAAAGCAAAAAAAAAAATACAGTGCAAGTAGGACTCAGCACCACAAGTACACATGTAACTGCTGTATCTCTAACTATAAAAATATGCTAACAAATAATACCCCTGGTCATACCTTGGGCAGATTCATTTTTATATTTAAATCATTCTTGAGTCCACAGAGCCTGCTTTCAGCCCCACGCCGGGGAGAAATTCAGAGATGCATCTTTTGAATGTGGGAGGAATGAATGTGGGAGGAGGACCGAAACCCCGAACATAAAAGAACCACACACAGAAGGCACCCCAGCCAAGAATCGAACTGGAGAACCTCTTGCTGTGAGGTGACAATGTTAACCACTGCACCACTGCGCCGCCCAGATGAACAATGAACTTGGATAGTCAATGTACCTGCATGCCATAAGTCAGACAGATAATATACTCTTTACTCTGTTAATAGCTTAATATTGATTTCAGCCATTGATTATAGGATATAGGATTACATACCTAAGACAGATCCAATTGGCACTCATTGGTGCCTTTCCAACTCTGCCCCAACATGTAGCACCATACTGTAGAACTCTTTGAAACTGATACTGCTTTTAATTGAGGCAAGGAACTCATCTGTTTCCATGAGGAGTGGTTCTGTACATGGACGTTGCCCTCTGCTCCTGTGCCAGGACCTTCCCTATGCAGGGGCACCATGGATCATATTAGTTGCCCTGCAGAACACTATATCATATATCTGATGCAGACCACCAGCAGCATTAACATAAATGAGAGCGTATCTCCAAACACAGTCACAGAAAGACTGGTTGGCAGAATGGACTGCAAGAAACTATCTACCATAGAGATGGATGGCCTGTAGTACCACTTTATCTTCAGCCTCTGTAAATTTGAGCTTGCAGGTGGAAGAGTAAACAATAGCCCAAACATCACCCTTTTTTGGTCCTGTTTTCTAGGCCTAGCTGTGTGGATATGGAAAGCATTGTAATTAACAGATTAGTTCTGGCATGGGCCTTAATAATCCTTACAGTACTGCTATCCTAGTAGGCTCGCAAGTATACAGAAGTTGGGCTTGATACAAACATATCTGTAGCCATACTCTTTAAGTAAATGACAAGCATGCAAGTGTACTAAGTACATATCCCCCACAAAAACAATCACAGAACTTTAAATGAACAAAGGACATGGCATGCAGTAGTATTGTTACCAATATTTGTGGCTAATGACATGTGTGCATGGTAAGCAACAATGCTATAGAACTGAACATTACTCTGAACATAGCCTCAGGGATGTGTTTCTCATCTATTGTTAACAATCCTGCAGTCTACTACACTAAGTACACTTGCCACATAACCCCTGCAAGCTTTTCAGCAACACAAAGGTACAAGTACTAACAAAATGAGATGCCTACTAAGCCTCAGGGTGATGAGCACTAAAACAGCTCATGCAATATGCATAAATGTTTGTAACATAGTACTTACCTGATATCAGCAGGAATCTTTCTCTAACTCTCTCAGTCTCCAATAAAAGCTGCTGACCTTTCGGGTCACAGGATTAGAACTCCAATCAATGTGGTTCTCTTCTGTAGCATAATGAGAAACAAGGCTTCTCGTCATGCTTATGTTGTGTAGAAAATCCTGTCTGGGCATGATAACTATGCTAATTAGGGCCCACCTCCTTACTGTACCTGAATCACTCCATTTGTGTGATGCACACACCTGATAAACGGTTCCCTATTATATGATCGAAAATGCACTCTTTTGAATGCGTCTTGATTAAACTTGAAAGCACGAAACGGCAAAATACCGAAACGGCATATAAGTGAATTCGGTACTTACGTATTATCACAACCAGATTTTTGCGGTTGCAAAACTCGCATACTAGAAAGGAAATGAGTGCAGGAAACACTATATAGTGTTTTTGTAAGTCGTTACTCCTAAGGAATAACTTTGGATTACCTTAAGGACAACAAATAACTGAAAAATTCCACTTCTTGTTTTGCGTGCATTACACACGCATGCATGAATTCACATGGCTGCTGTCTTACTAATGAAAGGAATGGTTCCAGTGTGAGGAACAATCCTAAGAATGAAAAGACAGATACAGGAATCATGCTTTTGGTCAAAGTTTTTTTTCTGACAACTTGAAAATATGCTTGAAAAGAACCCTTTCAATGACTAAGTTGCAGCAACTGATGCTTTTCTAAAGGGAGGGTGGATTATGTGGACAAATTATTCTGGGGTTGTTTTTCACGGAAGAAGTAGGCAGAACTACTTTGGTTTGAGTTGCAATAAGGGATATGCGGCAGTAAGGTGCATAAAGAAACTACAGTACTTTTTCAACTTGTTATTGCTAACACTGATCAAAACCAATGGCTTTGGTAAAGAAAACACATTATATTACATTTTTACAGCATTCATGAACAGATTCAAGGATTGGGAAGCAACCGCTATTACAGCAAAAATCTGGTTGCGATAATACATAAGTACCGTAAATTCTTTCCCTGGGAAAGAAATCGCTTGGCCGCCTTCATTATTTTGCCATTTTCGTCATCATAGTCTGATCTCAGAGTTGGTATATTTAAGTAGGGGTCGATAAATCAGCGTTCACTTTTTTAAGCATTTGCTGATTTAATATAGACCCTGATAAACATTATGTAAATTGTAATCCATCTTGTACACACTCCTGGATCCCTGTGGTAAGCATTACTCACCAGCATTGTACATAACAGATCAGGAGTTAGTGAATTATCATCCCATATGTATCCACCTGCAAACAGAGTCACTGTAGAGCATGTGTTCTTAATATAATGATAAATGGAGACCTGTCATGTTTCATGTTTCACATCTTAAAGTGGCATTGGAACCATAAACATACAGTACACATTTTCTTATGTTCCCATCCTTCATGCAAATGAACTGCCCCTTGATACCCATCATTGCATGAAGGACAGGAAAAATAAGAACTGCTGTGGACACAGTTTCTATGCCATTTTTCCCTGTGAGTGTTATAGGTAAGATATTGTGGCTGGAGAAGGAGAGGGTATTGCTCCATTTAGAGCACAGAGGTGGTGTGAGCAGGAGTCCAAGATTTTCTGGACATCCTCCATAGGCCCCTGCAGCAAGGTTATACTGGGTCACACTATATGACCAATGCCAGGAATAGTTTGGATAAGATGTCACCCATGCTACTGACATCCCACACACTGAGGAGCAGTGTCATTTTACCACTTCAGCGACCACAATGCAGCCCAGCCCTCCTTTGTGAATGGGAAGGTGAATTTCAGGTGGAGCTGCCACTTCCGTTTACCTATCCAAACTAACTGCCAGTGTGCATCCTCATCTAATATTAATTTAGTGCTTTTTATGACTCTAGCACAAGGAAATATTGTAGGGAATAGGGAAGCATACATGAGCAAACTTGACTACCTAAGAGACTACAAGAGTCAGTATACATGCTGTCATAATGTTTTTCCATTTATATTTACATTGGTTGTATTTAATAAGTAATAATAATACTCTAAACATAGTTTTATGAATGTACAAAGTTAGAAGTGTGTTTTTGCAAGCCTTTGCCAGTTTTGCTGAAGAAATGGCTCCTCATGTTAAGTATATATGCTGTAAAGTTATAACATCTGCGGGTTCAATCCCCCCCAAAAAAACTGTGTTGTTATGACAAATGTTATGCAAGTTATTCATCATAATACTACTGAATTGAAGCTACATGGCCCATATCCATATATATAATTATATATACATATAAAATCCATGAGTACTTGTTTGCTGGATATTAATACAGGTGTGTGACCACATGGGAAGATGTCCACATCCACCTTGGCTATACTATATAGAGTCACTTTGATGACATTACACTGTATGATCAGTATTAAAAGCAGATCCTGCTTAATGTCATCATAAACAACATAAAAAGTTAATTAAAAATATGTGCATCATTGTTTGCATTTCTCCCCACACCCTTGTTGTTGCTGTCATTTGTCTTACATGTATTTGATTTTACTTATTTTTCTTTTGTTTCTCTCCATTTATGTTGGTATTACATCCAGCTGTATGTCAGCCTGCACCAACCCCTCCAGTGTGCCCTGTCTTACCTCACAGATGGCAGCAACAGTGTCACCACCACCACCAGTAGAAGGATCCAGCACATCTGGATCACAGGTCTGCCAGAGTTGCCTCCACAACTCCTAACCTACCTGCACCATCTGCACACCTGCATCAGGTAGCTCTACAATGGGGGATGGTCCATTTATATGAAAAGGCAGCAGTTCAAGTGGAGTCAGGAGCTGGTAGAGGTTATAGAGGAATTAGTAGACAGAAGGTCAGATGCCCACATTAGCAGATTGGAGAACCTGCTCTGGCAGCTCATGGAGTCATGTCCCAGTGCAGTACTAAAGTCACAGGACCCATTGATGACAGTACCCCAGGAGATAACTGATCTTCCCCTTGGCTATGCTGGCAGGGACTATGTCTCCAAACACCGAACTTCTACCAGGTATTCTCTCCTTTTCATGACGATGCTCACCCCTACTGGTTTTGCAGTCCTCCCTTCACCACTGTCTTCCCATTGTCTCCTTTACCGTTCCTCCCCCTTCCTCATTGTTACCCCACTCCCTGATAGTCATGTCTGTCTTTTTATGCTACCTAACCTCCCCCTCTTAACTATCTCATCTTTCCTGACTTCTTTACCCACATTTCCCTTCTCTTAAAAATATGAAAAAAGGGTTCCTTTCCTTACAAAAAATAATATGCATACCATACATACCTCCCCAGCTTTCTGGGTATTTGAAGAATGCAGACATGATTGTGTTATATTGTTGGGATTGTCCCTACTAAAATTTATAGTTGAATGGCATATCAGCTGAGGTCTGAAGTTAATAAGTGATGCTACATATCTGAATGTTACACTTCATATCCTTCAGAAAATGCATGATTATGCAAAACATGTTATTCTACACAGTGTCCTCCATGTATAGCAAAAAATGTGTACAGTCTGTCCTTAGATTTGGCCTTTATCCCACCTTTAGCTTTCACTTTGTCCAGTTATCTTGAGCATCAAAGTTAAGAAGCATTTTCCTACACCAGCTCCCTCCTGTTCATTCCTTATTTGCTTGCCTTCGGTTCTGCCCTCTGCTTGCTACCTATTTTCATCTCTTTCTTATCGACCCTTTTTCAACTTTTCATCTGATCTAAAAATGCCCAAGAAGGGCTTCTATAGCACATATGTTTTTCAGATTCATAATCTGTGCAAAAAAGGACCACAGTTAATACCCATGTACAGCCGTAAACAAATCACAATGCTTGTTGTCTGGCATTAATAAAATCCAACCAAAATCATGTAAATTGTCATCTGCTGCCACCAGCAGTGAAAACAGGCTGAGCACCATTTCCCAACATTTGGCATATGTGAAGTAGGGTAACCACGCAAATGGGCTGAGCACCATTTCTCAACATTTGGCATATGTGAAGTAGGGTAACCACGCAAATGGGCTGAGTACCATTTCCCAACATTTGGCATATGTGAAGTAGGGTAACCATGCAAATGGCTGAGCACCATTTCCCAACATTTGGCATATGTGAAGTAGGGTAACCATGCAAATGGGCTGAGCACCATTTCTCAATATTTGGCATATGTGAAGTAGGGTAACCACACAAATGGGCTGAATAGCATTTTGTGATAGTTGGCATATGTGAAGTGGGATAAAGTTTATGGCTGTTCTCTGAGTGGTGATATGGCTCACTTTGTTCAGGAGATGATTGCTACTACACTTTCTAGAGGTTTCTAAATCCATCAGGGCTGTATGTTTGTTTTTCACTTTACAGACTTCATTATGCATGTCTGACCCATTCTCCTGCAATGTCTTTTTCCGAGCAGCTCTATATAATCATCCTTGTGACATAGTGTTTTTATTTCCTATTTAGAAGTACCTGAGTAACCCAAAACACAGGTTCAATTCCTTTAGAGCCTGTTTTTCTTTTTCCTATTAACCGTCTGCATATCTGACCCATTCCCCTGATGTGTCATTCACTAAAAGCCTCAGTGTGAGTTTTTCTTTGGCATTGTGTGCTGATTCACTAATAAGATGTGTCTGAGTGGCTGTAGATATAGGTTCAGTTCTTCTGAAGCCCACTCCCCCTTTATTATCAGGATGCTTATCTAGCCTATTCCCCTGATGTGTCTTTTACTGACATAGTATGACTTAGTGTGCTGATTCACTGTTTAGATGCATCTGAGTGACCCAAGGCATAGGTTCAATTCTTCTGATGCCTGTTTTTTTTTGTCCTTATTGTCAGTCTGCTTATCTGACCCATTCTCTTGATGTGTGTTTTACTGATAGTATCGGTATGAGTTTTTCTTTTGCACAGTGTGCTGATTCACTGTTTAGAAATGTCTGAGTGACCCAAGGCATAGGTTCAATCTCCCAGCAGCCTACTTTTTTTACCCAACTAACAATCTGCATATATGATCTGTCCTATTGAAGTGGCTTCACCAAAGAGTTGCACAACGACTTATACTTTGGCCAACCTTGTTAAAAAGCTGAAACATTAATATAAAGTGACAGAGCTGATGGGTCAAATTTGCTCAACAGTGTAGTAAAATATTGTCAGGACATGTAGGTTGGTATACCGTCTTACATAACTGTATCCCATCTTTCATGTTCAAGGTTCACATACATCTACAGTACATTCAGCTGTTGTAAGACTCCATTCTCCACAGTGTCTTGCTCCCCTTCTTTTTCATCATAGGTTCATAGGTTCATAGGTTAGTACCAAGCTAACTGCCCTTGTGAGCCATTTCAAGCCTAGCCAATTATCCCTTGTGAGACTCAAACCCTGTACCTTGTGTTTGTAAGGCAAACACTTTAACCATTAGGCCACCCTCCCAACCCTTTTCCTTCCTTTCCTTCATCTGCATTTCCAGTCTGTTTTGTAATTTCGGTTCACCTCTTAGCACCTGTGTGATCCATCTTTAGCCATTGTTGACCTTTTTCTTTTCAGAGAACATTTCTCTGCATATATACTGCTTAACGTTACACAGTAAATCAGCAATGTAATTTATCATCTGTGCATGTGGACTCACGATGATTAACTTACATGTGTGTGCACCGATAATATTTATTGCAGTTGTTCGTACTTTCATCTGGCTGTGATATGGTTTAACAGAATCTGGTTATGGTGATGTACTGCAGCTGCAATGTGAAGCACATTGTCGTAAAACAGGCCTAGCCACATGCATACATTAAAATCTCTGGGCCTTGTCATGCAAATTGTGTAAACTGTGCCATTTCTGAATCCAAGAGTTTCTGTTTTCTTTTTTGAAGATGTTAAAATTATTTTTATCTATTGCAATTAAATTCAAGTAGTTAATTTTGAGAGCAATTCAAGTAGTTCATTTTGAGAGCATAATCCTTATAGTTATTGTTGATAGACCATTTATATTTCTTAACTATTTTATATATTTTGCATAAATATGATCTGCCTGTGTCACCATTTGTTTTAAGATTACTTAGAAAATTGTTAACGGTTGGGTATTGTTTTCTAACTATATTTGCCATTAAATCAACTTTAGAGATGAAACATTTTTATCGTTTTGTACTCTAAGCCAGTTTTCCATATCCAGGTATTTTGTATCCATGAAAAAGTCTATGTCAAGCACTTTAGTTTCTTTTAACAATTGATTCCAAAAGATCAAATCCCTGTTTTTTTAAACTTAACATTTTTTTTAATTCAGACCATCTACATCTAAACATCACACTGTAAATGCAATAGGGAATGATGTGAAACCTTATGCTTTTGTTTCAGGATCATATGTAAATTTTCTAAATTTTTTAAAACATGTTGTTTATGTAACCAGAATCTGTTGGATTATTAATGTTTTAATAACTATTTTTCTAACAGGCATTCATATTATTATTTAGCATTTGCATATGTATATGTTGTATAGTAACTTTATTATAGATTTAATCAAATGGTTTCCTGCAGTTATCATTTTACAGCAAAGTAGTATTACCTTTGTGTGCAACACTTACTTTATTGGGTAGTGTTTTCATAGCTGGCCACCCATTAATTCAGAATTTTCCTTAGTCTGATTTATTACAGTCCTTTACATAGAAGACAATATCAGAGAATTTCACCAAATCCACTCTATCATCACCTGATATGGCACAAAATCTATAACTACCTCTGAATTTTTAGCCTCTTTAGCAATAACAATAGCAATAATATCACTGAAAGAGCAATGCATCTGTCAAATCTATCCTGGTTAAATAAATACTAAAAACGGTATTAAAAGAATAGGAAATCCCTCCTTAAGGAACTCTCACTAACTAGGATGGGTGCATGCATGTTTTTTTTTTTTATCTTATATATACAGACCCCTCACTGAGTGAGAAATGTAGCCGAGTTGTACTTGCACACAGACTGCTTAATGCAGTAGTTTTTCCTGTACAGCTGTTTCCTATGAATGAGGGACTGTATTACACAATGTATTTTACCTAGGAAATGGTGTTTCATGGTTTCTTATTTTATTACCGCTTTTTTGTTCATTGTTTAAACAGCAATTAATAGTTAACAAAAGTAGCATCATGTTACATAAAGCAAAAAAAAATGAATGCATTGCAGAAGCCTTCTATTTCTGTTCCATGATTCACCACTTACATGGGAAGGAGAGTTCTGAGTAGCACATCTAGGCCTAATAATCCATAGACAACCAATTCCATTACTATGAACAAAGAGCTGCAGAAAAAGAAATATGACTCCTGAAGGAATAACAAGGAATTTTTCTTACAGCAGGAGATTTCCGCTGGTGACAGCAAATCCTCCTGTTTATTTCTGAGAAGTATTTTACTGTATACAGAAGTGCCTTTATTGAAGTCTGCACTATAATTCACAAAACTATACACTGCATTGCTATGAAGGGAAAAAGTATGATTCTAATGGGCAGATACTATTGTTCCTGCTACAGAAGCTATAAAAATCCTGCAGTGTTAAAGGTGCACTTATTAATCTGCCTATAATACTATGATTTTGACATCACAATTAAGAGCAACAAGAGAAAAGACATTAGACTTTTTGTTAAGCTGAAGTTATTTTGCGGTGGTCTTAGAACAGATAATAAAAAGCTGCCTACTATTTTATCAGACATAACTGTCACTATTACTGTTTTGGCTAAGCTACAGACAGTAAATTAGTTATAAACAAAACAAAGATGTTGCAAAAACCTTTTTATTTGAAACTTCTCATTGTCTAATATTTCTCATTCAAGTCTTATCTGTATAAAATACAGAAAGGTTGTTCACGTTAACATACAACAACACCAACACAAGACAACTGTGCTAGCACACCACTGTCTTAACCTTAATGCAGCCATTTCACCTTCTTGCAACATTTTTTTCTCCATCTGTGACTTACTTTTTGCTTGTTGTTCAGAACATTCTATCTCTTTTAAAATCTAAACACACTTTGGTGCATTAAAGCACAATTATATAGTACATTGTGGCTTTCCCCAACCTGTCTTTGATAAAATGAGTGGTTCCTTAATTTCTTCCTGAACCATGCTACACACAAAATCCACATTCCTTATAGCTTTACATTTAATAATTCCCTTCTTCCAACAATAGCCAGACCTTAGAAAATTAAATACAGTGACCAAGCCTTCTGTTTTTTTTTCTCTACCATACTATACATATCCTGTGTATCAGACTACTTGCATGTCTAAATAGGTTCCAAAAATCTGCTGCCCCAAGAAAGCACTACTAAGAATCTAGATTCCCTTGTCCATAACAATAATTATCCTGGTAATGAAATTTAGCCTTCAGCTAGCTTTTGCTGCTAACAACCCACATTGTCTTGAGTAATTCATGCTACCTAGGATGACCCCAAGATGTTTGTCAAGCCAAGGTGTTTTCCATGTAACACTTCCAGCTACACCTCCCTCATGTAATATATCCTCCTGGGATCTAACACTGTGATCTGCCTAACTCTAAACCACATATCACTGCCTTTTATGTAGTTCAGATCTGGCCATCCAGCACTCTAAATCATTTATAGTATATTATATTTGCTAGATGAATCTAGGACACAATAAGCTATCCATTCTGTCCTTTAGTACATTTAACATTTTACACCCCCATCAATACATTGCCCTTCACTCTTCCATCACGTTATCTTGAATGCTTTCATTGATTCCTTCTCCTCCACCACCCATATTATTTTATTCATCATTTTGTTGACCAAGTTAGTCCCACTAGGCTAGTGGTCTTTTCTTTCAGGGGAGATCCAAGGTTGTATTTTTCCAACTAGGGGAAATTTGGCCAGAGCAGTGAGGAACTTCCCTTACTCTTTTTGAGATTGTGAAGATAGGTGAAGGCTGACAGCCTTGCCAGATAGACTTTTGTAGATAATTCTGTCATTTGCAAATATCAATATAAGCCACAGGATTGTTCTCTTAAATGTGAAAAGACTGCATTGGATATTGAACTGCAAAAACGTAACAACAGTGCACTCTGCTATAAGAAAGCTAAGTCAAGAATTTTATGACTGTCTTTGATGTCCAGATTCAGAACCGATATGTCTAGAGGGAGGCACCCTGCCTATTGTTTTAAGACCAGAGTTAATGGCTAGAATTTGCATATATAAATATTCTTTATTGCTCTGGTTTCTGACCAGGTGTAAATGTAAATGTAGTTTCTGTTAGCCTGGGAACACCAGAGAAGTGTGAAGAATGATGTCATGTGAAGCAGCTCTGTGTTATCAATTTAAAGAGAGAGAAACAGAGAGCTCAGAGCATTTGTCTTGAGAACATTCAACATCACCAGCACTGTCTTGCTCTAGATGTAAGTTATTTAGAACTCTGTTTTCTCTTAGATATAGCTAGGAAATAGGAAGATTAGACTAGTTTGTTTTTTCTGTGATGTCAGAACTTTTCTACAGTATTATTTTAAGTATTTCTCTGTGATCTCTGAACTTTTAACTAACACTGTGTAGTAAGAAGTATTGTCTTGTGTTTTTATTTATTATTAAATATTTTTAAACCTTTCAACTGTGGCTGTGTTATGTAGAGTTAATTTAAGCTCTAGAGTACATTGCATGTATATAGTGATACTGCACCAAGTCACTCTGATAAGCCTTGACTGTTCAGTCACACTTACCATTTGGATAATAATATTGCACAGTAACAATTGGACACCCTTTTTAGGGCCTTTGAGTAGCTGATAAATATTAGCTGGGTGGCGGCAGTGATTTCTACCATATAGTCTAGGTAAAAGGGGCACAGCTGGAGAACCTGGCCAGCCTTCCCCAGGAGTGTCTGTGTGGTTGTATAAACTCTTATCTCAAAGTGTGAGTGTGTGTGTGTCAGCTACTTGGGCAGGGACACAAAGCACTGGTTGGACAGAGAGGGTGCTGGAGGTTTTAGCTTGCCACTAGGCTGAGATCTGGACCCTAAAGCTTTGCCAGTGGGGAGTCTTATTGGGGACCTGGGGGAGAAAGGGAGAAACCAGCCCCAGACTGACTGTGATCTCTGTGTGCTCTTAAGGGAAATGTTACTTTACTGTGTGTGTATTTATTATCCTTTCCCTATATGGATGCCCCTCACTAGTGTTAGTGGTGAGGATTGAGGCTCCTTGATTGCTGGGCCAGTGCACGGGCATCACATAGATCTTTTACATTCACCTGAGCTACTGACGACTCAACCTTGGTTTAATATCTCATCCAAAGAACAGCACACTCAGGAGTGAGGTGATAGTAATAATGGCTGCAGCAAATGTTGTCAACTACCAGCAACATAGCGGCAGTATAATCCCACATCTCCTTGGTGACGAAAGCAAAACAGTCTTAGAGAGATTAATACACTTGAAAAACGGCATGGCTGAGAAGGAAATGATCCAGTTTTTCAAGCAAAGCTTAAAGGTTCACCTGAATAAAAAAAATGATTATTTTATGCAAGAGACTGAAATGGTAGTGAGAGAAGTAGAAGCAATAAATCTAATACTTTGGTTGTGAAACAAGGTTTGTATACCTTGCAGTGATCACCTTCTGGAAGGTGAAAACTGAAATAGCACACAAAGTAAAAGAATAAGTGATTGCCTTCACTGATATAAAGGAATGTGAAGAACAAACTACTTTCATAGCCTGGAAAAGAAATGTCTGAAAACAAAATGGAATGGCAAATAGCCAGAAGCAAAAGAACAAAAGACAAAACATTCATGGGAATTCAGTTGAACAACAAAAAAGTGTCATTCACGATAAAAATATACCCAAAGAAATAACACAGCCACAGAGGTTTTTTAATATTATTTTACCATTAATACAATCATACAAACAATACCAACATTCTAACAACTAAAATAACTATTTGTAAGTGTGGTTACATCCAGTTTTACTAACAACCTCATATACAATAACACATTATTTAATGTATATGTAGTACAGCATATGTTTCTAAACTGAATTTATTTTAAATCAAATATGTGACTGTCCAATATTTACAATACAATGCAGATAATGTAGATAATAATCTGTTATAGTCTATTTCATTTTAACAAAGAAAAATTAAAAATTCTTTGAAAAGTGGAGTTATATTTCTTCAAATCTTAGTATCACTTTTCTGGCGATTGCTAGAAGATGTCATACATGTTTCTGTATACATTTAGGAACTGAAGCATTAAATTGAATTAAATGTTTGGAAATCTGGGCTTCCAGTAATGATGAAGGAGTACAGGCATTAGAGAATATTTGATCCTTGGCTTCAGTGGTTTGGTGAGACTCCCAACTGACTAATAACATGCAAAGTTATGGCAACTTGGCAAGGAAAAGACTTGGTTTACAGCAAATGTGAAATCAGAATAGGAAATCTAGAGGAGGACTTAAGAGTAAACAAAATAAGCATTTAGTTCAGTGAAGATCTCACAAAGGTGAGAAAGCCCAGAGTGAAATGTCATCCCTTCCAAGTACAGTGCAGTCAGATGAACTTGCAGAGAAAGTTGCCCCTTTAAACATAATATTGGATAAACTAATTAGGATAGATAGAAAGCTAGATGACTCTATAGCTTAAAAAGATAAATGAATAATGGAGATGGACAACATACTTTCCCAGCATTCTGAGACTGCAACTGAAGCACATAGAGATATTATGTAACCTTGTACACTGATTCATAGGTTCATAGGTTCATAGGTAGGTACTAGGCTATCGGCCCTAGGGCCCATACAAGCCTAGCCAAAAAATGTACCCTGGCTTTCGCCACCCAAGAAAATTATTTTCCTGTGCCCCTGTCGAGCAGAGCCACAGAAGTGATCCCCGGGGTGAATTTCCCATTTCCCATCCAATCTTCGAGATTTTTCTTGAAGAGTGCTAATGAGGAGCTCTGTTTGACATAGACAGGTAGTCTGTTCCAGAGTATGGGAAGTCTCTGGGACAGGAATCTATCCCTCCAGCATGTTCTGTTTATTGTGGTGACAAGGTTTAGGTCCCTAGAGCATGTAGCTCAGAGGGATTGGGATTTCTTTAAGTGGAGCATGTCCAACAGCTCTGGGTTTGACATAGCTTTGTATGTTAGGCAGAGATCGCCCCTGAGTAGGCGATATGCGATGGAGTAAAGCTCTAGTTTTTTGAGACGGTCTGCATAGGGCATCTGTTTGAGGCCAGTAATCCTCTTTGTGAGGTATTTCTGTGGTCTTTCCAGTTGTTGTAGATGTCCTGTGAGTTACATACCAAAAGGGCATTGTACTGTATAATGGGTCTAATGAGTGATGAGTAGAGGGGAACAATGACCTCTTTTTTTCTGGATGAGAATCCTTTTGTGATGAGATGAGCCACGTAGAAGGATTTCCTGACCACTGTAGCAATGTGATTATCAAAGGAGAGACTACTGTCCACCTGTGTCCTAAGGTCTCATCACATTTTTGGCATTAAGTAGACTACCAGCTATGTGGTAGTTCATGGGTACAGAGTTTTTACCAAAGGGGATGACAATACACTTTTTGGCATTGAGCTTCAGGCCATGGCTTTGACACCAGGTATCTGTCTCAGTGAGGCCCTTTTGTAGTTTGTCCACATCGTTAGGAGTTTCGATTATGGCTCCTAGTTTGCAGTCATCTGCAAACTTTGTTAGCCAAAGACCTTCTCTGTTGGCCTGCACTTCAGAGAAGTAGATGCCAAACAGGAGAGGACCCAGGACTGAACCCTGTAGTACTCCACTTGATACTGGTCTGATGTCGGATTTGGAATCTGCTACTTTCACAGTGTGGGTTCTGTCCATGAGCCAGTTGGCAACCCATCTTGTGACATAGGGATTTATACCTAGTTTAGTGAGCTTATCTATAATTCCAGAGTGGGGGATGGTGTTGAAAGCCTTGATGAGATCTAGATAAGCTGTGTGAACCATTTTACCCTCATCTATGGCTTTGGTGACTGCTTCAAAGAAGTCAATCAGGTTTAGGAGACATGATCTGCCTTTTACAAATCCAAACTGGGTAGGGTCCAGAGTTTGGAGATTACCAATGTCTTTGTTTGTGAGTTCCATGATGATACGTTCCATGGCCTTGCAGACCAGGCTCGTCAGGCTAATGGGGCGGTAGTTCCCAGGGTCCGTCGTGGCTCCCCCTTTGTGGAGTGGGATAACCGTCGCAGTGCACCATTCAGTGGGTACAAAGCCTGAGGTGAGGCTATGATTGAACATGGCACTTAGGTAGGGTGCCAGTTCATTCTGTAGTTCATGTAGAACGCAGCCTGGGATATTGTCAGGTCCCATGGATGCTGTGCTCTTGGCTTTGGAGAGTGTTTTTTACCTGTGCAGCCATGATTATAGGAACTTTGCATTCTTCCGGTATAGAGATGGGCCCTCTAGGGGGTGAGAGGGGGGGTAAAGTTAGCACTGAACCTATCTGCTAGGATGTTGGCAATATCAGTTGGTTCTGTATATTTAGTGCCATTGTGCTGTAACTCAGAGCAGATCTGAGTGTTCCCATTTAGATTCTTGACATAGCTATAGAATGCTTTGTGGTTGTCTTTAGAGTCAATGGCAATTTTGTTTTCGTAACTAGCTTTGGAGGATTTTATGAGGGATCTCAGCTTCTTACTGAGGTTGACCAGGGAGTTCCTCCAGTCATGGGATTTTACTCTTTTTTGCAACAGTTTCTTTCTTCTGTTGTAGAGTTTGTTTATGGCAGAGGACCACCAGATTGTCTTCCTTTTTTTGGAGGATAACATATTGGTTCTATTAGGGATAGCATGATCCATGCACTCGTATAAGTACTTATAAAGTGCATTTGTGTAGGATTCGGCAGTCATACCTCTATTTGTCTGTCTGCATGGGTGTCATGAAGTTTGCCACTTCTGTCTTAAGAAGTGTGAAGTTGGCTTTGGAGAAGTTTTTTACGATGGTTTCCCTAATTGGGGGTGGGGTGGGATGTGGATGTCTAGGCTGATTAACTTGTGGTCGGATCTGACCAACGAGGAATTGACCTCTGGTGTAGAACACCGGTTTCCCATGTTGGTAATGACCAGGTCTAGGATATTGCTGCCCCTGGTGGGGGTGTGAATAAGTTGATCCAAGGTGTTGGAATTTATGAATTCTAGAAAACGTTGAGCAAAAGAGTTGGTACATGAGTAGTTTTCCCAGTTAATGGTGGGGTAGTTGAAATCGCCCATTATTAGGGTGTTGGGTTGTACCCTAATACTTTCCAGTGTATCAAGAAATGAGTAGTGTGAATCCTGGGGCATGGTGGGGGGTATGTAGCAAGCTACAATTTAGATTGTGGTCTTGCCCAGAGTTAGTTGCACTTGGATAATCTCGGATGCATTATGCTGTGCAACTAGCCTGGAGGTGGAATATGGACATGCCTCCACCTTTAGTGCTTCTTTCTGGGTTAGGTGGCCGAAAGGTGTGGTATGAGTTGAAGCCTGGTAATGCAGGGGTGCTCTCTGGAGCTTTGAACCAGGTCTCTGTCACTGCACAGATGTCAATGTTCTCCATTTTAAGGAGTGCCTCGAGTGAGTGCATTTTGAGGTTTAGACTTCTAGCATTGAGTAGCATTACCCTCAGATTTTGCTTGCTTGTACCTGTTACAGTGGTGGATTTGTCATTTGAACCTGGCCTAAAAAAGGCACTGTAGGGGTGGCAAGAGCCTTAGCCAGTATCCGGAATCCTAAGGGCGACAGGTGCAGGCCATCTCTGGCAAAGCATCGTGGACTGTCAATCGTGTCGTCCAAGGCAGACAAATACTGGATCCCCTTAGAATGACACCAGAAACTTAGCCAATTGTTGAAGTCAATCATTTTGTCCTTGTACTGTGGTATCATTCTGGGTGATGGCAGGATGCTACTCAGGGTTAGGGTCATACCTGCCTGGGATACAAGATCGGAGAGCTCCTCCATGTCTCTTTTCATGTAGTCCAGGGAGGTACATCTCAGGTCATTCACACCAACATGGACAATGACAGTGTCATATTTTGTACTTATTGTGGAGTGACCTGAGTGCATGCGTTATGTGGCGGATCCTGGCACCTGACAGGCAGCTGACAGTAACTTTCTCCTTGTTTAGTCTAGTGAGTGGAACATCAGTGTGCCTGACTATAGAGTCACCTATGACTAGAGTGTTGGGTACGTTGTTATGCCTTATGTGCTGTGGTTGAGTGGCACACTGAGTTTGTGGGCTATGTGTCATTTGGGTTGTGTTGGGGGGTGGAGTTTGCTTGCATTTATGCTTTGGATGTCCCTGATGCTTGAGCAGGTTTTTATTGAGAGCCTCTGTGAATGTAGGTATGTGTTTTGCGTTTCTATGTGTGTGTTTTGGTGGTGTAGGTTTTGAAGGACTATGTGATGAGTGTGGTGTGGTGCAAGTGTTTACTTTCTCCTCTTGACTGTCTAGTCCAGGCTTGGGAGAAGAGAGCTTTGCTTCCAGTTTGGCTATATAAGTGCATCTCTCACAGGTTGTAGTGTTGGGTGGTAGGAGAAGAGGGTTGTCTGTGTACATGAGGCAATTGCTGCATTGCCCCAAGATGCCCAGATTCATCAGGTAGACAGGAGAAATCACTGGGAGCTGACCCTTAGACATGCCTGGATAGGTGCTTATTTATTAAGTACTAAAAACTGCTTTCCACTAGACAAGTGAGGAAAGTTGAGTGCTGTAGTAATTTGCAGCTTATGTAGTGCTTACAATGAGTTCTGAACAAGTGCTGAGTTCAAAGAAACAGATTTGAGTGCTGAAACTAGAAAACTGGCTAGTTATAAGAAACAAAAGTAAGCTAGAAGGCTTCCCTCCAACACAGAAGGGCTTGGGGGCACAGAAGCCTACAAACAATCTAGACCACTTAACAGGAAAGGCAGGAAACAAGCTTAATTTTTTTTTTTTGTTCTTTCCCAGATGCTCTCTTTCTACACAGTAGGAGTGCCTGAAATCAGAATATGATCTCACTGCACTCAGTTGAGTGAGCAAATGAGATGGGCCCAGAAGGAGTATCCAAACACAAATTTACAAGAGGGGCGGGCAGTTTCAAAGCCACTAAGATTAACACCAAAACAGAAACAGGAAGGGTGGGTGGGAAACCTAACTGAAGAGCAGAGTCAAAACTTCCAGTTCAGTTAATAATCATGCAACACAGTTAAATCAATTTAGATATTGTATTATTTGAAAAAAAGTGTAGATAAAGGTACTTATATTCTCTTATATGTGCAGTTGAATACAGCTAGATGTTAGTCGGCCAAAGCTGAGGTTTTTAAGCAGAAAATATTTCAAACTGTACCACTTAAATAGGCAAGGACAGGAAATCAAAGAATGTGGCTACCCCCCACACCTGCAATTACTAACAAATAATAAAATTCAAGCAAATGGAACAAAAGGAAATAAAAATAGTTGACAGGGAAGGAAGCTCTTGGACACTCCAGGAAAAAAGTGAAGTAATGATTCAATAGCATTCATGAAGCCTTTACTGAGTAAATGGACTGGAAAGCATGTAGAAGAATTAATTAGTAAGAAGCACATATATTGTATATTCCTGGAATAGTGACCACTAATATGACATTTTGACAATAGATTTGCTACATGTCATGAGAAGGATAGCTTTCTTTCACTCCTATGGCAACTGAGAAATAAATGTTTCTGGAAATACAGCAGAAAACTTATTGATCAAAATGTCAGTGCAGAGGCCTAAAAAAACAGAACTAGATGTATACCAGTGATGCAAGTGTCAAATAAAGAGATCTTCACTTTAAGATTGTTTACCCAGCTTATTTTAAAGTTTTCTACCCATCAGGTTTTAAGACTTATATGGATTGAGGCAAAGCTAGGAAAGCCTAAACAAAATGGTCAGGTAGGGGCTGCATGAGTCCACTGAGAGTTGAAGATACTTCTATGATGGATGCAGAATAGAGGCATAATCAGACAGTGAAAAAGACCTTTTTTCTATTCCATTATTCAAGCAAAATTTAACACAGCAAGATAAAATTGTGAAAGGAACGTGACTGGAAAGTTGATTTCTGCACTTTTGGTAAAGCAAGAATCTGTTAATTTATTGGCCGAAGAAAGAAGGAAAATTAGGAATAAGCATTTGCTTACCATGTATGTGGTCAAGAGTTTATTAAGGTAATATTATTCAAATTATTGTAATATAATAATTTTGGTGAAGCTCAAGGTAGTGGTAGAACTCTAGAATTAGTGTTATATAGCCTGTGTCGCAGGTTATGTCCTGAGGAACAGTTAACACATTGGGTAGTAAGAAGATATACACAGAATACCTTGGAAAACTTGGAGAGTAATATTGTGTGATCATAGGATCATAGGAGTTACAAGGCAACTGAGCCATGAGACCGGTATCATATTACCGGTACCCTCCCTTAGGCCTGATCTCCCTTTTAAAGGAAGTCCAAGCTAGTCATACCAGGGGTGAATTTCTGAACATCATCTAGTGGTCCAGCTCCTTTTTAAAGATAGGCAATGTGTCACGCTGCTTATCTTGGAGAAGAAGTTTGTTCCAGACAAGAGGTAGCTACTGCTTGACAAATGAATCCATCTATCATGTCTTATTTATTTGTTGGAGTGAATTTAGATCACTAGTCCCAGTGTTAGTGCTAAGGTTTAATTTTTGGAGGTATAAGAGTTCTTTGACTACTGGATTCCTTATAATCCTATAAGCAAGGCTTAGTTTACCCCTAAGGAGTCTATATGACACTGAATTCAGAGATAAAGCCTCCAGTATCTTTTGGTATCTCAGGTCTTTTAAGCCCATGATCCATCCATCCACAAACCCTTTTTCCGCATACATCATATATAAATATAAAGATCAAAAGTAAAGGAGATGGGACAATATTGTTATGGGATGAGCACAGAGAAGAGATTTATTAAATTATGGATACTATATGCAAATTGTGTAATAGAATGTTAATGGCATAGAGAATACAGTTAAAAGAGAAAAAGTGATGATTTGTTTGTGAAAATTGAATCCACAAATAGCGTTATTGCAGGAAACACACATGAGAAAAACAGTACATAAAAATAACTAGATATGACTATTCCCTCCTTTATCAACTTTCTTTGAGCAAAATAATAGTGTTGCAATATTTGTATATAAAACATTAAGCTGTCAGATAGAACAGAAGGAAGGTGAGGAAGGATGTTACGTTTTAGGATTATTGAAAATTGGAAATATGTTGTTAAGCGCATCAAGTTTTTATAGGCCCTCTGAATCTACCTTGATAGATTTTAGAGCAATGAATCAAGAAATATCAGGTTTGATGCAATGCATAATAATTTGGGCAGGAGATCTAATCTTATTACTCATGTGACTAATTTATATGAAGACCAAATATGCTACAAATACCAAGAGCTGGGAATATTTTGATGCTTTCTCCATTATGACTGGTTTGCAAGATGTGTATTTGGAAAAGGAACATAGAGGTAAGATATATACATACTTTTCTAAGGTATATAGACGATTCTAAAGAATAGATAAGATAATGGTGTCAAAGTGGCATGTTCATTTTATTGTAAATGAGGAGGTCTTGACAGTTGTGATATCTGACCATGCCCAAATATTACTCAATGTAAAACTAACAGGATTGAGATACTATACTATGTCTCCCACGGTACTCTGTAATTCTAAATGGTTTCAGGATGGCGGTAAGGAGAGTTGGGACTGAGATAATATATTGGGTCTACTTCAGTCTACCGAATTAGCGTATGACCAAAATTGGAAACAATGAGACAACACCAAAATGGCATAACACTGAATGTTCACAAACTCGAAACTTACAACATCGAAACACACACATTCAATCCATCATTATTACACATATATAAATAAACACTCAAGACAAATAGAGATCTGTCCCTTTAAACTACACTGCGATGTATGTGAATGTCTGTGAGATACATGGAGTACATTTTGGCTTACAATACTTTCAATAAAACAATGAGTGGGATGTTCTAATTTCCTTCACAAGCTTTTTTTTTTTACATTTTTGTGGGGGGGGTTAAGCCCCTCTGCACCCCCATACCCCTGCAACTTATATATACCAACTCTGAGATCACACTACAGTGGGGAAAAGGGTGAATTTCTGCATCCTCACTATACAGCAATCTCCATTAAAAAGCTATGAGGTTCCCAAAAAAAAAAATTATGTGTAAAATCCCCATCTGTTTTTTCGGTGTCTTGCGCTTCAGTTTTGTGAATATTCATTGTTGTGCCATTAAGGTGTTGTCATCTCACTGTTTTCAATTTTGTTCATATGTTAATTCAGTAAACCAAAGTAGACCCACTATTTCTCCTACAGTATTCTGTAATTCTAAATGGTTTCAGGATGGTTGGAAGGAGAGTTGGGACTGAGATACTATCCTACATCTCCTAGAGTATTCTGTGATTTTACTGTGAGTTTTAGGTTGGTAGGAAGGAGAGTTGTTGAGGGACAATAGTGCTCAAGAGGAGAAACATTTGTTGGAAGTTTGGGACAGTTGGAAGGAGGAGTATACAAAAGCAGTACGCCATGATGAATGCTAGGTTTACACTAAATGGGTGTCAAGAATGGACAAGATTGATCCAGAATACACAAGTTTAAGGGATTCATGAACTACAGTTGGAAAGAGTGTAAGCACTATCAAAGATAGAAGAATGTTTGGAATGGTAAAGGGGATACAAGAAAAAAGCATTAGGATGGGTCAGGAGGTGGTTAAGACAGAACTATATGTTGATGATTTACTAGTTTATTTAGAAGACATTGAAGAACAATTTGAATCCCTTTTGGAAATTTTGGTGGAGACATCTTGAGATATACATGTAATATTCAAAACATACAATTGATCTGTATAATGTATAATCCATAACAGCAACTTAGAGAAAAGTTCCCTGGTATGTGGGACTCCATCTGTATAATGTTAGCTCCTAATTTTCAGCAAGTAGTCCAGAGAATATTTAATAAAGTTAGACAGGCGTGTTTAAGTTGGTTAAAGTTGTAAAAAATAATGGAATTAGACTTAGACCAGAAAGTAAAGCCCTGCAAATATTTATTTTGCTAATAGTGTTATGTGCATTTCAGGCTCTTCTACTGAAACTGAGAATCACATTTTTTAAGAATTTAAAAAAATGTAATAAGTTTTACATGGAGACAGGAAAAACTGGGGGTATCTTAGCAATTATTATGCTATCCTGAAGATCAAGGTGATAAGGGAATACCAGATATCCAGGCATATTAGAAAGCATCTGTTAAAAACATTTAGTATGTGGCATATTAATTTTAATAAACCATGATGGCTATATTTAGGAAGGCAAGTAATCCAGCAATTGTGAGCTAAACTGGACTGTGTATTTCAGTCGAATGAAAAGTCAAAATAGCTAGTCTATGGAAAGAGATAAAAGATGCACATACATGGATATTATCATTTTCACAAAACTGCCATCTGCATACCATCCTTGCCACACTTTGAGAGGGTCCTGAATAAATCCCGTGCAATCCTTGGCAGATAAAATATTTATCTTACTGTTTTACACTTCATTTAATTGTTTTATCTGCCAATTTTTGTACTTTCAATCATACCCTTGAAATTGTTTGCTGAGTGTGGAGAACTGCACTTTTGAGAAGCTTTACTGGCAGTGTTACTGTGTAAGTTGCTAATTTATATTTTTGTTGGTACTTAATTCTTGTATTCCTGCAATTTTTGCCTGCTATAGAAATTCTATACAGTTTCCTTTGTTTAAAGTACCTGTATAATTTTGGTATGTTTGGGAGGCTTTTGGCTGATTCCCACACAGCTCAGCAATGCTTGGTGTCCTCGCCTGTGCCTCTGAAGTGGCCAAGATCCACCAACTGACACACTCAAGGCACTGCACCACAGGTACCAGTATGATTCTATCATAGTCCATGTGGGTGTGAATGACTTGAGACATACCTCTCTGAATTATATGAACAATGGCATTATGGACCATCTGAATATGTCTTTCAGACTGGCATGTGCCTTGCATTGAGCAGCATTCTACCTTCACCAAGGATGATGCCACAATATGAACAAAAATAACTGACTTTAATAATTGGCTTAGTTTTTGGTGTCAGTCCAGGAGGATTCAATATTTGTCAGCCTAGGATGATATGGTCAACAGACCACATTGCTTTGATAAAAATGGTAAGCACCTGTCCCTCCTGAGCTTCTGGATTTTGGCTAAACTTTTATCCACCCCCTTAGAGCCTTTTTGTTTGGCAATGCCAAACGTATCAACACAATTACATACCAAATAAAACCCAAAGGAACCCTAAAGGTGTTACTTCTCAGTACTAGGAGTATTAACAAAGACATTCCACACCCTACAAGCTCTCCTCACTCTGGTGAATATAGACATCTGTGCCTTCCACACATTTAGATCATCAGCCACACATATAGGGCCTAAAGGTGGAGATATCTCAATCTACATTAACAATAAGTGGTTGGTTAAATGGGATGATACCCTGGAGTTTATCCATGTGCAAATTACATTAGATAGAGTCATTTGCCATTTTTTATCAAGCTATAAGTTGCCATCCATGTCTCAAGAATCTCACAACTTTTATCTAGACCTATTGGAGGCACTCTCCATCCCACCAAATGCTCTATTCATGTGAGATGTTAACTACCCCTCTATAGACTGGGAAAATATACTGCCACCAACTTGCAGGCACAATGTTTCTTGGACTTTATTAACACAAATGCTATTGATCATTTAGTGTATACTCCAGCAAGAGTTTCAAACATACTGGACCTTGTTGTCACCAATATGGGAGAATGCTGCATCACCCCTGTGTCATGTACACACTGGAGAGGTCAGATCACAAAGCTATCTCATTCAAAATAAAAATCAATGTGAAAAACCCAGAAAATCCTGTGACAGTTAGAAACTATTCTAAAGCAAACTACACCCCATTAAGTGACAGTTTGTCAAAATGTAATACCTAGAGTTCACAGCAGCCTATGCAGAATTTTTCACAGAAACACTGTACAAACATATAAATGGCTGCATAGAGGGTGCTGTACCCACCAGAAATGAGCCCTAAACAAACCACAAAAACAAACCAAACTGGTGGAATCCTAATCTTAACATGGTATATAACAAAGGGAAAAAGTCAAGGCCAAAGTCAAAAACAGCAACTCTCATAATGACAAGAGCTCACTAATAAAACTAAACAGGAAACAAACTGAACTAATTAAATCCAACAAGGCCAATTACAAAGTCAAGATAGATTCTCAGGCTAAAGACAACCACTAAACCTTTTACAACTATGTCCAAAACCTCAAAGGTAACATACAACAGTGTGCAAAACTACTATTAAATGGTACCACTTTCAATGGGCAGACTGACAAAGTGAATCTGCTGGCCAACAAATTCATCTCAAACCTTACCTGCCACTCTCCCCACTACCCCTTGTGAAATCCCTACCAGCACAACTCCTCCAACTGTCAGCAGGGAGCAGGTGCTCACAAAGGCTAAAATCACATCCCCAGAAAGGCCTGACAAATCCAAGGTTGCCTCCTACAAAGGCAGAAAGATGACTTATCAGGACAAGTTGAGTCACTTTTCAACTACAGCCTCAAAACAGGCTATGTACCACACAAATAGAAAATGGCAATGGTTATCTCCTTCACAAGGGTGGACCATCATCTGACCTGAAACTACAGACCCATTAATCTGACTAGTCTAATATGCAAAGCCATTGAATGAATTATCATGGAAATGATCAACAAAGATACTGGGAATCTACCGACCCTGGACCCATCCCAGTTTGGTTTTGTCAAAGGAAGGTCATGCCTACTTAACCTGGTAGACTTCTTTGAGATGGTAACCAAGGCAAAGGATGAAGGGAAAATGATGTATATCACCTATCCAGACCACCTGGCTGAGGTGTTGTACAGAATACCCCAATGAGGTACTGTTGATAACTCAACAAACTAGGCATAAATTCCTACATAACTCACTGGTTTGACAGCTGGCTCACAAGTAGGACCCAAGAAGTCAGGATTGGTGAGACACCACCTCCACCAAGATACAGGCCACCAGTGGAGTACCACAGGACTCCTTGTTGGGACCACTGCTGTTTAGCATCTACTCTTTGGAGGTCAAAGCTAATGTCAAGGGCCTCTGTCTCACCAAGTTCACAGACAACTGCAAATTTGGAGCTATCATAAATTCCCACCATGACACTAACATTCTGCAAGAGGGTCGAATACAGAAAAATGACTGGTGCCAAAGCCACAGATTAAAACAATGAGGTACATTATAGATCCATTTGGGAAAACATCTACCCAGGTAAATTACTTCATTAATAAGACACTCCTAAGAGCTGACCTGGGAACATATATAGACAGCAATCTAGCCTTTGACCAACATGTAACCAAAGTAGTAAGAAAACAATTCTATGTCACCCAACTAATAAGTAAGGGTATGTCACCCATGTCCAAGGCAGTCATAGTACTACTCCACTTATCTGTTATCAGACCCATCAGTGAATACAGTGCCCCTTTCAGCATGTGCAGTGGATATAAAAAGTTTACACACCCCTGTTAAAATGCCAGGTTTTTCTGATATAAAAAAGGAGACCACAATAAATCATTTCAAAACTTTTCCCACCTTTAATGTGACCTATAACGTATAAAATTCAATTGAAAAACAAACAAATCTGTTAGGGGAAAAAATATAAAAAATAAAAAATGTACAATACGCTGGTTGCATAAGTGTGCACACTCTTAAACTAATACTTTGCTGTGTGTGCACACCCTTAAACTAATACTTTGTTGAAGCACCTTTTGATTTAATTACAACATTCAGTCTTCTTGGGTAGGAGTCTCTCTGCATGGCACATCCTGACTTGGCAATATTTGCCTACTCTTCCTTGCAAAAGCACTCCAAATCTGTCAGATTGTGAGGGCATCTCTTATACACAACTCTCTTCAGGTCACCCCACAGATTTTCTATTGGATTTGGTTCTTGGCACTGGCTGGGCCATTCCAAAACTTTAATTTTCTTCTGGTGAGGCCATTCTTTTGTTGATTTGGATGTATGCTTGGTATCATTGTTGTGTTGAAAGGTGAAATTCCTATTCATCTTCAGCTTTCTAGCAGATACCTGAAGGTTTTGGGTCAAAAGTGACTGGTATTTTGAACTGTTCATAATTCCCTCCACCTTGGCTAAAGCCCTAGTTCCAGCTAAAGAAAAGCAACCCCAAAGCATGATATTGCCACCACCATGCTTCACCGTGGGGATGGTGTTTATTTGGTGATGCGAAGTGTTGTTTTTGAGCCAAATGTACCTTTTGGAATTGTGGCCAAAAAGTTCAACCTTGGTCTCATCAGACCCAAACACATTTTCCCACATGCTTTTGGGAGACTTGATGTATTGTTTTGCAAATTTTAGCCGGGCCTGGATATTTTTCTGTGTAAGAAAAGGCTTCCATCTTGCAACCCTACCCCATAGACCAGACATATGGAGAATACGGGAGATTGTTGGCACATATAGTACACAACCAGTACTTGCCAGAAATTCCTGCAGCTCCTTCAATGTTGCTGTAGGTCTCTTGGCAGCCTCCCTGACCAGTTTTCATCTTGTCTTTTCATCAATTTTGGAGGGACATCCAGTTCTTTGCAACATCTTTGCAACATCATTATTGTCCCATATTTTCTCCACTTTTTGATGACTGTCTTCACCGTGTTCTATGGTATATCCAGTGCTGTGGAAATGTTTTTGTACCCTTCTCCTGACTGATACCTTTCAACAATGAGATCCTTTTGATGCTTTGTAAGTGCTCTCTGTGGCTTTTGCTGTAGCAGGCAACAGAGTAAATGTCAGGAAAATCCTACTAGGGCAGCTGAACTTTATTTGGGGTTAATCAGAGTCTCTTTAATTGATAGCAGGTCTGTACCCAAGAAGTCTGAATGCTGTAATTGAATCAAAAGGTACTTCAACAAAGTATTAGTTTAAGGGTGTGCACACACAACAAACTATTAGTTTAAGGGTGTGCACGCTTCTGCAACCAGTGTATTGTACTTTTTTATATTTTATATTTTTTCTCTAACAGATTTGTTTGTTTTTCAATTGAATTGTACTGGTGATAGGTCACATTAAAGGTGGGAAAAGTTTTGAAATGATTTATTGTGGTCTCATTTTTTACATCACAAATATCTGGCATTTTAACAGGGGTGTGTAAACTTTTTATATCCACTGTACCTAACTAGGCATATGTGACAGTTGGAATGCCCACCATAATTCATCACCACCAAAATTCATGGTATTAACACACTGTCCTATATAGATTGCCTTACAGCCCTGTCTCTATATTTAGTATCCTACAAGTTGCTGAGAGGTGATCTGTGCTCAGCATATGAAGCATCCTTAGATCCAGCCCTGGTAGAGCTTTTGCATATCCACAAAATGAGCAGCACTAGATCCAGGGATTTGAACTTTGCTTATAACATAAGTAGAACATGCTAGCAAGACAGATATGTGACTCAAAGGATCCCCATGCTCTAGAATAGGGTCCCCATCCATGTGAAGCAGAGTCCATCTGTAAACCTGTTTGAACGTAACTTTGACCATTGGATGAGAAACTGCAAATTCATCCCTGGTCTGGCCCCATGTCTCTTATAGACAGAGGCTGACAGTAAACATTCTCTAACATACCCCCCCATACACACATAACTGTTTAGCAACCGCCTAACTAACATATCCCCCCTAACAAACATACCCCAGCCATTTAAGATGCACATGTTTACCAGGGAATGCTTAGGTTACATGGCTAGGCTTATAAAGGCCCTGGTGGTCATTAGGCTAGTATATACCTATGAACCTATAAAAATGTTCATGTCTGCCAAAGATACAATACAAATCTTTGTTTCAACAGTATACTATCATCAGTCTGTCTTAGTAACTATCATTTTACAAACACTTCAGTGTTTAAAAAATGGTTAGGTACTTTCTGTTCTGATCACAAACTTGTTCTAAGCAAATATTGGAATGATTTACATAACAACAAAGATTTATCTAACAATCGTAGTTTCATCTCAGCTTTGAAGGGCAAAATTTTTGTAGATATAATTAGTGACTTGATCAATCATTTTAGACATTTAACAGTTGTTGCTAAAAATTGTGAGCTTAAAATATATTATGGTAATGCACAGAATTGATCAATAACTTCTCAGAATTTTCTGTACTCTGTTATAATTCTGATTATGACATTTTAGCCTTGACAATACCATGGCAATGTGAAGATTTAGTATTGACTGGATACAAAAAATATGCTATCTTACAGCATGATAGGAGGGGTGGAGGAGGAGGAGGTAAGCTGGTATCTGGGCTATGTTTTTCTGATCCCATTCTTAAGATTAGAATGATTGAATTACCCAGTGAGTAAATATTACGTGCTGTTACAAATGTCTTAGACTTCACACTCTTGATCATGTTGAATTCATAAATACTTTAGCCAAATTTTACATACAAACAATAGTCTTAGGGAATTTCAAGTATCCAAACATTGACTAGACAAATTGCACTTTTGTTTCAGATGTTGAGGAGGAGTTTGTTAATATGTTTAGCATGAGAAAATATACTCAATTGGTTAGTTTTCCAAAGAAAAGAAATAACACTCTGGACTTTCACAAATATTCCCAGCAAGACATTCAAAATAAAATTAAATCCACTGAGAAACTCAGATCATGAGGGCTTCTTCTTTTTCTTATTTGATTTAATTGTCAGTCAAGATTACAAAAATAAAGTATGATTGTGCTAAAATATTAACTAGCAACATTGATTTAGAAATTAGCTCACTGTATGAAACAATAATTAGTATTTCTGAAGTTGTCTTATTGTTCGGGATGCCTGGAACAATGATTTCTACCTTGATAGATGACTGCAAGAAACTCATAAATATGAAAAAGGACAACTTAAACCCACCATGGTGGGAGAAAAAAAAACATGACAAGCTATTAAAGCGCAAATGAAAAATATGCCATTAATAAACAGTTAATATGTCAACAGCAAAGACGGATTACAATGCTGCATGTAAAATAAATTAAAACTATCATTAAAAAGCTAAGAAGTGTTATGAGAATCAATTATTACTACCTGCTAACAACAAGAAGTTATTTTCTTATGTGAACAAAACTAATGGAAAAAGGTTTAAAGATGTAGGACCAATTTATCATAACAATAGATTATTAAATGGCAAAACTGAGCAGACTCAGATATTCAATGAGCATTTTCAAATATTGATTCCAGCTCAGCATCTGAGGAATTTTGGCTCTGTGGAATTGATACAATATCAAATATTCCTCCAGTTATTGGTGAAGATATTGCTATAAAATCTATAGATAAACTAAAAGAAGTTAGTAACCATGACCCAGACAATATAGCAGGATGTGTTCTGGTTAAAATCAAGAGTTTCATTCTACCTTGTTTAATATCTATATTTGTCAAACTATTATCAAATGGTTTTGTTCCACCAGCATGGAATTAGCCAATATTATTCACATTCACAAGGGCAGTGTTTTTCAAAACAACAGGGCTATCAGCCTGATTCCCTTACTAAGCAATACTTTTGAAAGCTGCATTCTTTCTTTATTGGAATCTAATGGCAACATTGGTCCATTATGTGATCTGACTCAACATGGATTTATTAGAATCAGATCTACATTGCCTAACTTGCTTGACTTCTATGAACCAGTTAGTATCACTCCAGATCAAGGGCTAGAAGTATGTGTCATTTATTTAGACTTATATCTTGCAAAATTGTTCAATAGCATCCCTTGCTGCCCAGGTGTTGATTCCTTAAAGAAGCATTGCATCAATCCATATAATATCAACTGGTAGCACCATGGCTTTACAATTAGAAGCAAAGAGTAGAAATATCCAATTAATATTCAGACTGAGTGGATAGAATTACTGCAAGTGTACATTAGGTGTATGCCAGAGCTCTGTTTTAGCGCCCACAATGTCTAATTTGTTTTTCTCATTTCTACTGTCTTGCAGGCTATGTTGGATCTGTAAATTTGCACATGAAATATAAATATGGTTCCTCTGTCCAGCATTAAAGAGGAAGCAAATTTTAATAGCTATTTCCATCATAGCTTTCAAATGTACAGATTTTTGCAAAATGCCCAGATTTTTGCCTCATATTTTTGGTCCATTTTTCATAAAATTGTGGTTTTCTGGAAAATTAGTGACAAATCATTAAAGACTGAAGTTGGAAAATAATGACAGACATTTGAGTTTCAGACTTCATACCCTTCAGAACATTCACACTAATGCCTCAGTCCATGATGATGTATTGGAACAAATTGTCTCTAAAGATTAGGTGAATTAATTCACTTAATATATTCAACAAATCTTCAGATACATAGGGCATCCAGCCTATTTCTTTGGAAACTAAGTTATGAACAGTTTTACTGGTACTGATACAAAAAAAAATACAAAAAAATAAAATTATAAAAGGGCGCAATGCATACAGAGTTACTGGCACAGGAGGATAGGATCAACAAATTAATAAATTAAATAAAAGAAAGCACCCATAACCAAAAGGAAATGGAGCTAAGGGGGTTACAACCCAGCAGAAGGAAAGATCCAAAAGTGAAAGAACACATAGAGAAAGAGGAGTTAGCATTTAAAGTGGAGAGAGAGTTCATAACAATAACGTGAGCAGTCGGAGATTTATTAAGAACAAGAAATACTTGGTGATTCAATGGCAAGAAAAATATATATAGCTTGGAAATTCAAGTAGGCAATGCAAAAGTATAATATAAAAGGTTAGATTAAAAAGGAACACTACCATCTACTGATAAAGAATTAAGGGAAGATGTTGAAAATTTTTATAAGCAGTTTTATTTTGAGATCTCAAGACATATAAAAGTTATAGACAAAAGGAGAACATTCTGGATAAAGTGCTACAAGTAGGTGACAGGGCTCTGCTGGATGGAACTATATTGGAAGAAAAAAAAATAATCAAAATTATAAAACAGTTAAAAAAACAAAGAATTGCTTGCCTGATGGCTATTAAGTTGCTGAGCTTTATATATATATATATATATATATATATATATATATATATATATATATATATATATATATATATATATAGGTCTGTATTATATCCTCGAATGCTTAAAAAAGCGAATGCTGATTGATCGAACTTATTTTCGCAAAACTGCAAAATATCAAAGCAGCAGAAACTCAATTTTTTTCCTAGGGAAAGAATTTGGTTGTCCATTTCTGTTGCTTCGGTATTTTCAGTGTTATGGTGGAAAGTTACCGGTCGGATTCAGGTAAGTGTGCGATTGTGTGGATGTGAGTGTTAGGGTGATTTAGGTGAGTTAGGGTTAGCGCTTGGGTTAGGTGTGTGTGCGATTGAGTGGACATGAGGGTTAGGGCAGATTTAAGTGAGTTAGGGTTACGGAGTGAATGAGGTGAGTGTGCGATAGTGACGGACCTTAGGGTTAGGGTTTGGGTTAAGGTAAGTGGGTAGTTAGTGGTGTGTGCATAGTTTAGTGTAGGGTTAGGTATCAGATTTTAGGTGTATGTGTATGGATTTCTGTTTGTTTGGTGTGCTTGTGTTGTGTGTATGTGTTTTGGATCAGTGATTTTTTTCCCTGGGAAAAAATTTGCTGATCTGACAGTTCGAGATTGTAAGCTTTCGCTTAAATTAGGTCGATCAATCAGCGTTCGCTTTTTTAAACGTTCAGTGATATAATATAGACCCTTACATATATATGGGGAGGGGAAAATGTGGCTAAAAGTTTAAGTGGGAATATGAAAGTATTCTTCAGTCTGGTACCTTCCTCCTTCTGTAAAAGAAGCAAGAAACATGGCAGATAGAATGCTATATGTGACCAGAATAATGAAAAATAGTATAAAGAGCTAACAAATACAGTAACATGAATGCAAACATATATAGGTTATTGCAAAGACTTCTATCAGCATGAAGGGAAGTGGACAAAGCAAACCATCAAAATAAGTATGGAAAAGAGTTTTCATGTTCTTCAGCACCAGTTTGTAAGTGACACAGTCAATTCATTCACTGCCAAAATCCCAGTAGGAACAGTACTGGGGTCAAACAAACCTTTAGGGCCATGCCTATCCACAAGAAGCTGAAAAAGCCTCTTAAGTGTATCATAACTGCTTAATGACTTCAAAATGTGGATGCATGTTTCCCTTGTTTAAAAAAAAAAACATCTGCAGTAGTCATATGAAAGACATGGACATGTATAACCCAATTTAGTTGGGGTGTAAAGTACTGGTGCAGACAAATCCAAATGAAAATCTAAAAAATGCTTTGAATTAGTACCGTATCGTAATAACAGATAAGTAGCAGATTGTAATAACAGATAAAGTTTATCCCAAGATTTAGAGATGTTAACAGGCTTTCCCAAGCCTGTTCATTTCTTTCACTTATCTGTTATTTTGTATAGAAAGCTTTATTGTAAACGTGGTTGTCTGGGTAAGACCTAGTTACCTTCTCTGCTCTTGACTTCAGCATAAAAAGACATATCTTGAAGGTTTTTGCTTTTTTGCTATAGCTGACCACTTTATTTTCTTCAATCTAGTGGTCACTTGATTGTAATAAAAATATTTCCATCTACCATACTAAATAACTGATTAAATTGTACCAAGAGGACCACATATTGGCCTCAATTAGTTGTTCCCAGTATTTTAAATATGGAATCTGTTTAAATCAAACTCTCATTTCTCAGGCCTGATCATAATTATCTTCTCCACAACCAATGGGGAAGACGTCTCCATCCAGTCTAATAGATCTAACTCAGCCAGTATTCACCTATTTTTTGCCTTTGTGGCATTTTAGACAGTACCCACACTGTTACAGTGATCATTTTCTGTCCATAAAACACCCAACTGATGCCCTACCTCCTAACAATCTCCAATTCACACATTCTTCCAAAAGGCCTGATAACTAGTCATGCAGCAAAGCTTAATTGGGTAACCATAAAATAAAGATCAAGGCTGGATAATAATCCCAGCTTTTCATATAGCCACAGGTAATGTCATTAATCACACTAAATATGCAGCTTTCCCTGCCAAGATGAAAGATAAAATGAAACTTTGAAGAGTCCTAAAAAGCCACATTGGTGGCTGAGTTGGTATATATTCATAGGTTCATAGGTGTTTACTAGGCTAATGACCACAAGGGCATTTTTAAGCCTAGCTATGCAACCCAAATGTCTGACAAGTTCTGATACCATTGATAAGTGTAAGCATGGGCCTGGGAGATAAACCATTTACAGGTTACCTGTGTCCATTAGAGACATGGGTGCCAAACCAGGGATGAAGTTCCAGTTTCACATCCAATTGACCAAGTTGCACTTGAATTGGGTTAGGAAGGAACTCTGCTTCACATGAATGAGGAGCATGTTTCATATATGGGGTAATCTCTGGGCTATACACCTATCTCTCCAGCAGGTGTTATTCATTTCACAGGCAAGGTTCTTTAGAATGGGTAATTCTGGTACTATTTGTTTCGTGGATATGCAGGAGGTCCATAAGAGTTGGGTCTGACAAATTCCCTGTATGCCAGGCATATATCTCCCCTCAAAAGCCTGTAGAAGACAGAATACAGGGATAGGGGCTTGAGATGGTCTGCATAGGACATTTTACTTGTATTGAAAACTTTATATTTTTAATTGGTGATTTATATATTTGTTTGTCTGTCTGCTTATTCATTTATTTGTGCTTTGGAATTCCTTATGCAGTATTTGTGTTTTAGGACATAAATTAACTTGCACTATACAAAGCCAATGGTAATATCAACATCTGTGACAATTTTGGTTTGTTATGCCCCACTTTGTCAACACTGAAAGTGCCTTGTGTCCTTAAGTGAAAATTTGTAATGTTTATACTTTATTAAGTAAGCTGTATTATTGTCAGTTGCTTTTAATACTCTGTCCATGGTCTAGATACTTGAAATCAAGGTTAAAGGTATATTTTTATTGTTATACTTTTCATATTTTTCATTCTGTGCAACCTTGCAAGTAATACATTTATAGACTAGAGGTGTGTGTGCAGAACCCCTACACTGGAGGCTGCAGAGGAGTGATATATCTTAAGTTTGTGTGGTGTTCCTGTAGGCAATGATTTGTGGGAGCGACATTTTGCATGTTTTTGATGTTTAATTTATGAAGTTCTGACTGCCAATGTAGCAGGGCTTGATATTTTGCTACAAACCCAAATATATGAATAGTCAAAATATTCTGAGATAAAGCAGAGGTCAAGTAAATCTTGCAATGGTCTTGCAGTGGGGCTCTAAGTAAAAAGTGAACAATAAGACTAAGGAAGGGCAGTCCCATCTGGTACTCAGGCTAAGCCAAAAATAAGTGACAAAAGAGTTGCACATATTTTGACCTTAGCTTGTAAGTGAATATAGAGATTTTCAACAACTCTATAAATTCAAATGAGAACACCAAGGCTTTCATTATCAGAAATAAAAGTCATCAATCAGCTCTGTGGAAGACCTTCTCTACATCTAATCTAATTATCAGAAGTGTGCTCATGGCTTGTATACCCTGAATTAGAATTCTTCTTCTTTCAGCTGCTCCCGTTAGGGGTTGCCACAGCGGATCATCTGTTTCCATTTCTTCCTGTCCTCTGCATTTTGCTCTGTCACACCAATCACCTGCATGTCCTCTCTCACCATATCCATAAACCTTATCTTAGGCCTTCCTCTTTTCCTGTTACCTGGCAACTTCATCCTTAGCATCTTTTTCCCAATATACTCTGCATCCTTCCTCAGCACATGTCCAAACCATCGTAATCTTGCCTCTCTGGCTTTGCTTCCAAACCTTCCAACCTGGGCTGACCCTGTAATATATTTATTCCTAATCCTGTCCACCCTTGTCACACTCAGTGCAAATCTTAACATCTTTAACTCTGCCACGTCCAGCTCTGACTCCTGCCTTTTTGTCAATGCCACTGTCTCCAACCCATATAACATAGCTGGTCTCACTACCCTCTTGTACACCTTCCCTTTCATTCTTACTGGTACTCGTCTGTCACAAATCAATCCTGACACTCTTCCCCACCCACTCCATCCTGCCTGTACTCTCTTCTTCACCTCTCTTCCACACTCACCATTACTCTGAACTGTTGATCCCAAGTATTTAAACACATCCACCTTCGCCACCTCTACTCCCTGCATCCTCACCATTCCTCTATCCTCGCTCTCATTCACACACATATATTTGGTCTTAGTCCTGCTGACCTTCACTCCTCTTCTCTCTAGAGCATATCTCCACCTCTCCAGGGTCTCCTCAACCTGGTCCCTACTCTCACTACAGATCACAATGTCATCTGCAAACATCATAGTCCATGGGGCCTCCTGTCTGATCTCATCTGTCAACCTGTCCATCACCATTGCAAATAAGAAAGGTCTCAGAGCTGATCCTTGATGTAACCCCACCTCCACCTTAAACGCATCCGTCACTCCCACTGCAGATTTCACCGCTGTCACACTACCCTCGTATATATCCTGTACCACTCTTACATACTTCTCTGACACTCCCGACTTCCTCCTACAATACCACAACTCCTCTCTATTATTATTATTATTACTATTATTATTATTATTATTATTATTATTACTATTGTTATTGTTATTGCTATTATTATTATTATTGTTATTACTATTATTATTACTACTATTATTATTGTTATTACTATTATTATTATTGTTATTGTTATTACTATTATTATTATTACTATTATTATTATTATTATCTCCCTGAATTAGAATAAATGCATGTAATAGTATTTGTGACGCTATGAGGGAAACTGATTTAAAATGCAGTGTCTGTACTTTTTTCTTTATTTTCCTAGTTCACACTGTAATGTGTTCATAAGATATACCCAAGCTTTGTAACATCTACAATACAAACTGCACTGTGAAATTGCCTTTGTTAGATGCCTTAACAGTGGCAGGAGAATTGAATTTGTTCTCTTATATAATAAAGAAAAATATATAACTCTATTCTTAAAAATACAGCACTTCTGTGATGAAATGAAAGTTGTTTCTAACTTAGGAAAGAAAGACTTGCTTGTCTGAAACATAGCAGTTAGAAAACTCTGAGATAAAGTTGCAAAAGAGACAGATAACGGTATGTAGCAACATGTTGAGAAATCTTGTACTTATCTCCAGCTGGACCTTTTTGTTTATTTGGTTGTCTGTTTGCTTGTTGTGTATGTGAAACAAGACTTATTTAATTAACCTAGTTCATCTGGAAGAGAAATAATAAGCTAATATATTTTGAATTGAATCAAGCATATGAATAAGTTCTGCAGAGACAGTGCCTATTTAAGTTCCTGTTCTGTAATCTGCCTGTACAATTTCCTAGTAACTTATTAGTTAAGACTATAATATTATTTGAGTGATAGTCAGTCGGGTTATTTAACTAGTATCATCAGACGTTTCCATTTACGCATTCCGTCTATGCAGTTATTTTTTTTTTTTTCTCTAAATGCTGATGTATATAGCTCTGTGTATTTAACTTGTATCAGTATTGTTTAACTTCTTTATTTTCTAAGGAAAGTTGTTTTTATTTATTTACTTTTAAAATCTTGTGTTTGGTATTTATTCATGTTTTATTTTTTATCTGAGGATATGGTATTATTTAGCATTGTAGGGTGTCAAACTGCTGCGTTCGCTTCCTAGCCAGACCACTTTGCGCATTACCTGTGGTATAGTTGTATAATTGTGTCAGCTGTCAATCACAACTAGATGGTAGCTGGTAGGTTTCTAGCCAAATTATTTACAATGTTAGCAGTACTACATTACCAAGATAAAAGCTGTTGGGAAATGGGAAATTCTGCCAGCTTTCCCTGTGAATTTTCTTCATGTGAAATAATTTGTTTGAAAGGCAGTTATCATGTGAAGGGGTACTAGTAGATCCTTTGGTTCATAAAGATTCATGTGAAAAAGGGACATGGGGTACTAGGCCAAAATCTCAGCTCTACATCTGGTTAATGTGTAGTCCTAGATTTGGATGGGATGTAGGATGCCCATACCTGGTACAGCAGTGCATATTGTCTGTATGCTCTTGAGGCCAGGGGGTATTTCATGAATTTGTGCATGCTTTTTTACCTTAATCTGCTGGGAACCAGTGGTGTGACTTGATAGTCCATTCCTATGGATATAATAAGACCTATTGGGGGCAGTGGAAAGGATCCAAGGTCCATATCCCCTCTCCCTCACATATCTAACATGACCTTTGTTTGAAAGTGGTGGGATTCAAATTCCATCAGTGCCACACTGGTCATCATAGACATAATGAAAGAAATGGGGAATGTTTTTACAGTATAGAGTAGAGAGTCAATTATCCAAACTAATTGGGACCTAGGGTAATTTGGATAATCACACTGTTCAGATAATCAAACATATAATTGAACTAGATAAAAATCTTCTACAAATGTTTTAAAAAAGCTTCTAAAATGTTTTTGATGAACATTAAACAAGAAAAATAAAACTATTTTACTGTAAGTACAAAATAGTACAGTATATTATTGTAGTACAAGCTCAAAAAACACCCACAAGTGAATGCATATAAAGTTTACATATTCAGACTTTATGATGTTTCCTACCCGAAAACTTTGGAAGGCTGCTGCCAAATAACTGATGTTTTGGATAATCAACGTTCAGATAATTGACTCTCTACTGTATCTTGAATGTCACAAAACCTCTCAAAATGCTGGCTTCAAACATCCCAATTCCTTTGCCTATAACACAGGTATCCTTTGAGTGGATTGTGGTGTATATAGATGTGCAACTAGTGAGACCAAGTAATGGATTCCAATTTACATTGTTAACTCTAGATTATGCCACTACATATCCACAAGCAATCCAAGTCAGAAAGGTGACTGCTAAATAGTAAGTGAACTGGTTCTACTGTGGATACTGAAAGTAACTATTACTGCTGAGAGTTCCTCATTCATGTTTCAGATAATACACCTCTTCTCACCCTGTTTAAATGTGAAACAACTCAAGACCTCCATACATCACTCCAGAACTGCTGGATTGCTGGAGCATTTCAACAGGATTCCTAAGTCCGTATTAAGGAACATCATTGAAAGGGATGGAAAGAACTGGGACCAGCTTTTCCATTACTTCAAATTTGCCATCAGAGATGCATCAACAAAATTTAGTTCTTTTGATCTTCTGCATGGTAGATATCCCGAGGGGTTATCAGAAATCATCAATGAAACATGTGAAGAAGAAAATAACCCATTCAAAAATGTATTAGAATACTATACTAGTAAATGCTCTAGTAGTATACAGGACAGAGTAAAGGTAATAAAACCTATTTTCCAACAGCATATAGAAAGTGTAAAGACAATCCAATAGGGGATACACAACAGAAATACAGGGAACAGAGAGTTTCAAGCTGGGGAGCAAGTGTTACTCTTAGCCTGCCTCACCCTGCATTGATCAAATTTTTGACAAAACATTAGGGACTGTATGAGGTCATACAGAAGCTATGTGACATAAACTATAATGTCAGACAGAGAAGGAAGAGGTGTCCTGACCAAATAAATTACATAAATGTGTTGAAGTCCTGGAGAGAGTTACAGACAGAAGAGGTAAGTCTGACATCTTATGCTTGGTAAATTGAAAAAGGGTAATTGTGAGGTGGAGTTCAGGGAAGAGTTAAGACAAGCACTGGGTGGCAGTGAAGAGTTACAGAATAGCTGGGTAACTACAGCAGAGCTAGTAAGAGAGATGGCTAGAAAGGTGCTTGGTGTGACATCTGGACAGAGGAAGGATGACAAGGAGAAATGGTGGTGGAATGAAGAAGTACAGGAGAGTATACAGAGAAAGAGGTTGGCGAAGAAGAAGTGGGATTGTCAGAGAGATGAAGAAAATAGGCAGGAGTATAAGGAGATGAGGTGCATGGCAAAGAGAGAGGTGGCGAAGGCTAAGGATAAGGCGTGTGAAGAGTTGTATGAAAGGTTGGACACCAAGGAGGGAGAAAAGGACCTGTACTGATTGGCTAGACAGAGGGATAGAGCTAGGAAAGATGTGCAGCAGGTAAAGGTGATAAAGGATAATGAGGGAAACATTATCACATGCGAGGAGAATGTGTTGAGCAGATGGAAATAGTACTTTGAGGGGCTGATGAATGAAGAGAATGAGAGGGAGAGAAGGCTGAATGATGTGCGGATAGTGAATCCTGAAGTGCAGTGGATTAGCAAGGAGAAAGTAAGGATAGCTATTAAGAGGATGAAGAATGGAAAGGCTGTTGGTCCATATACATACCAGTGGAAGCATGGAGGTGTTTAGGTGAAATGGCAGTGGAATTTGTAACTAGATTGTTTAATGAAATCTTGGAAAGTGAGAGGATGCCTGAGGAATGGAGAAAAAGTGTTTTGGTACCAATTTTTAAGAATAAGGGTGATGTGCAGAGCTGTAGTAACTGCAGAGGGATTAAATTGATCAGTCACAGCATGAAGTTATGGGAAAGAGTAGTGGAAGCTAGGTTAAGAAGGGAGGTGATGATTAGTGATCAGCAGTATGGTTTCATGCCAGGAAAGAGCATCACAGGTGTGATATTTGCTCTGAGAGTGTTGATGGAGAAGTACAGAGAAGATCAGAAGGAGTTGCATTGTGTCTTGGTGGACTTAGAGAAAGCATATGACAGAGTGCCTAGAGATGAGTTGTGGTATTGTATGAGGAAGTAGGGAGTGTCAGAGAAGTATGTAAGAGTGGTACAGGATATGTACGAGGGTAGTGTGGCAGTGGTGAGGTCTGTGGTGGGAATGATGGATGCTTTTAAGGTGAAGGTGGGATTACATCAAGGATCAGCTCTGAGCCCTTTTTTATTTGCAATGGTGATGGACAGGTTGACAGACAAGATCAGACAGGAGTCCCCGTGGACTATGATGTTTGCAGATGATATTGTGATCTGTAGTGAGAGTAGGGAACAGGTGGAGGAGACCCTGGAGAGGTGGAGATATGCTCTAGAGAGAAGAGGAATGAAGGTCAGCAGGACTAAGACAAAATATATGTGTGAATGAGAGGGAGGATAGAGGCATGATGAGGATGCAGGAAGTAGAGGTGGCGAAGGTGGATGAGTTTAAATACTTGGGATCAACAGTTCAGGGTTATGGTAAGTGTGGAAGAGAGGTGAAGAAGAGAGTACAGGCAGGATGGAGTGGGTGGAGAAGAGTGTCAGGAGTGATTTGTGACAGACGAGTACCAGTAAGAGTGAAAGGGAATGTCTACAAGAGGGTAGTGAGACCAGCTATGTTATATGGGTTGGAGACAGTGGCATTGACAAAAAGGCAGGAGTCATAGCATGACGTGGCAGAGCTGAAGATGTTAAGATTTGCACTGGGTGTGACGAGGATGGACAGGATTAGGAATAAGTATATTAGAGGTTCATCCCAGGTTGGAATGTTTGGAGACAATGCCAGAGAGGCAAGATTACATTGGTTTGGACATGTGCTGAGGAGGGATGCGGAGTATATTGGGAAAAAGATGCTAAGGATGAAACTGCCAGGTAACAGAAAAAGAGGAAGGCCTAAGATAAGGTTTATGGATGTGGTGAGAGAGGACATGTAGGTGGTTGGTGTGACAGGGCAAGATGCAGAGGACAAGAAGAAATGGAAACAGTTGATCCGCTGTGGTGAACCCTAACGGGAGAAGCTGAAAGAAGAAGAAGAATGCTTGGGAACCTGACAAGGAGAGAAGATTACTGTCCATACCTAAGGCTCAGGAACATGAAACATTATCAAATCCCCAACAACAAAATGTACAAGACGTCCTGCTTGCAGAACAAATAAATATAAGTGTCTAGTAAGACTAATCGAATTAAACATTATATGGAAACCAGCCTAGTGGAAATGTTTAACCTAAAACCGTACAAGATTCCTAAATCACAAAAACAGTTTGAGAAGAAGTAAAAATGATACTCCAACTAGAGGCCAGTGAAGACTCTAACAGCAAATGGAATAGCCATATAATTTTGGTTGCAAAGCCACATGAACCATTTAGGTTCTACAATGATGCTAGGAATTTAAACAATATTTTTAAGTTTGATGGTTATCCTATGCCTGGAGAAGACAAACTAATCAAATGGCTATGGAAGGCTTAACAACCCTGAACTTAACAAAAGATCACTGGTAGTTTGCCCTGCAGATGCTAAGGAAAATACTGATTTTTGTAACACTGATGGTCTGTTTGAATGCAAGGTTCTCCAGGCTATGGCCACCTTCCAAATGTTGATGGATGAGGTCATTAAATGTTAAACCCCCTATGCCAATGCATATTTAGATGACTGGGATTTATACCTATCCAAAGTGCAGGCTATATCAAACTCCCTAAAGCAAACAGGACTCACAGTAAATGCTTCTAAATGAACTCAAAGTAAATGCTCCTAAACTAAGGTATAATAGATATAAAATACCTGGGCTATTTCTTAGGATGGGGTATTACCAAACCCCAAAGGAAAGGGTAGATGCAGTAAAGTACTGGCCAGTGCTTCAGACTAGAAAGTAGGGTAGAGCTCTTTGGGGTATGGTCAGCTTTTATAAAATATTATGCTAAATTTTACCACAATTGCATGACTTCTCCCCAATCTAACCAGTGGAAAGATGTCCACGAAAATCAAGTGGATCATTAAAGTGGATAATGTTTTCCACCAACTGAAAAACATTTTATGTTCCAAAGCCATGCTGGCAGCCCCTAATTTCACCAGACATTTCCTAGTACACATGGATGTATTCGATATAGGACTGGACACAGTGTTTTCCCAAAGGACTGATGGAGAAGGCTATCCTATTTGCATCTATGTAGGACACTGTCTAGTACAGAAACTACTTATTCTGTCATCAAATATGAGTTCTTAACTATCATATGGGCACTCCAGTCACTGAGCTCTACCTGTTAAGTTGCTGTTCATTCTCCCATATAGAGGCTCCACCAACAAAAAGAGGACAATATGAAATTATATCAAACGAGCCTTGTCACAATGTGCATGGTTTGTTGAAAGTGTACAGTCCATTCTGAGGACACGAAACCAATGGTTTCAAGCAGGGTGGCCTAAAATGTAACATAACCTTGTGGACTTCATTACTACTGTATGTAGATTTATCATATCTATGAAAAGAGTATTAGCATTGCTTCTACATATGCTGTGTATAAGTGGTATCCCTTTAAAAGAAATGAGACTATGGATGACAACTAGTCCTAAATAAAGGCAAACTTGTATAAAGACAGAGCTGTGTATCCTAAGTCACCCCAAGTTAGTGAAGTCAGAGCAAAAAAAAAAAAACAGAAAAGTTTGAAGGAGTTAAGAGAGAAAGAGAGAATTATCACCCTTGTAGAAGGGGACTGGAGACTTAGAACATCAGACATTTATCCACAGACAAACTTCCAGACCTGTTTAATTAGAGACAACCAGAAGCAGAGACTTTATGTTTTAAGTTATATTCAGCACCTGAACTTGTTAAAGGTACTATAATTTTGATTTTTTTTTTATATTAAAGACCAAAGACCACGGCTGTTAAGTTTATTGTGGTTAAACTCCTGCTTCAAAGTTTGGTTGCATGAATAAACTACTTTGTATAAAAGATGCCTGTGTGTCAGCAGTATATTATTCATCAGGCAAATTCAGACACATTTATGTAAAACTGAATAGATATTGCAGAATTTAGATTATAATATTAAATATCACATTAATATCACCACACAACAGATTGAAGTGCTCATATTTGAAATGTAACTTGATTCTGACATTGTATAAAACTAGGCAGATAACCTGCTGATATCTAATCTAAACCCACCCCCACCCAACGAAAGTTGAAAGTGCCACATTTTTGTCTTATTGAAGTGTTGTTGACTCTTGGGATTTGCAGCTCTCAAACAGTAGGGATGTTGACATTGCTGGCTTTAGTGAAATGTTCAGTTCCAGTAATCAGGAAGGAAGGCAAGTATTGTTATGTTTGTACATGAGAAAAGAGAGTTGTTTGCCTACATTCTAGGGAGATGAGGATCAAGTAAGTTCCTTGAATATTTGTGGATGGATTCTCAGGCCACACATGTCCTGAAGTAAACGCCCACTATATCCTGAAGCAATTTAGGTTGAAAAGGGATGACAATAACTTGCCAAGCGTAGGAACACCCAGAAACTGTGGCATTCTCTGCAAGTGACATTTCATGTAAAGTTACTTATATGGAACAACTTTGTTTGAAATTTTTGTAAAGCATAATACCATCACACAACAATAAAATGTTATGCTGCATAAGTGAATACTTCCATCTGCATTACACATCACAATGTTCTCATCATAATGTTTCCAGTGTGTTTCATACCTGCAGTTAGTGGCATTATTATTGAAACTGTATATTAAAAATGCACCCATTTCTTCATCTGATCCTCAAGTTAATCTGTTTCAGATGTAATGAGCCTTTTGAAGTTTTTTTTTTTGTTTGTTATTTTATAAACTACTTTATTTCTAAATCTAAATATATTAATTTAAATAAGAAACAGAAAGAAAACAAGCCACAACAGATTTTTGGAAACATCTTAACTTAAGAATAACTTCAGGCATGTACTGCACACCAGAAACATAAAATACATTCCAATTTTTGCACTTTGTAAATATTTTATTGTGGCAGTATAGTAGCAAAACATTTTTCCTACTAATTAGTTTGCATTCAGATTGCTTATGTTTACAAATGATTCCCAGGCAATGCAACACCATAGCTGGTAGTCTACCAATAAATATATCATGTATTTTTTTCATACGTAACACTCTATGTACTGGAAGCAGTCTTGGTGCATTATATACTTTTTTTCTGCTTTAATAATCAAATAAGGTTAATATTAATTGACTCAGAAGAGTTGTACATATGTAGGTAATTGGACTGATGTACGATATAGACACATACACATATAATAGTGAAGTTAGTTAACTAGAAAACAGACAGGGTAATGAATTTCCATAGAGCAGAGGGGGCATCTAATAGCTTAGTGTGCCAGGGCTGTGTTAAAATCATTTAAGAGTTGGCACTGCATGCAAAGAATAAACTGAATGTTGAATGTTATGCCCTGGAATGAATTAACTGACCTGATGTTTATTTGCACACAACATTAGTCAGTTGTTGCATATTAAATCTTCAAGTGCAGTGTTATTCATATTAAAGTGTCTTACATCTGACAACAATAAGCTGAGTATAATGTTTTGTGTAAACTACAGACCTGCTGCAGAACATAACAAGAAGCTGTAAATATGTAAATAACTACTTTTGTTCCCAGCTGTGTAGAATTAGTACTGGCAAAGCAAAGCGTCAGCTTGTACAGTCCCAGTTTTTTACACGACAGTAACTGTATATTGCCACTGTGATGGCAGAACAACAATTATGTACAATGTGAATACAATCCTATGTTATAACACATTCCTCACTTAGGCACCAACGTACATTACATTGTCTTGTGTCCTCAGTCCTGAGGAGGTGTCTCATTACTCCTGTGATAGAATGACAATCTCTTCAAATGACAGATCAGTCTTCAATACAACCTTTCCAAAGGAAATGTAGAATAAACTCTTTATTTTATTTATTATTTTATTTTATTTTACATTTGTTAACCGGGCTAGTCTGACTGGATATATTTCCATTTTCAGTAGAGGCCTGGGGAGAAAAGCTCCAAAAGTAGCACAAAAAATATCATATACAGTTATATAACAAATAAAGTAGAAAGGAAATTAAAATACAAAAAGGAATCTTTATGAGAAGTACTTACACTAAGAAAGATTGCTATAAAGGATAATCTAAGTCATTTTACAACATGATATCTGAGGTAATGTAAAGTTCCTTGATAGATTACATAAATACTGGAAGTTATATTAATCTTACTAGTGACAGTTTCTGCTTACAGAGGGTAAGCAGTATAAAATTAGGTCACAAGAGGCAGTGTGGAGACAGAAGTAGGGAAGGATGAAGATTAGTCAGGGTTACTGCAAGGGCATAACCAGTGTGTTTTTAGGTGTCTTTTGAGCTTTTGCTTAAAGAGTGACAGTGAAGGTAGTAGAGTTAGATCAGTTGATAGAAGGTTCCAGTTTTTTCCAGCAGTGTTGGAGAAAAGGGAGTCACCTGCCAAGTTATTGAACTTGCTTATGCTAGCAAGCAGTTTGCTAGAAGAGCGTAGGGAATTGAGATTATTATAGGGGGTAATAAGGTTAGAGAGTATAGGAGTATTTTTTGGTTGGTAAAAGTTCTTATGGGCCATGGTAAGTTGGGAAAAAATCAGAATGTTTTGTAGTTCAAGCCAATCTAGCTGCTTTAGATTCTGACAGTGGTGAGTTCAAAATGCATTACCAGTGGCAAATTTGGCAATGTTGTTGTAGGAGTTGGCTAGTTTGAGAAGATTATTTTTTTTAGGTTAGTATAAATAGGTGAGGTGTAAAGAAGAGTTGAGATTAAATGAGAGTGGGCAATAGTGGTTCTAGCTGTTGGAGTTAAGAAGGGTTTGATTTTATATAAGAAGCCCATTTTTCTGTTTACTGTTTGTATGGTGTTATTTATATGGCTATCAAAGTTAAGGTTATTGGCGGTTATGACTACTAACAGTTTGCTGGTAGAGTCAGGGGATATAAGGGTGCCGTTATTGGATTTGACTGAGAAGTCTATAGGAGAGGACCTACTGGTAGGTGTAAAGAGTATGAGCTTAGTTTTTTTGGCGTTCAAAAGGAGGCAGCATTTCAAGAACCAAACCTCTACTGAGTTGAATACCTTCTGAGTTAGTGAATGTAGTTCTGAAGTGGAGTTGGCAGAACATATAAGCGTGGAATCATCGGCATATTGTATACAGGTGGCTTGAGGGATTGCTACATGAAGGTTATTGATGAATAATGAAAAAAGAAGAGGTCCTAAAATGGAGCCCTGAGGGACACCAAGGGTGACTGGCAGGTGGGAAGATAGTTTGTTCTCCCAGAGAACTGCCTGTTGCCTATTGTTGAGGTAGGACTTAAACCATAGTATAGCTTGGGTATCTAGAGAAAGAGATTCAAGTGTATTTATAAGCAGGGGGTGGTTTACCATATCAAAAGCTTTTGAAAGATCGATGAAGAGAGCAGAAGAGAGGATGTTATTACGGTTTCTATTAATGGAATTGGTGAAAGATAGGAGAGTGGTGGTGGTACTGTGAAATGGCCTAAAGCCATGCTGGCAGATAGCCAGAATGTTGTATTTAGTTAAGTGGTCTAATAGCTGGTGGTGAATGCATTTTTCCATGACTTTTGCTAAGGGTGATAGTAGAGCTATTGGCCTGTAGTTAGAGTAATCATTAGATTTACCACCTTTATGTAGGGGGATAATGTGGGAGATTTTCCAGATGTCTGGGATGGTTCCCTCATTAATGGTTCTGTTTATCAGGATGGATATAAGAAGGGCAACTATTTTGGCTGCTTTTTGCAAGTGTTCAGAAGGTAACTGATCTGCTGAAGGAGTACAAGGCTTAAGTTTTAGTATAATTTTGTAGATGAGAGTGGTAGAGATGGGTTGAAATTGGAATTCTGGTAAAGATCCAGATACAGAGGTAGGGAGACTTGTGTTGTCAGTGGAAAGCTGACTGGCTAGAGACTGTATGGTCTCAGTGAAGTAGGTGTTGAAGTTGTTGGCAGTTTGATGTGGGGCATTATGATCAGCGCCTTGAAGGGATGGTGTACTAGAGTGGCCAGGGTGAAGGAGTCTATTTATGCTAGTCCAAAAAGTTCTGTGGATTATTTTGGTGCATTTGCTGTAGTTTACAATAGCAGTTCTTTTTGTCAGTGAGCATAGCTTTTTTTATTTTTTTTCTCAACTGTCTAAAAGTTTGTTATTCAGGGGTAGTTTTGTTAGCTCTCCACTTAGCCCATGATTTGTTCCTAAGTAGAATTTTCTGTCTGGTTTCTTTTGAAAGCCAGTGGGCTGGTTTGGACTTCATTCTAATAGATTGTTTAGGTGCGTGCTCATCGAGGATTGCTAAAAATTTAGAGTTAAAATATTTAACAGCCTCTTCAAGTGGGAGAATTTTTAGAGGATTCCAGTCACAGGTATTTAGTTCATTTTGGAATAGTACAGGGTTAAAGTGTTTCTTAGTTCGTGAGAACCTATAAGTAGGGGTGTTAGAAATATCATTCTTTTGTCTTATAATGTAAGTTAGAGTATGATCACTTACATCATCAGGTAATGTTCCTACATTATAACTTTGTGTATGTTTACTAATAAGTATCCAGTCTAAGGTGCTCTCTTTTTTGGTTGGTTTGTTAATTCTGGCTGTGGAGGTGATTGCTTGACTAAAGCCATAAAGTTTAATATATGAGGAAGTGTTTTTAGTATTGACAGTTTTCTAGTCAGTATTGAAGTCATCTAGTATTATTGTTTCTTGTGGGTAAGTTGAGGACACCCAGCTTAGAATATCTTCTATTGTATTGCTGTTATTGCTAGAGGGGGGTAGGCAGATACAGATGATGTAAAGGGATTTGCTAGGGTTGAGTTGAAGTCCGGAGATGAGGACTTCAGCCTTACTGTCCAGAGGTGGGTTATAAGTTATAGAGGAGATCTGTAGGCCATTTTTAAATAGGAGTGCTACTTTCCCACCCTTAAGTTTTAAGTGGTGTTGTCTCAATATGTTATAGCCAAGGGGGATTATTCTGTTATCCTTAGTTCCAGGTTTTAACCAAGTTTCTGTAAGGCAAAAGATGTCAAAGGAATGAATATCAAGGAGGGCACGGAGATGGGATACTTTGTTGTTAATACTGCGGATATTGAGATGTCCTATTAGTAAAGAGTTGGAGAGTCTTGTCTGGGTTGGAAGGGTTGAGGGTGTGGTGCAGTGAATGTTTACTGTGGAGGCATTGGGTGGGCTGGGATTAGGGTGGATGTCACTATCTTTTAAGGTGGGGTTCTTTAGCTTAGAAACTGGGTTATATATATAGCTAGTTTGATATTTTATTTTCCTTACTAAGAGGTTACTGTACTTAATGAGTGTGAGTCGATGGAACTTAGCTAGCAGGTTGCAGGGAGTGGAATTAATGTTTATGTGAATATGGCTGAGGGAAATATTGTGAATGGCTGTTTGTTTTGGAAAGTAGTTAAGGTGGAAGTAATTCACCTTTTCAAAACAGGTTAGGAAATAGGCTGAGGTGAGGGCAGGTATAAGTGTGGCTAAGAGTATTATGTTGGTTAGGATAACTTTTGTTGTAGTCTGCATTTTGTTATGGATACCTATATAAATACAAAGGAAGTTAGACTGGGATAAGCTAATAAAAGAAATAGTAAGTGTGGGAGAGACTTTAAGGAGAGGGAACTGTAATGCTGGAAGGTATGGAAAAGCACTTTAAGTAGAGACACTTGAGAGAGTTGGAAGAGGAGTGGTGTAGCTTAGTGGAGTAAGTGGTTGGAGCAATTGATTGGTCGGATGAGAGAGAGGGTGTGGTTTAGGAAGTATAAGTTTAGGACTACTGGGGGTGGGTGAGATTTTGGGGTAGGGTAGGAGAGCCGAGTGAGCCTACAGGGCAAACGGAGTGGGTTCAGACAAGAAGACAGGTTTAGAGGGAAAATAATTAGTAAGTTGGGAGGTAAGTCCAATGTAAGGTATCTAGGAGGTCAGGGACTAAAATAACAGAGGGAAAGAAGAGCTGACTAAGGGTGGATTCAGAGGCAAAGGAATAGGTACAGGGAGTATCAGAGGTAAGAAGGAGACTAAATATGGTTTAAAGGCTAAATTATGGAAGCAAACTAACTAATGGGTAATAAGGTTGTACTACTGCCCTCTAATGGTCATTCCTGGTAATGTAAATAGAGTTTATCCAAAGGGGGTTTTAGAGAGATTAGGGGATGGGAGAGGTGAGAAGAATAAAAAAAAATTTAAAAGCAGGGGGGAGAGTTTTAGGAGAGAGGCTAAGGAGGGTATAGGGAATGTGACTATAAGAGACATTTTGGGGGTGTTAACTCTGGCAGAATGTAATATAATAAGAGACTATGGCAGCTCATAGTCCTGCAGGGAATGTTCACTTAAACAAAATAAGACAGGAGTTTGTTGCAGTTAAGAAGGTAGGAGTATTTTGTACATACTTCCAATTAACTATTCCTGCTTCCCAAGGCAGTACACCATAGGGAAGACAAGATTCTTTCCAAGCTCAGGAGGATGTATCAGAGACTTTACAGAAGTCAGGACTATCTCTGGGCCTCAGGTAAACAGCAGGATACTGAAGCTGGGGAGTTTACACTGGCAGGAGGGTTGCACGCTTAAAGGAAGTAGAGAGGAAAAGGTTAAGAAAACTGCTCAATGGATACCTGTGTATAATTAAAGCAATGGCAGTTTTACACAGATATAGTTATATACACTGTATGCAAAAAGACTTCAGAGTAGCAATAAGGCAAAAACTAAATAAACATATCTAATATCAATATCTAAATAATCATAAATAATCATGAGTAGATTTTAGAATGGCAATTAGGTAGTATCTAAATAATCAGCGATAAAAAGCCAGATAGAATATAATTTTACTAGGCATACTCTAAGTTATATTATACAAAATAACCTATATATGTGCTTCTATACAAGTCCTGGCACTTTAACAGTAGTCTAGACAAACAAAGTGGTAGCATAGAATTTAAGAACAATAGCTCATAAAGTCAAACAGTAATAATCTAACCTGTAAATTATGAGTAGAACTCAGTCATATCTAGGCAAGACCGTTAAGAAGCATTTGAGTTAAACAGCCCTTTAGAAAAAAGATGCCAGACTGCAGCATATCCTGATGGTTGAAGCGCTGAGGGCAAGAGTTTCTTAGGACTCATTAAAAGAAATATTGTAACGGCTGGGGAAACTGCTTGCCTACGAGGATCCTGCTGTGCTGAGTTACAAGTTGCTCAAGCAATAACACTAATATGGGTTAAAAACCCCTTGTTGTTTTCTATTTAATTTAATTGTAAGGCAAAAGTATAAGGAGATAAAGGTGGAAGTGTCTGTTCCATTACTCAAAAATTGCTCGTTCACCATTAGGAAATAGTGCACAAACGAACAATGGTTTTCTATTTAATTTAATTGTAAGGCAAAAGTATTAGGAGATTTAGGGTGGAAGTATCTGGTCCATTACTCAAACATTGCTTGTTCACCATTAGGAAATACTGTACAAATGAACAATGGTGCTAAAATCAAGCCAATTCATATCTTATTTTAAGGAAATAAGGGTAATAGAAGCTGTTACAGTACTCATTCAGTGCTCAAGCGCAGTAAAGAAAAGCACACAAATGCGTCCCTATGTCTAATCAAGGTATGATCTTAAATGGCTACTGGGATAGCAAGGTAATAAAAAGTAGTTACAAAACACAAAACAGAGTCAGCGTTCATCTTACAGTAAAAGAACACTTGCAATTACTGCACTATCACTTGCTGAAACAGTAAATATGGCCTGGAGTCATAATATACGGGGAAAGGAGAGATAAATGACCCGAGACACTTTTATCCCTCAGTTTATGCAATGCAGGCAGTATTCAAGACAGTATAGTACTACCAATCATTGCTTTTGATTTAACACAGGAATAGGGAAACCACATGCACTAATGCCGTAGAATGTAGTTAACTACAACATCAACATACAATACAAAAACAGCAAGTGAAAGAGGGTATTTCCCTCTTAGTTAATTTTGCTTTAAAGAGAGACAAAGGCAGAGGTAAAAGGTACAAAACAAAACTTACCGCAAACGCTACCGACAGGGAATACTCAGCAGCCAGGAGTGGGGCTAGCCTTCAAAGATGGCGCTCTGAAGGATGGGGTGGATTTATAAGTTTGTGATCGGGGCGGAAGTTAAAAGAAGGGGAGGAGGGGCTGGGCAGGTATGTGCATGTAGGTACAAAATGGGGGAGGGGAGGAGAAGGGAGGATGTACAAGAGAAGAGGGGTAGTAAGGGAGAGGACAGAGAGAGAAGAGGTGAAAAGCTAAGCAATATGTAAACTGTGAAGACAGGTTTAGAAGGAAAATAATTAGTAAGTTGGGAGGTAGGTCCAATGTAAGGTATCTAGGAGGTCATGGAATAAAATAGCAGAGGGAAAGGAGAGCTGACTAAGGGTGGATTCAGAGGCAAAGGAATAGGTACAGGGAGTATCAGAGGTAAGAAGGAGACAAAATATGGTTTATAGGCTAAATTATGGAAACAAAGTAACTAATGGGAAATAAGGTTGTACTACTGCCCTCTAATGGTCATACCTGGTAATGTAAATAGAGTTTGCCCAAAGGGGGTTTTAGAGAGATTAGGGGATGGGAGAGGTGAGAAGAATAAAAAAATAATTTAAAAGCAGGGGGGAGAGTTTTATGAGAGAGGCTAAGGAGGGTATAGGGAATGTGACTATAAGAGACAATTTGGGGGGGGGGGGTTAACTCTGGCAGGATGCAATATAACAAAAGACTATGGCTGCTGATGGTCCTGCAGGGAGCACTCACTTAAACGAAATAAGACAGGAGTTTGTTGCAGTTAAGAAGGTAGGAATATTTTGTACATACTTCCAATTAACTATTCCTGCTTCCCAAGGCAGTACAACATAGGGAAGACAAGAATCTTTCCAAGCTCAGGAGGAGGTATCAGACACTTTACAGAAGTCAGGACTATCTCTGTGCCTCAGTTAGACAGCAGGACACTGAAGCTGGAGGGTTTGCACTGGCAGGAGGGTTGCACGCTTAAAGGAAATAGAGAGGAAAAGGTTAAGAAAACTGCTCAATGGATACCCATGTATAATTAAAGCAACGGCAGTTTTACACAGATATAGTTATATACACTGTATGCAAAAAGACTTCAGAGTAGCAATTAGGCAAAAACTAAATAAACATATCTAATATTAGTATCTAAATAATCATAAATAATCATGAATAGATTTTAGAATGGCAATTAGGCAGTATCTAAATAATCAGCGATAAAAAGCCAGATAGAATATGTTACTAGGCATACCCTAAGTTATATTATACAAAATAACCTATATATGTGCTTCTATACATGTCCTGGCACTTTAAAAGTAGTCTAGATAAACAAAGTGGTAGCACAGAATTTAAGAACAATGGCTCATAAAGTCAAACAGTAATAATCTAACATGTAAATTATGACTAGAACTCAGACATATCTAGGCAAGACCGTTAAGAAGCATTTGAGTTAAACAGCCCTTTAGAAAAAAGATACCAGACTGCGGCATATCCTGAGGGTTGATGCTCTGGGGGCAAGAGTTTCTTAGGACTTGTTAAAAGAAATATTGTAATGGCTGGGGAGACTGCTTGCCTATGAGGATCCTGCTGTGCTGAGTTACTAGTTGCTCAAGCAACAACGCTAATATGGGTTAAAAAAACGTTGTTGTTTTCTATTTAATTTAATTGTAAGGCTAAAGTATTAGGAGATTAGGGTGGAAGTATCTGTTCCATTACTCAAACATTGCTTGTTCACCATTAGGAAATAGTGCACAAACGAACAATGGTTTTCTATTTAATTTAATTGTAAGGCAAAAGTATTAGGAGATTTAGGGTGGAAGTATCTGTTCCATTACGCGAACATTGCTTGTTCACCATTAGGAAATACCGCACAAATGAACAATGGTGCTAAAAACAAGCCAATTCATATCTTATTTTTATGAAATAAGGGTAATAGAAGCTGTTACAGTACTCGTTCAGCACTCAAGCGCAGCAAAGAAAAGCGTGCAAAAGAGTCCCTATGTCTAATCAAGGTATGATCTTAAATGGATACTGGGATATTAAGGTAATAAAAAGTAGTTACAAAACACAAAACAGAGTCAGCATTCATCTTACAGTAAAAGAACACTCACAATTACTGCACTATCACTTGCTGAAACAGTAAATACGGGCTGGAGTCATAATATACGGGGAAAGGAGAGGTAAATGACCCGAGACACTTTTATCCCTCAGTTTATGCAATGCAGGCAGTATTCAAGACAGTATAGTACTACCAATCATTGCTTTTGATTTAACACACAGCATCCTTACAACCCGTAAGGAATAGGGAAACCACATGCACTAATACCGTAGAATGTAGTTAAATACAACATCAACATATAATACAAAAACAGCAAGTGAAAGAGGGTATTTCCTTCTTAGTTAACTTTGTTTTAAAGAGAGACAAAGGCAGAGGTAAAAGGTACAAAACAAAACTTACCACAAATGCTACTGACAGGGAATACTCAGCAGCCAGGAGTGGGGCTAGCCTACAAAGATGGCGCCCTGAAGGATGGGATGGATTTATAAGTTTGGGATTGGGGGTGGATGTTAAAAGAGGGGGAGGAGGGGCTGGGCAGATATGTGCATGTAGGTAGAAAATGGGGGAGGGGAGGAGAAGGGAGGATGTACGAGAGAAGATGGGTAGTAAGGGAGAGGACAGAGAGAGAAGAGGTGAAAAGCTAAGCAAGACGTAAACTGTGAAGACAGGTTTAGAGGGAAAATAATCAGTAAGTTGGGAGGTAAGTCCAATGTAAGGTATCTAGGAGGTCAGGGACTAAAATAGCAGAGAGAAAGAAGAGCTGACTAAGGGTGGATTCAGAGGCAAAGGAATAGGTACAGGGAGTATCAGAGGTAAGAAGGAGACAAAATATTGTTTAAAGGCTAAATTATGGAAGCAAAGTAACTAATGGGTAATAAGGTTGTACTACTTCCCTCTAATGGTCATTGTAAAAGGAAACAACATCTACACATGAACATAGCACATGTGGGTGATTACACTGTTAACAACAAGTACACTGACTGTAAGTGATGTCAGGGTTGAAATATATTGCTAGTGTCACAGGCTAATGAATGTTTGTTAAAACACAAGCACAAATACAGATTTATTTGATGACTATGACAGCATTTCCATGTATGACATCACCATTGTGTATTACCTTCATGTATCTGCCAAAAAGTCATTGCACAGCATAAGCACACTGCATAGATATACATCATACATGTATTTGAAGCTTTTCTGCACAGTAAAAGTAAGAAACGCACACTCACAAATGACAGCCATTCATGTATTCAAACTCCTTCCATACATACTGGCACTAGCTACAAACATGCATATTAGATCCATGCACCACAGGATAAGTCTGATTGCATGTGAGTCACACTGCATCTTTTAAAGGATAACATCAGCTGTGTCATGCCCAGAGATATGTGTGCAAAAATGACTTTTACAGCCAAGTGGGATTTTAAATGTCATCAACACTAACAACTGTAAGATACGCCTGCATTTATTTGCATTTGCACACACACACAATCAGGAAATTCTTACTGCTGTATTTGAACCACCTACCTATCATCTGACACAGTCTACAAACCAGCACAGGAGATGTCAGACATTAGTGTTCTGAAAGTGTATTCTTGAAATGATGTCATCATCAGTATGTTGCAGACAATATGCATTTGTGGACAGAGTGAAAAGGGGATGTGGGATTGATATGACCATGTAAATGTTTCTTAGAAGCATGAGTCAAATGAGCACACCTGTTGGCTTAACCCTCCAGTGATGTAACATACCCACCATCCCACAGACAAGTTGACTGCTTGAGAATAGGACTATCTACCTAATGATCTATGCAATCTAGAAGACACAGTACTTTACTCAAGTGCCACCACAGAAGTTTTACATTCATAGTATGAGAGTGCACTTTATACAGGATGATACCAGTGCAGTGTTGCAGGGAATATGCAGAGAATATGATATTATTAGACAGGTCTTAAATTGATGTAGACTTACCCTACAGTGTAAAATCAACTCCAGGCTCCTACTGTATTGTGGACAGAAGTAGTTAAAGTCATATTTATACAACTCCATACACATGAACACACAAGCTGACTGCAGCAAAATTAGAACCTCATACCTATGCAATCTAGAGGACACAGCACTTAATGCAAGCACCACTGCAGAAATCTGACTTTCATAGTGTGCACAACTCCATACACACACACACACACACACACACACACACACACACACTTTGACTGATATAAGATTATAACACCCTACCTATTGACTGACACAATCTGGAGGGCACAGTACATAAGACAAGTGCCATTACGGATGTCTGAGTTTTAAACTGTGGCAGTGTATCGTAGATAGTATTAGCTTCTTCGGTCTGTGTCAGGGAACATATTGTGATGTTGAATGTTTTATGGCGATCCATATTTGTTGATATGAAGAACTAAGCTCAATGTTATGCTCAGTAATACATACATACTGTTGACTTATGTCAGCTATGCTATCATTAGTGTATACTGCAGAACTGAGAGTGATGTGTACCTACCTATTTTGTGTATATGAGACATGCAGTTGTAAATCACAGGATGGACAATGGCTCATTCAAGGATCATCAGGTTATGATGACAGTATTTAACCCTTAATATATGGTGTTGATATTAGCAATGGTATGTGCTCATGCATGGACAATGTGGACTGTCAATACCAGGCAAAACTTAATGTTCCAATGCAGGAGGGATAAGAAAGGATGATTTCTGTGTATAAAGGCTATAAGTGGTTGTATATCATTTATGTCAATGCTGCAGTGCAGACCCAACTATCCAGAATGAAGTGGTCAATTAACTACACAGTTCACTGCATTTCACACGAGTACATTACACAATTTCCAGGTAATTATGTAATATAATCCAGCAACAATGCTTATTTTGTTCCAAATCACTTCCTAAAGAGCAATTCTGAGAAACGTATTTGTGCAGAAGTTGGTAAAGTGTTAAGCATGCATGTGCAAACTTATGTGTTGAAATCAAACTGTGAAATTCCAGTGTTTAGTTGTGTTCAGTGGTGGTCCCTGGCACCTTTGCACAAATATGAAACACAAACAAAATGTTGTGATTCTGATTACATTTACAACAGATTATTTTTATCTTCACATGTTGTAAACATGCTCCACGTGTTTTGTTATATCTTTCGATGTTAACTTCAAAGCTCAAATCAGAAATAAAGTGTTGTGCTTGTCTTCCCCATTTGCATTATGGTACACTGTGAGCAAACAGAGTTCTCTGCTGAAGGGAACAGTGAAATACTACATTTGAAGTGCCTTCTACAGCACAAACAGCTTAGAAGCAATGCACGGTCAGAACTCTGGACAGTACTTAATGGGAGAAAATCCATCTGTTGATCTAGCTTTCCCTGTGCACAAGGTGCAAACTCTCTAAGCCAAATGAAAAAGCAGAGTTGAAGCAGGGTTCAACTCCAGTATGCAGATGATTTCACAAAGGGTATCAGTATGTGATTATTATATTAACTTTTTATCGGGACTGTAAGAATAAATATGATTGACTATTATAAATATGTTGCTTGGCAAAACTGTGCGTATAATAACTACTGAAATAATCTTTTATACCCACTACATACGAGACATGCTTAAAGAGAAATCACAAGTTAATTGGATGTACAATGAGGTGTAAGACAAACACTCACCGCTTTTTGCAATAACACCTGAAATTCCATTTAGAGTAACATACTACAGCTGCTCATTGTCAGACATTGTACAACTGCTGAGCATTACAACTGATAAAATAGAAGGGGCTTACAGAGATACATAGGCAGCTCATTCACAAGAAAGACACATAAAAACAGGCAGTATATGTTTCACCTAATGCTGAAAATAAATGTTTATGACTTGGTCATTATCTCTAGACCCCAACAAGTAAATCCTTCTTCACACATGTCAAAAATCATACATTTGAAGGGACTGTGATACAATTTTTGGCCAATGGAAGATGTAGGTTTTATTCTTCATCAAAGTACAGAAAATGCCATAACATGACATTTACATCCAATAGCCTAACGAATAGTCAACCGTACAGAAGGGTGAGAGAGAAGGGGTGATGGTAAGAGACAGATATATAGATTCCTATGAAAGGGCGGTGTTATGGGTCTTTAATGCACATCTTTATGGTGTGTCCTCAGTATTCATCAGTCATGCTCCATATCAGTAAGCAATAGCTCTGGGAAGCAAGACATTGTTGGACAGGCAAAAACTGGTGATGACATGAATAGAGTAAGGGTGGTTTAATAAATCATTCTTAAAGGCATGAATGTGTTTGCTAATTGTTTTATGCAACATTATTCAAAATCTGCTCATGAGAGGTTGTTACTGGGTAAAAATTAAGATGTATTTCATTAAACATATCATAAAAGTATAACATCACAGTAAGAAATAATGTCGCATACATCTGGACTTGAACCCTTGATGCTATAGCCAAAAACAATCTTCAGATAACTAACAAATTTATGTCAACATTCCACAGAGGAAGTTTCACTTTATTACATCCAGTAGTCAAAGAATTGTTAGGGTAACTGTTGCAAAGTACTGTCTTTATTCTGCCTGTACTCTGTATTCTGATAGTGCAGAATGTTTAAGTACTTTTGCTCAAGGATAACCAGATTATTGCGGGTGATGGCAACAACTGACCAGGTTTTGCCATAGCACATGAACAGCCATTCACCGTCACTCGGCATTGGTGCATGATGCTAATGTCCATACAAACTCTGAGGCAAAATAGTTGAAGGCTTTGTCATTGACCAATTCTGACTGTGTGCTGTGTGTAATTCTATCTTGTGTGAAAAAGGGGCTAATAGGAAAGTGGTGAAATGGGGAAGCAAGCAGAGGGAAGTTCAGAAGGGAAAGAAAAGAGGAATTTGCCAGAAGGTAGTGGGAGTAAACCATAACTATTTACTTCTTCACAACATAAATGTAGAAGTGTAGCCAGACTTTGCTGATTTTGGACAGTCGCCAGACCAAAGGTTGTTGACAACAACAGAATAATGTTGTACAGCCAAATGTACCAACTCAAGTGTCTCAAGAAGACACACAGGAGAAGTGGAGAGCTATGTATGGGTCTTTATTTTTCTGCTTTTTTTTTCTTTCAAAAAGACAGGAATATTGGGGAAGGTGCTTAGAAATGTGAGGGCTGGGTAGGAAGGTTACTTGAGGAAGCAGGTGCAGACACACAGGACAAACAAGACAGACAAGGATGGTGATAGACACAGAAGCTTGGGGGACACCATGATAGTTAGGGGACATTGGAGGTGCACCCATGTCAAGCCTGAGAACAGTGAGAATCTAGTCCTCACTCTCAGAGCTATCACTGTCTCCTGTCTCAGTTTCCTATGTCACTGCTCAACATGACATTGTCTTAGCAATGTGACAAAGCATGTTTTTGACAGTCTGATTTGGGCACTGAGGCCCCTTTCCATAATATCCTCCACCAGCCCTGTCAGCCCTTGTTGGGGGACAAAATCATCACCTTCACTAATACTTCTCCCGGTTAGTATCAGTGCACCAACTGCCGGGGCAGAGATACCTAATGTGGATAGGGCAGGTAGGGCAGAGGTTTTGGAGGTAGCAATGGCAGCTTGGAACCCTGAAGTTGTAGGTGTTGGTGCTGCAACCTATGGAGGGATGGCACGCTGGTCCGTACTACTCAGTCTACCTTTCTGTGCTACAGGTCAGGTTTTGTAGGCAGAAATGTAGAGCAACAGAAGATTTTTAAACCATATAAAATACCCCCCCCAAAAAAAAAGAAAAAAAACTGAGAGAGAAGGGTTGGGTGACACAAAAAAGAGAGAGAATTAGATCCATGGCATATCGCATGACTATAGAATATCAGAAAATAAACATTTATGATTATCCAGTCTATACACCTTTGCCACATCCAGGTATGATGGGAAGGTCTTGCTCTGTTGTACCATTAATCAATTGCACTGTTATGATATCATAAATACAACTTTATTAAAGTATTGCATACAATCATAACAGCTACTAGGCTTACAGTAAGACCCGATGCATACATACCCCTTGCCTCTCTGACGTGAGTTAGCCTTTCTTGCTCTACCTCACAGTTTGCTGAAATGTCTTCAGCAGCTGTACAAAACAGAAGAAGAAGAGAAAAAGAGACATGAAACCATATTGAATAATTGAACAATTACGCACACATTCAACTGTGTTTCATAACTAAATCAATAACGACATATGCTACTTACAAAAATTAATTTATCAAAGCATTAATGAGATATTTCTTACAATAAACATAATTATAGCCATTTGTATGTAGTGTTACCTTCCTAATCAAAGTGTTGTTTGAAATTGCATTCTGACACCCTTCGTAAAAATAAGTGTCAACTGGATTTGAATCCTGGATCACCAATAATCTACCTGTAAAGTCAGTGCACTTACACCTTGTGCCACAGACGCCATTACATAGTAAGTGGATATTCTCCACTCAGTACTGTCCAGAGTGCTGACATTTGTGCATTGCTGCTTAGCCTGTTTGCACTACAGATGGCTGCCCAAATAAAATTTTTCACTTTTTTCCTTAAGCAGGTAAGCTTGTTTGTGCACAGCTCAGTAGTGAGCAAGTGCATAAGGCAAGAAACAAGGAAAAAAGCATATGAAGTTATGATGAAAGTGATTCCTACATCAGGAGTAATCATTTCCTCAGTCCCTTCACACTATATGGGAAATAGTGTTATAGAGGCCAAAGCCACTGCATTTACAGCTTCTGCCACAGAAATAGGTATACAGAATGTGCACATCACTCACTCATTGGACATACTGCTCATTGGTGCCAAACATGTTTGCACTAATGATGATTACAGAAATGAAAGTGTTCACTGTTTCTATCAACTGTGAGCCTTGTTTGCACTCTGCTAAGCAGAGCTGAAATTACACAGACAAAAGAATATATATAACAGTTTATATTCCACACAAGAAATCACAAGCTGCATTTTCATATCTGCTGCAGACATTCCAAGCACCATGTGGCTTTAAACTCTGCATCTTTTGTGTTTCTTTCAAATCATTTAATTTAACCCATGTGCTACAATAATACTTAGATGCAATGTAGAGTTTATTATCTTACTGCTGGTCAGAGTGCTGTAGCAAAGCATACCTAAGCCAATGTGAAATGTTTTACTGATTGTAAGACAAATTACATTTCTCAGTTTGTACATTGGGCAGTGCACTCTCGTTCACTGCTTCATAATTCCACCACTCAAGAATGTGGTCTGCCAAAATATGTGCAAATGAGGAACACAAAAAAGAAAAGATAATTGTCAGTAGTAAAAAAATATAGGGTAATACTAATAAAAAGGCAGTATTGTGAAGTTTTCTAGATCTCTGTGTGGTACAACCTGATCACATGCTCTGAAAAAATGTATTAACTCTGCGAGAGAGTACACTATCTGGAATTCCAGCCTCAACTAAGTGCAGTAAAAATCCACACTCGCTTATGCTTCTTATCCCTCTTTGCCACCAACATAGGACTAGAAAATGTTACTTTCTCATTTGCTGGACCTGTCTAGATTAATGTTGTATTCACCAATACTTTACACTAATAATAATTCACACCATTTTAATCTCAGGTTGCCGACACTGTCAGCTACTTTTTTCTTTATTTTCTGAACATCTTCTCCTCCTCTCAGCTTAACCACAGAAATTCAATATCATGGTCATTTATTTGCATCTTTGTTTCAATTTGTAATATAGCTGATCAGCATTTCAGACAGATTTTAAGCAGAGGATGGAGAGTGTACTCTTAGTACAAGGATGTCAGTGTCGCCAAGGTTGTTCTCATAGCTCTCAAGATGCTTATGTATTTTTATTGTAAGTCTACTCTACGTGATACAAACACTAAAGAGAGAACAGTCACTTCAGTATTGCTTGTTGAGTTACAACAATCAGAAACTGTTTCAAGCTATTAGCAGATAATGATTGTTATGGCTCTTCCCTGCAGTCCTAGGGCATGCAATTGTGCAGTTACCTACAACATGTTTACATTCCCTATGCCAAGTGATTTTTTTGTATTCAGAAATGCTAATGATTTCTCACCTCATTTGCATCTTCACAGAGCTCAGAGGGCTGAGTCTACACTATAGAAAGGTAATGGTGTAGCTATGGAAGTGGAAGGATGGGAGAGTGATTGGATGCAGATAAGAGCATTACTGATATTTACTTAGAGGAGATTGTTCAACAAATTACTACACTATTTCATAAGTTATGCTTGTCTTGTCCAGAAACTGCTTACATGTTTATATGTCATATTTTGAATGTATTTCAATATGCAATGGAAAAAATACTTTTTTGATGTAAACAATTTTAAAATTTCATTGCTGCTATACTACATATATGTCAGTTCTTGCTGTGCTGTCCATGTTAGTATGGTTACTTCACAGAATTGTAATATGATTATTGTGTGACTGCCTGAACCATGTGGGTGACTCATTGAATAGGATGAGTAACACACTGGATTGGGCAGTGCCTATGCTGACACATCTGCTGGGGCTGATATCCACATGTCTTTGGTTCCACCTTTGGCCTACTGACCCCCCTCTCATTAGAATGATGATGACTGTGCCATGGGTTTTGTTCATTTGGGTTTGACTTATGGTATATTTGTCTGATGCACAGACAGGATATGCACGAGACTGACAGTATGCAGGTAGTTTATCTTCCTACACATTTGTACATATACTACAGGTTCCACACTTAACTTGACATTACTGAAGTTAGGGGTCATGTGCTTTGGGGCTGTCTCTGTCTGATGCTATCCATTCATAGGCATTACATGGGTAAGTAACATTTGCGGACATTGGATGGCATCACTTAATATTTGTATATATTTAGGTTGTTGTGTATACTAATTCACTGGTGAGTATATGTGCTATCATTTGCCTCTTAGTTGCTCAGTGTGTGTGCTGACCTTTAAGTTTTAAATGGTGAATGTGTGTACTATCCTTTGCCTCTTAGCCAGGACAAGGGCATATTGTGCAGATCTATATCTGTCAGCTACCTCTGCAGATGGAGGTTCCCCATCAGATTCCTTGTCTTTATGTGCAGGAGGTGCTGGCCCTGCCTGTGGTCCAGGAATGTGTGGTTCTAGCTGTTGCTGCCCCTGTTGCAGCTATTTCCTCAAGATGATATTGTGCAACATGGCAAAACTAAAAGAATTTCTGCACAGGTGCCTGGGTCATACTACAGGGCACCCCCTGATATGTCAAGACAGTGGAGCCATGACATCAGCATGCCAAATACATGCTCTGTGATATTTCTAGTTTGGGTATGGGCATTGCTGCATCCTTCTTCTGTGGGTATGTGTGCATTTCTGATTGGTGTCATGAGCCATGGTTTCAGTGCATAACCTGCATCACCCAGGAGATGGTCTTGTGGAACATCACCCCTAGCAAACCTTGTGTAAAGCCACAAGGTATACAATATGTGTGATTCATAATAACTGCCAGGGTTGCCTGCACAGACATTGTGGATGATCCCTCAAGCATTACAGACAACCTAGCAGTTGATTGAGTGAAACCCATTCCTGTTGATGAATGTCCTTCCCTGTTCACCATGTGGGGCTTTTATTTCTATGTGAGTGCAGTCTATGGCCCTCAAGCTTCAGGGAAGTATGCTAAAGCATAGTATTCCTGCATTGCTCTTGCTCTGTCCTCTGGTATGCATGAAAAGTAAAGGTACTCCCTTGCATGCACTAGAATAGCATGTAGATATTGATGAAATATTCTAGAAGCTGAGGCCTGTGATACTCTTAATATGTCCACTGTCCATCTCTGCAATGTATCTTTAGCTAATATCCTTAATGCCACACATGCCTTAGTTTCCACTGGTATAGGTTCTCCTTGATTTACATTGGGTGACAGAGGTTACAGAGTTCCTATAGTGTTTCCCTATCATTCTTGTGTCACTCAACTATTTCAATGTCATGCAGTCCCTGATATGTTACAAGGGGGACCGAACATCGTTCTTCTCCTTGGACGAGGTCTATCAGCAGCAGCATAGATTTGAGCCTGTTGCACATGCACATGCAAAAGAGCAGCAGCAGCTCCTAACAATGCTTTTTTTTAGTGTGATGGTGGTTGTACTCCATTCAGCATCGGTGTTCATGGCAAATGGCTACATCTCTACATGGTTACTTTATAGCTGCCTGAAAGGATCCACCATATTGGATTGGTTCATTAGCATTTAATTCAGCTGATTATACTTTCATTAGCATACTCTGCTGTTTACCTTGGTTTGGCAGCTCTACACGATGTATAGACCCGTTTAATTAATACAAAACTGCCCCCTATCATGTGAGTGGTATGACATGCACATGATAGCAAGGGGAAAATTAGACAGTCATGAATCTGACCCTATATTTTCTTTTTCTAAATCATTTAAAAGACAATAATTATGAGACTGCAAATATTTTTCATATCTCTCTGTAAGACTGTCCTGCTCTTTCATTTTATCATTCCACATTTCTTTCTTTTTTATACAATATAAAGGCTTATACTTTTTTGTAACTGGTGCACCATTCTGTCCAAGTGCTGCTAAACTCAACTGATGTGAAATATTGTTGCCAAAGTTTTAAACTCTCATCCTTCCATTTTACTGTTTCTAACAAACATCCAGACAAGTTCTTAACTCCCTTCCCTACTGTGAAACACAAGTTATTCTTCCATAACCAAAAAAAAAATAAATAATGGAACATGATCTGTAATAGAATCTACAATTTTCTGAAAATATACTATCACTAAAACAATGAAATTCACGTATAACAAGTCTGCCTGGAGATCTTATGAGTACATCTAGAATGTAGAAAGTATATTTGTACAGTTTATCTCCATCGCTACATAAATCTTTTCCAACGTCAGACAATAGATTATGTCTCCATAATACTTATTTTTGTTGTTGTTGGGAAGTATTTAATAACCTTATATCCACTAGATAAGTGATTTTTGCACTAGTAACTTTACAGTCTTCTAAAATTGCTAAATATTGCTTTTCACTTGTACTACTACTAGCGTTCAAACATCAAACATTTACATTATCTATTTCCTTATTGGCAGTCTTTTTGCCCCTTGTCTCAGTTTTCGATTCCTTCTTTTTCCTATAATGTTAGTTTTACTGTCATTTCCATCACTAATGTCAGCTTCCAAACCCTCACATTAGTCGTCCACCTGTATCGCTTTCCTTATTAAGTGTAACAAGGGTATTATTGGTACCTTCAAGTAAAGTATTCACCTCTTTATTTGTGTTCAGTTAGATGTAATTCCTGTTCTTGAACAGTTTGGAATTGGGGAAAGTCAAACCAAAAATGTCCTTTACTTTTACATTTCCTGCATTTTTACAAGTAGTTATATTATGTCCCATTGCCCCATATTGAATACATTTACTTTTATCACAGTTTCTATTCAAATATTTATATGATCTGCATAAAAAAATGGACTGACCTTTTTCATATTCATAACCTTTCTGACCATTAAAGTAATTACACCAGGAATATGAAATAATGTTCTTTTAGCCTTTTTCACAATTGGCCAAACTTTCTAAGCATTATTCCTTGATTTTTTATCATCACACATTTTGTAACATTTAAAACAAATGATATAACTGTAAGAAAGAAATTTTAATTGAGAAATTGCAAAATATCTGTAGTGGAAATGTCATTACAATATGCCATTTAGCTGAATATTTAAACTAACAATATCATAATGTGCCCATGGTGTACGAAGTCTTTTAAGTCACATTTAAGTAAAACATCCTCAACATAAGAGAAAGTCTCAAATATAATATCACAAAGGTGTACTTGCCGACATAGTAAAGGCATGGACTTCATTACTCATAAATCCAGGGGGGGGTATCATATTGTCACAGACATCATACTTCTCAATAGGATGTTCTTTCTTAGAAAAAAATTGAGGTAAGGTAACCTCCTGGAGTGAGAAAGTAGTGCAGAAGTCTGCTTAATATTATTACCAACAATCTGTGCATACATTTTTGGAGGGACACAGTTTTCATCCATGTCTAGTACATCACTTCCCTTAGTGCAAACCTAATGTTTGCACATATTCTGATCTTTAACTCTTGATATCATTGTCTGCCAATCATCACTTACATTTTCCGCAATGATCGACAGTTTCACTCTATGAAGCAGCGTTGTTTTCATTAGCAACTCACTTTCATTTATCAATACAAAAAGCTTTTCATTGGACAATCCTCCTTCTTCAAGTTGTATTACTTGTGTAAATACTTCATCAGCACCCATCAAAGCCACCTCCATAATCCCTGCCCTACTCTGCGACCACCCTACAGCCCATCTCAGTCAAAACATAAAAGAGTAGGGTAAGTTCCCCACTGCCCTGGCCAAATTTCCCCTACTCAGTATGAATTCCACCCCGAATGGAGACCACTAGTCTAGTGAGACTTGACAGTCAGCAAAGCATAAATAAATAAAGGAATAAATTGCTTAAGAAATGACTTACCCAAGCTTTCCTTACCATACACAGCAACACTTTATTAAACTGTTGCGATCTTTTGTTGCATTTACTTGAATATGTAAATAGTTTTAGCAATCTTAGTTAAAAAAAATGTAACATTACTAAAAAAAATGCAGGTTTTCTCTCTAAGATTCTGAAAATAATACTGTCAGACTAGCCAATGCAGGACTGCCCAATAGCACAAAAGTGATAATTTATGATTCATAGGCACAGTAAGGTCACAGCAAGCAACTCCAGCAACTCATTACCATATCTCTGAATCAAACAGTGTACTATCAGACCTGACTGCACTAGTTCCTAGCAAGCCATGCATCATGATTGCATAGGCACCTTCTAACACACATCAGCACACACACACACACACACACACACACACACACACACACACACACACACACACACACACACACATACACTGCACATATGCACACATGTACAGATCTAGGCTGCTGCAAACATGCCCCTACTGATACATATGTATACTTGCAGACCTGACCTCACTAATGCTCATCCTACCAGCTCATGCATACTGATTATATAGGCATTTTTTAACACACACACACACACACACACACACACACACACAAACAGACATCCACATTCACGCTTGCGCACAGACATACACACACACAAATAGACATCCACATTTAGGCTTACACACAATAATGTATATAATTGCCAACTTATATATAAATTTAGTAAAGAAAAGGCATAGTTTTCATTGCTTTTTCCCACTACACAGACACACGCACACACACTCACACACACACACACACACACACACACACACACACACACACACACACACACACACACACACACACACACACACACACACACAAAACCTCATTCATTCTCACGCATATACAGACAAATATCAAACACACAAGGTAACCATCCATACATTCACTCATGCACTCACACACATAAACACATAATTTCTTCATTATCAGAAGTTGTCAGATATTAAAATGTGAAAGTAGTTCATGGTATTTACACTAAGAGCCCCCAGTCCATCCATAAGAGTGAATGGGTGGTACATTTCTTCCTCCTTGAGACCAAAATAATGAAGCAGTTCTCTGAATCACTGTTCCATACTACCCCTGTGCTAGCACCATTACTGGGGAAAGCCCATGGGCCCATACTGCTACATTTGCATGCGGCTTCACCAGCACGAATCTATGCTACAACTGGAGTTTGTGTACTTCTATAACAGAGAGTGATCACTGAATTGCTAGGGCTCACCATACTGTGAACATCTGCAGAGTAAAGGCTTACACAGTGCAATAAACCTTTCAAAATCTCCGGGTTTGTGTGGAGAACAAAATGAAAATTGGGTTCATAGGTTCATAGGTTCATAGGTTTATACTAGGCTATCTGCCCTAAGGCATTTATAAGCCTAGCCCAAAGTTTTGTGGCTTACGCCACCCCTTATGTTAAACAATACTGTGCCCATTAGTTTGTTGTGCCTCTGTCCAGCAGTGACACAGAGATGATTCCCGGGGTAAACCTACGATCTCCCATCCACCAGTCAAGATTTCTCTTGAACAGAGCCAGCGAGGTGCTCTGCCTCACATGGACTGGGATTCTATTCCACAGCATAGGGAGTCTCTGGGTGACAAATCTAGCCCTCCAGCATGTCCTATTTATATCTGTGCTAAGGTTTAAGTCGCTTGCTCTAGTGGATCTGGTAGATTTGGATTTTTTGAGGTGGAGCATGTCCATTAATTCGGGTTGGACATGGCCTTGTATGTCAGGCACAGGTCACCTCTGAGCAGGCGGTATGCGACTGAATAGAGCTGGAGTTTCTTCAGTCTGGCAGCATATGACAGATTTTGGAGTCCCTTTATCCTTTTGGTGAGGAACTTTGGGGTCTCTCCAATTGCTGCAGGTGTCGGGTGAGATACATCCCGAATGGGGCATTGTACTCGATCATTGGTCTGATAAGTGAAGAGTATAGGGGAACAATGACCTCACTTGATCTGGATGTGAATCCCTTCATGATCAGGTGGGCAATGTAGATGGTCTTTCTAACCACTTTAGCAATGTGAGTGTCAAAAGAAAGGCCACTGTCAACCTGGGTCCCCAGGTCCCTGATAACCTCTTCTGTGCTTAATGGATTGCCACCTATATGGTAGCTTGGGGTTACCTTGTTTTTCCCGAAGGGTATGACTATACATTTTTTGGCATTTAACTTCAGGCCATGGCTCTGGCACCAGTTATCAGTTTCCGTGAGACCCCTCTGAAGGATATCTGTGTCTGATGTACTTTCCACTATGGCGCCAGTTTGCAGTCATCTGCAAACTTTGTCAGCCATAGTCCTCCTATGTTTGCCTGTACTTCTGAGAAGTAGATGCCGAACAACAGGGGCCAAGGACTGAGCCCTGTGGGACCCCACTTGTGACCGGCTTGGAGTCTGACATGGCGCCAGCAACTCTAACCCTGTGGGTTCTGTCCTTTAGCCAGTTTGCAACCCATCTTGTGACATATGGGTTTACATTTAAGCTGGTAAGTTTCTCTATAATACCCGAGTGGGGTATTGTGTCGAAAGCTTTTGCAAGGTCAAGGTAGGCTGTATGGACTGCCTTTCCCTCATCAATGGCCTTGGTGACTGTTTCGAAGAAGTCGACCAAGTTCAAAAGGCATGATCTGCCCTTGACAAAGCCAAACTGGGTCGGGTCCAATGTCTGCAAGTCCCCTATGTCTTTGTTTATGAGTTCCATTATGATCCTCTCCATAGCTTTGCAGACCAGGCTTGTTAAGCTTATGGGGCGGTAATTTCCAGGGTCTGTAGAGGTACCGCCTTTGTGGAGTGGGACCACAGTTGCAGTACGCCACTCCTTGGGCACGTATCCTGTGGTAAGGCTAAGATTAAACAGCTGCCTTATATGCGGGTTTAGTTCCTCATTGAGTTTGTGTAGTACACAGCCGGGGACACCATCCGGTCCCATTGATGCTGTGTTTTTAGCTTTAGAGAGAGCAGCTTTCACCTGCGCATTAGAGATGTCTAGGAGGCTACACTCCGCTGGGATAGTTATCTCTCCTTTTGGGGGGGAGAGGGGGGTGAAGTTTGCACTGAACCTGTCTGCCAGTATGTTGGCAATGTCTGTGGGTTCAGTGATTTTTGTATCATTTTGGACTAATTATGTGCATATCTGGGAGTTTCCACCCAGGTTTCTAACATAGCTGAAGAAGGCCTTATGATTGTCTTTTGAATCTATTGCAATTTTTCTCTCAAATTTGGCCTTGGATGATTTTATGAGTGCTCGTATTCTTTTACTAATAATGACCAAGGGTTTCTTCTTTTTTATGGATTTTGCTCTATCATGTAACAGCTTTCTCCTCTTATTGTAAAGTTTGTTTATGGCTGGGGTCCACCAGACTGGACGTTTGCCCTTGGTGGAAAGAGTCTTGGTTTTATTAGGGATTGCCTGATCCATGCAGTCCTGGAGGTGTTCATAGAAGGCATTTGTAAGGGCTTCCACAGCTTGGGTTGTGGTTTCCACTGGCTCGGGGCCGTGAAGGATACCACACGAGTCTTGAGTAGGGTGAAGTTTGCTTTAGAGAAGTTCTTCACTGTGGTCTTTTTGTTTGGGGTGGGGCGGGATGTGGATTTCCAGTGAGATAAGTTTGTGATCTGATCTCACCAATGAGGGATATACTTCCGTGTGGAGCATTTTGTCCCCATGTTTGTGATGATGAGATCTAGTATATTTTCTCCTCTTGTGGGAACAGTGACTAGCTGTTCCATGGCATTTGAATTTATGAACTCCAGGAACCTTTGGGCTAGAAAGTTGGGGCTTGAGTAATGTTCCCAGTCTATATTCGGGTAGTTGAAGTCACCCAATATAATGGTGTTTGGAGATACATTTATACCCTCCAGTGTCTTCAGGAAGGCTGTATGGGGTTCCTGAGTTTGAGAGGGTGGCCTGTAGCATGCTACAAATTGTAGAGCAGTTTTGCCTATGGTTAATTGCACCTGGATGGTTTCCGATGCTTCGTGCATTGCCACCAACCTGGAGGTGTGGGTATCCTTGATGAATATGGATACACCCCCTCCTTTTGTGGTGTGGTCCGGGTTTTGGGTCCGAACGCATGATATGAGGTAAAACCTGATAGTGCCGGGTGCTCTCAGGAGCCTTGAACCAGGTTTCAGTCACAGCACAGACATCGATGTTCTCCATACTGAGAAGGGCCTCGAGGCGTGCATTTTGAGATTTAGACTTCTGGCATTGAGCAGCATTACCCTTAGTTTCTTCCCATTTTTGTTTTCTAGGGTGGTAGGTTTAGAATTTGAGCCTTGCCTAAAAAGGCACTATGGGGTGGCAAGAGCCTTAGCCAATATCCGGAATCCCAGCGGTGACAGGTGCAAGCTGTCCCTTGCGAAGCAGCGTGGCTTGTCAAGCATGTCATCCCAGGCAGACAGACACTGGATCCCCTTTGAATGACACCAGAAATTAAGCCAATTGTTAAAGCTGATCATCTTGTCTCTATGTTGTGGCATCATTCTTGGTGAAGGAAGGATACTGCTCAGGGTCAGGGTCATACCTGCCTGGGCTATATAATCAGAGAGCTCCTCTATGTCTCTTTTCATGTAGTCCAGGGAGGTACGTCTCAGGTCGTTCACTCCAGCATGGACAATGACTGTGTCATATTTGTACCTGCTGTGGAGTGACCCGAGTGCTTGTGTTATGTGGCGGATTCTAGCGCCCGATAGGCAGCTTACTGTGACTCTCTCCTTGTTCAGCCTGGTGAGTGGGATGTCAGTGTGTCTGACTATGGAGTCACCTATGACAAGTATGTTTGGTGTTGTATTTGGCCTTAAGGGCAGTGACTGCTTTGCACACTGATTTTGTGGTTTATGTGTTGGCTGTGGTGTGTCATGAGGTGGCAGTTGCTTGGATGTCTGCTTTGGAGGCCTCTGCTGTTTAGGTAAATTTTTGCTCAGAGCCTCCGAGTATGACTTTGTGTGTTTATGTGTTTGATTCATTGTTGTGATAGCTTTATGTGAGACTGGTTTTGTGGTGTGTGTAGTTGCCTTCTCCTCCTGTCTGGATTTGCCAGTCCTGAGTTGAGAGAGCTCAGCCTCCAGTTTGGCTAAATAGCTGCATCTCTCGCAAGTATTTGTGTTATGTGGGAGGAGGAGAGGGTTGTCAGTGTACATGAGGCAATTGTAACATTGCCTCAATATTCCCAAATTCACCAACTGGACAGGAGAGGACGCCAGCATCTGGCCCTTCGACATGCTAGAGGAATTTAGAAGTTAGGGGTGTAACTGAATAAGAGAGGAATTAGTAAGGAAGTTAATTGTGTAAAAATTGTGAGTGCAATTTTCCACTGACCCTGACCATCACCTATAATCACAAAAAAAAGTATCAGAAGAGGAGAGCAATGGAAGGTGGACTCATCAGAATTGTAATAATTTTCAGTTATATAATTATACAGCACCCTTCCAAAAATGTGTGCAATCTAGACTGAACACTGGCAGATGTTGCAACCTGAAAGTTGATTAAAAGGCAAGATAGGAAATTTTCCAAATTACTCATCCAGACAAGCAAAAATATATATCTGTGGGCACACTCTTTATTGGTTGTTGCATAATCTGGCTATACAGGATTATTGGGCATTTGTGTAAGATAAGTTGGATTAGTTTACCATGGCCTATTTTTGAAATGACAGATATCTGAGGTGTACATAGCCAAACAAGTGGCTGTAATGGATGAGGAAATAGACCCTATGTGGGTTCATAGGTGCGTACTAGGCTAATGGCCCTGGAGCCTTTACAAGCCTAGCCCATAGAAGTGCCCTGGCATTGTGCCCCCTGACCTTAGTTACCAGTGCCTTTATCAAGTAGAGCAACTGGAGTGATCCCTGGGGTCAACTTTCTATTTCCCATCCACTCATCAAGATTTCTCTTGAAGAGGGCCAGTGATGTGCACTGCTTGACATGTATGGGAAGTCTATTCCAGAGCATAGGCAGTCTCTGGGTTATGAACTTGTCCCTCCATCATGTTCTGTTGATTGTGGTAATGAGGTTGAGGTCTCTGGAACGTGTGGTGTGGAGGGATTGGGATTTCTTTAGATGTAGAATTTGCTGGGTCAGACATGGCTTTGTAAGTCAAGCAAAGATCGCCTCTTAGTAGACGATATGAGACAGAGAATAGCTGGAGTTTTTTGAGTCTGTCTGTGTAGGATATGTGTTTAAGGCCTAGGATCCTCTTTGTGAGGTACTTTTGTGGCCTTTCCAGCTGTTGCATGTGTCTAGTGAGGTACATAACAAATGGGGCATTATACTCGATTGCTGGCCTAATGAGGGAAGAGTAGAGAGAGATGATGATCTCTTTCTTCCTGGATGCAAAACCCTTGGTAATGAGATGTGCCACATAGAAGGACTTTCTGACCATAGTGGCAATGTGGTGGTCAAAGGAAAGGCTGCTGTCAACCTGTGTCCCCAGATCTGTTATAACACCTTCAGTGTTCAGTGGGCTCCCATCGATATGGTAATTAGTGGGAACTGAGTTTTTCGAAAGGGGATGATGACGCATTTTTTGGCATTAAGCTTAAGGCCATGGTTTCGACACCTGTTATTGGTCTCAGTGAGGTCTTTCTGTAGGATGTCTGCATTATTTTGGGAGTTAATAATGGCTCCCAGCTTGCAGTCATCTGCAAACTTGGTCAGCCAGAGTCTCTCCATGTTGGCCTGGACTTCTAAGAAGTAGATGCCAAACATGAGAGGACCCAGGACCGATCGCTGTGGAACTCCATTCATGACTATTTGGCAGTCTGACTTGGAGTCCGCTATTTTCACACTGTGGGTTCTATCTGTGAGCCAATTTGCAACCCAGCTAGTGATATAGGGGTTGATGCCTAGTTTGGTGAGTTTGTCAATAATTCCTGAGTGAGGAAAAAGTGAATTACCCTTGCTGTGTTTTGATCACTGCTAAATAGTAATTTTTCTGGCTTGACAGGAACAGTGTCACACAGTGAAGTGTATTTGCTGAAATCCAGTGTAAAACAATCATTGCTATGGCTTATGCTATTAGGAGTGTTTAAGAGATGGAGTTGCAGTTTATTTAAGAGTAACAAGTTGTCAATAATTTAATTATTTTCTATCACAATCAGATATCAACACTGTATGCAATAAGTGGCTATAATAAGTAATCTGTACAGGATGAGTATAAAAGCAACTGATCACCGGCAAAGTGATGCAGTGAAGAATGTTGCTGTCTCACAGCACTTGATTATCTGGTTGTGGTTCTTTCCATGTGTAGTCTACATATCTGCTCTGTGTCTGTGTGAGTTTTATCTAGGTGGTATGTTTTCTTCCAAACACCTGATGACTTGCCATAGGTGAAGAAGAGTTTTGTCCAGACTGTTGGTAAATGTGCAGCATGTGTGTCTGTGTGTGTGTGTGCGTGTGTGCGCGTGTGCGCGTGTGTGCGTGTGTGCGTGTGTGCGTGTGTGTGTGTGCGTGTGTGTGTGTGTGTGTGTGCGTGTGTGTGTGTGTGTGTGTGTGTGTGTGTGTATATGTGTGTGAAAAACATAAAGAATTTTTATCTGTGGGCACTTACACTTTTGTGGGTGCATGCATTACTTCTTGGTACTAGCAAAAAAGAATGGTTAGCAAGTAATTATCTTTCAAAAATAAGGCATAAAATGTATCACAGAGCATATACACTCTCAGAACTTCTGGGACCCTGGTGACATCCCGACATACTTCTTTTAAAAGGCTTAATGGGAGATACCACCTTCAACCTCTGTCCTGGGTAACACCTAATCTAATACCTGCCCTGCTCAGACAGGTGCACACAGGTATCTATAGCCACCTTTATGGGGGCTGGGGGCAGTGGGGCTATTATTCCTTTCATTTTCCTCCCAGTCAAACTTCAGAGATTTACACAGAAGTTGCTACAGCTTGTAAAGGAACAATGTACACTCTAAGAGCAACAAATTTAAAAACATTGCAGGAATCTTTTGTTTCTTTTTTTCTTTATTTATTCTTTTTTTATACTTTCCTCACAATCAATCATCAGGTGTATTTACTGGTGACTACCTTTGGGGTAAAGGTAAACAGGCATACTGAATATATACTGCTGATAAAAGCAAGGTGAAATATTATTATTAATAGTATAGCTATACTTTTTGTTCTAGTCTTGCATCAGAGAGATACAAAGAAACTGTCTTTCTTTTGAGAATAGGGATGAGGAGTCATGCTGTGTATATGTATGATAGTGACAACTTTTCATATACAACTATAGTCAGTTGTTCTTTCAGTTTCATCCTTATCTAATGTCAGCAGGAACTCAGAATATGACTTTTTTGTGGGGGAGGTAAGGATGCAGGCATTATTTCAAAGTATGATTTATGTATCCTTGCAATCACTTGTCCCATAAGCTTATTGGGAGCTCCTACTTTGTAGGCTTTGAATATTAAGCACTGGACAAAACTTATTTTTTCCATGAAAGAGGAAGCCTGAAGTTTTTAACTTAGTCATGATTTTTGTTTGCTCCATCACTGGGTCAAAACATTGGGTGATATCAGAGCATCTAGAACCCCATGATTTCTAAAGGGTTAGTGGTCCCCAAAACCCTGGCTTAATTAAATTGTTTTTTGTGAAGTCTTGGCCAGTTAATATATTTCAAAAAATGGAACTACATGGATCAGAAGACTGGAAAAAAGCTTTAAATTTCACTTCTGAACATCTAGAACTATATGACTTGAGGGAGCCTAGCAGACCCCTAGATGCCTAACTTAATTAGGTTATCGCCTTCAGTGGTATTATTGTTCAGTTTTGCACAGTTAAGGTATCTAGAAGAGATGGAGGAAAAAGCTGCAGAGAAACACAAAGGGAAAAAAACATGAAAAAATTACCCGGATGGTTTGTGGAAGTCTGGATGGGTAGACATGAGGGGAATTTGGGTGGTGTAGGAGGGCTGGCCAATCTGTAGCAGGGGGAATATAGTAGACCTCTTTGACTAGGGCTTTAGTGAACCTAAGGTGGGCCCTTGGTCCTCATTTAATTCTTGCCATTGTTGTCTTACAGCACTAAGCACTCTGTGTTTACTGTAAAGGTGCTTTCATTCAAAAACTTAGATCTCATAGCTCATGAATATACATCCTTCAGGTCTATAAAACAGAAGGTAGAAAACAGTATGTCCTTTAAAGGGTGACAGTGCTCTGGGAGTGTGATTTGTACAGTGCAGTGTGACATAATATTGATTTCTAGCCGCTTACACATATGTTTTTTTCAAACATTAGCACATGCGCATATTCGTTTATTGTCATCTGCCGAAATAACATAACTAAGACACCACATCAGATACTGGACTGGAAAATTATGCAAATCATGAGTTCACGGTAAAACTACCCACTAAAGATATACTTTTTTTTCTAGGGCTTGGTGACATGTCACTACTAGCAAGCCATCCAATGTGCAAGATTATCACAATGTCATGATAGCATTTATCAGGCATGTACTCCTCAGATGTCCATAATTTAATAGAATGTCCAGATTTTTTGCCTCAAATTTCTGGTCTATTCCACATACTATTTGTGATTTTCTGACAAATGAGTTAGGATTGAAGTCACTAAATAATGACAAGTATTTGAATTTTAGACATTCGGTAAAAGCTAAAAGAAAAATCTAGCGAAGCTAGAGTTCCAACTGTGTGATTCCTTAAAACCTCTTGTATTAGAAATAGCATGGAATATATGCAAATGATCCATTAAGGACATCAGGTGTTTCAGCTATATGGCAGATCTGAATACCTATGACTTAAGTCTGTTATGGAGACATTTGGCCAATAAAGCCAAACCCTACTAGCTGTGGACATGCATGTTTCAGCATTCTTATGGTCTCATCAGCACAGCATAAGTGGACTGCTTGGCTAACCTTTGGAAACACAGGGTTGTTATACCCAGCTGATGTCCATAACCATTAAGGTGTCTGAAAATATCCCAGCTTACAAACTAAAACAGTGAGTAACAAGGTCACACAGAAAAAAACAATCAGCAAAAACTAAAAGTAAAATCTAGCCAAGCTAGATTTTCCACTGTGTGATTCCTTAAAACCTCTTGTATTATAGGTAACATGCATTCATAACTGCCATATAGATGAAACACCTGATATCCTTAAGGGGTTATTTGCATATATCCCATAACAAAAATGAAGGTAGAAATATATTTGCAACCTTTATTTGTTTTTATAAGTCCATTTAACTTGTAAGTTACTCAGGCTATGGTCATGGGTACTTAGATCATCATGCCAGGTATGTTTCTAATAAAATGGTCCTGATTTTGGACCTTTGTCCAGATTTCCTGCACTTGGAGGTTGAGAGTGATGATCAGAAAGAAATAATACAAATCAAATCAAAAATGGATGGTTAGGCTACAAAGATATTTTTGGGGCTTTCTGGGGAAAGTGTCAGGAGCACATGCACCCTTTATTGGTAGCAATATAAAGAACAATGCTTAAAAGATTTAAGTAGGTGTCACTGTAACAGTGGATGTAAGATATAGTTCTGAAAGGTGCAATGCAGGAGGATTATAGAAACATTATTCCAGCCAGGCTGTGGTACAAGAAGGGCACACCACTAAAATATTGGAATCATACGTTGGTTGGGGATGACTGATAAAATGCAAAGAGGTTTGTATCAAATATAACTGGATTTGGCCAGCAATGAGTAACAGTAGATGATAAGCAACATAATCTAGGTTATTAGTACTATGAAGAATTATCTGGAAATGATAAATGATATAAAGAAGAGTCAAATAGCAAACATCAAACAAAGGATTCAAGACAATGAAAGTACGGTAAACCTTGAGTGTAAAGCCGGCAGAGAAAGACTTCTAGGAGTGGAAATAACACAAAAGGAATGGGAATAAATTTGCATATTCCCAAGTAAACCAGTTAGGAGCAGGAAGTTCCAGATTTTTGCATGGAAATACCTGCATAAGTATTTTTCCACACCACAGAGTTTCAAGCAGCAGGGAATACTTTCTGGAGATGTGTAGAGGGACAGGAAGAGATTGGCAACATATATTTTGGCATTGTGCGGCATTACAAGGATTTAGACAAGGAGTTGCTGAATTGATTCAAGGCTTATTCAGGGGAAAGCGAGGAAGTACTTGAAATGAATTGCTTCCTAGACCTCTGGATAAACTTAAGGAGACTGACTCAGAAAAAAAACAGAATTAGTTGGGATAATAGTTTTAACTGCAAAAAAAAAACTGTATCAGGTTGGAAAAAACAAATGCTAAGTGCCATAAAAAGGGAAATCAATCAGATAGTGGAGAAAATAAGGAATGGGGAGGAAGCAGCCACATTAGGTCACCTAAGAAGCCGCATAGTACAATGGACGCTTTATTTAAAACTGATGGAAGGACCTTCTATTAAGGTATGACTAGTAACTAAAGACGTTAAAAGGGGGATTCAACAGAAATGTTAGGCTAGCAGCTAAAAATTACATAAAGTAAGCAAAAGATGGGAGGGGATGTTTGTTCAGTTTTAATTTGTTGTGAGATAAATAAATAATATAGTGATAATGTTATTGGTGAATAAGTAGCTCATACATATGTGATTGGGTTGAATTGCAGCCATCAGTCTTGGGTCAACCTATTTACTGTAACTGATATTAGGGGGATAAATATATGGTCAAAGTGAGTGAATACCGACTGGTGAAATATTGGTACCATGCATGCAGATTGCCAGAAATGTAAGAAAAATTAGCTATTTGCAATAATAAAATCTGCTTTGTATCATATCAGCAGCCAGACAACATAGACACTGAATAATGTCTAACCAAAAGAAACAAAGTTGCCTTATATAGACCATTAGAAGCAAAGTGCTCATTTTACTGTTAAAAAAGAAACTGAGAATTTAATTATCCTGTGCTGTTTCGAATGTGTGGTATATAATTACTTCATTATAAAGGAAACAAATGTGCCAGTATGCATTTATATCACACCATAGCTACTAGTACTCAGCAAACTGTGGTACGGCTACTGGAACAGCATCGTAGCAATCAGCGCAGTGCACTGACAGTACTGGAACAGCATTGAAGCAATCAGCACATTGCACTGTCAGTACTGGAACAGCACTGTAGCAATCAGCACAGTGTAGTGTCAGTGCTGGAACAGCATTGTAGCAATCAGCACAGTGCACTGTCAGTACTGGAACAGTATTGTAGCAATCAGCACAGTGCACTGTCAGTACTGGAAGAGCATTGTAGTAATCAGCACAGTCCAGTGTCAGTACTGGAACATCATTGTAGCAATTGGCACATTGTAGCATCAGTACTGGAACAGCATTGTAGCAATCAGCACAGTGCACTCAGTACTGGAACAGCATTGTAGCAATCAGCACAGTGCACTGTCAGTACTGGAACAGCATTGTAGCAATCAGCACAGTGCACTGTCAGTACTGGAACAGTATTGTAGCAATCAGCACAGTGCACTGTCAGTACTGGAAGAGCATTGTAGTAATCAGCACAGTCCAGTGTCAGTACTGGAACATCATTGTAGCAATTGGCACATTGTAGCATCAGTACTGGAACAGCATTGTAGCAATCAGCACAGTGCACTCAGTACTGGAACAGCATTGTAGCAATCAGCACAGTGCACTGTCAGTACTGGAACAGCATTGCAGCAATCAGCACAGTCCAGTGTCAGTACTGGAACAGTGTTGTAGCAATCAACACAGTGCACTATCAGTACTGGAATAGCATTGCAGCAATCAGCACATTGTAGCGTCAGTACTGAAACAGTGTTGTAGCAATCAGCACAGTGCACTGTAAGTACTGGAACAGCATTACAGCAATCAGCACAGTCCAGTGTCAGTACTGGAACAGCATTGTAGCAATCGGCACATTGTAGCGTCACTACTGAAACAATGTTGTAACAATTGGCACAGTGCACTGTAAGTACTGGAACAACATTGTAGCAATCAACACAGTGCAGTGTCAGTACTGGAACAGCATTGTAGCAATCAGCACATTGCAGTGTCAGTACTGGAACAGCATTGTAGCAATTGGCACAGTGTACTGTCAGTACTGGAACAGCAATATAGCAATCAGCACAGTGCAGTCTCAGTACTGGAGCACTTCAGTGTCAGTACAGGAACATGAATTCAAGCACATGGTATGGGGATAGAACCTATATCCTTTTGATTTTCTTGGTACTGAAAGTAATTATACTGCCTGCTGAGTCACTAATGCTGGAATATCCTGCTTCAAGTAGTGCTAATCAGCTTCACAACTGGAGAGCTCATATAAGCATGGGGCACCATTGTGATCAGGGTGGAGAGTGAATCGCAAACTCTTGGAAACAGTAGTTAGACAGTGTGTTAGCCTCTCTTAATGTTAATAAGCTGTGTGCATATTTTGTTCATCAGACATCTTTTGTATGCCTGCAAGTCAGTACTGCTCATGTGCTTCTTGTAATTTATTTACCTACTTACATATTTATTTATTTGCCTTTGTTGAACAGGAAAGTCCAACTGGGAACAGTCCATTTTCAGTGAAGGCCCAGGAAGAAAAGCTCCACCACAGTACATTTATATTAGCAAGTGAATTTCAAACAGTTCTCAGGAAAAACAACACTTACATTTCTAATGTTGTTTAGTATAATAATAATAATAATAATAATAATAATTTGGATGGTGCAGTGGTACAGCGGTAGCTTTGTCACCTCACAGCAAGAGGTTCTCCCGTTTAATTCTCAGCTGGGGTGCCTTCTGTGCAGAGTCTGCATGTCCTCCCTGTGTTCATGTGGGTTTCCTCCAGGTGCTCCAGTTTTCTTCCACATTACAAAGACATGTGTCTGGAGCATTTCTCCTCGGGCCTCCGCTGAAAATTGGCTTTGTTCCAGGTTGGACTTTCCCGGTTAACAAATGTTAAATAAATAATAACGGTACTAATTATAATAATAGCAAATGATCATATTTTGTGGTTTACAGTAGGATTTTGTAATCTCTTAGCTATGATACATATTCAGATTATAATCTTGTACTTCATAACATTCATGGGTATGGCAGTATCCTCGTTTATACCACATATTGGCATGCACTGCTCCTTAATTATAAACACACAGGTTAAAGATAGCAATGAAAATTACATCTTCATTTATTTAAATGCAAACAAACCAGCAAATACCCCATCATTGTTGCTAATGACCTGATGGAACAAATGTTTGCACAATTTCAGTATTTTACATTACATATTATGATACAGTCATTTAATAATTCTTTATATATTGAAACAATAGTTTCTAAACCTTAATGTTATATCATATAACTATGTTTTATGTTTTCTCCAGAGACTTCCCAGCATCTGTAACGTGCTTAAGTACAATATTTATTCTTCTAAAGCAGACCTCTTCAGAAGTTTGTTATTGTTTAAATTCATCACAGACCATGTGTTTTTGTTCATATGATTTATAATTTTCTTCTTAAAACAAGGTTTAACAAACATGCATACTATAAGTAATCACGCACCACAAAAGACAAAACAAGCACTGCAACTGGTGATTGATGGGTTTAGTTACATTTTCTTTTTAACCTCAAAAACTTTATTAAATGTTTGCATTTGAGTATGAAGTTTGAGTTACATACTGTTCCTGAATCCCTGTTCCAGATGTGCAGACCTGCAAAACATCATCTTAATTTTCATTAGATAGATTTTGATTTGCATGTTTTTTGTTTTTGTTGCAGGAAATTATTTTTTTAAGTTATTACCCCCAAGTGTGGAAGCAGGATTCCCAAAATATGATGTATTTCTCTACCTGAGTCTGCTTTTTTATGCATTGTCTTTCTTTGCCTTACAGTGTATCTTGGCAGGACCCTTGTCAGCATATGACTGCACAGCTGTAACATAATAAGGAACAGGCATTCACTGTTTGTGTTGGACATTGCTTATCACATTACCAAGTGAATGCATACCACATCCCACACTCTTCAGATAACTGCCCATTTTTAACTGACATTTTCAGAAATTGTGCCTTTTCTGGTCTCCTTGCACCTTTAGACACACAGTAAGACTGAAACTGCTTTTCACTAGCTGTATAAAAACTAGATGTTATATTGTCAATCCTCTTACACAGTAGACAAATTATATCTAAAACAGGCAGTTCAAGAGGGTTGGAGGTCAAAAGAAATTAATAGCTTAACAGTCACAGTTCTAAAATCTTTAATACAGAAGGTGATGCATGCTAAAGGCATACAATTCATGAAGGACATTTATCTCTGGGTGTCTACCTGCATATGTATTTCTGGTGTGTCCACCTGCATATCAATTTCTGGCATAGGTTTACTCATGGGATAATCGCAGAGAACAATCCCAAATCCTTGGAAGCTGCCTGCATGCTTTTAAGTAAAGGCTGCAATGTGGCCATCTTTATTATCTATATAATCTATATAATCGGCTATCTTTATCTGTTTTCGATTTGATAGCTAAGTGAGTGGAATGGGCTGGTCAGCTGGGATGGTCAACCAATCCCTTTTCAACCATGACTCAGACCAAAACTGCTTGAGATACAATGTATGACAGTCTCTATTAACAAATATATATTTATGCATCAAACATTTAAAAAGAGAATAAAATAAGTTATTCACATTTATAAGGTAGTAAAAGCTGTTAGTTACAAGCGATACATCAATGTTTCCATTCACTACAGTAGAAAACCAGTAATTTACAAGAGCAACCTTTTATAATAAGTAGGTAATTAATTGAAAGCAGGTATAAGCAGCTTAATCTGCTAGATGCTCTTTTAGTTTTGCCATAAATATTTCCACTGCACGTTATTCTCTCATATCAGTTAATATGTGGCTCTAAATGGAAGATTCAAAACTGGAGAAGGTTTGCTCTCCAACTGTGGTTTTGAATCAGCATCTGATAAGGGAGATTATATCTCCTTATGTCTCAGGGTATAGTTTGAAGATCTGGTTTGGAGTTTGGAACATGGAGGGGTGAGCAATAGCCCTGCATGAGAACTGAGAGGAATGTGGTTTAGGAGGTGACAGGCATCCATTTGCAGCAATATAGAAATATGCAGTGGTACATACAGGAGTCTGTAAGGAGTACAGATCTGCATATTTTGTTCTCTACTGTGTGGAGCTTATGGGTGTTAGCTGTCAAGTGGAAACTGAGTAGAGGAAGCCTGTATTTGAGTATGGGGAGGGGATGTTTCTTGCTAGGGAGTTGTGAGCTTCTGGAGCTAGAAGGTGGGTTAACCTGTGGCATAGTTTTAATTTTTGTGAGAGTTTTAATGACAAACATGTAAGTGTGCTTAGATAAGGGTCATTGAAGTTTATTCCAGTACATTTAGTATGTTCTTGCCTTCTCTATCATAGATTAATATAGTGGGGAGTTCCTTGTAGTGTTTGATGTGTGGAAAAGACCATGATGTTGAATTTGTTTGGGTTGACTATGAGTTTTTAGTATGGACTCAGCTGAAGATGGAGGTAAAGCTTCCTTGGAGCTTTTACTGTAGGTTTAGTATTTTTGTTGGATTCAACGACCAGGAAGTCATTTGCATACATGGAAGGTCACTTATGAAAAGTGAGAAGAGTAGGAGGGCTAATACAGAGCCTTGTGGTACTCCAGTGTGTAGTGTGCCAGCTTCAGAAGTAGTGGAATTGTGGTAGATGTAAAACGTTCTGTTATCTAAGTTGCTTCTGAACCACTAGAATGTGTTACAGCCAAAACTGGATTTGGCTAATTTGTGAATACAAAATACACAGCAGACCAGGCTGTTCAACCACTTCAGTTTAATCCAAGTACATCTGGTACCTCGGGCATTTGCATTCTCAGGATTCTGAGAAGCTGAATGACCGAGGTACCAAATGCACTGGGATTAAACTGAAGTGGTTGAACAGCCTGGTTTACTGTGTATTTTGTTATTTTGCAAATGTTATTACTTTATGTGTCATAATTTGTGAATAGGTCAGAGTGATTTATAGTTTCAAAGGCTGTTGGACGATGTATAAATAAACCACCTATCAGAAAGCCTTTTGTTGAAAATAGAATATGTTGCAGTGTGGAGGGTGGTCATTGTACCGAAAGACTTATGAAAGCCATGCTCTTTTCACATAAGAAGCCATACTGGCTTATGTGTTTAAAGAATTGCATATAGATGATTTTTTTTATATATATTTTTGTAGTAAAGCACAAGTTGTCTATGGGTCTTTTGGGTTGGGTACTTTGGGAAGAGGGGTTATGGTGGCATATTTGAAAGTGGATGTGAATATGCTAGAGGTTAAATTCAGGTTGAATATGTGAGTGAGATTATTAGCAATGGATTATGCTGCCAGTTTAAGAAAAGTGGGATGAAGGTTGGTGAAAGCAGCTTTTTGACTGAGAGAGAAATTCAATAAAGCCTACACATATTTTTTTCCATGTAGGCATCGCTCCACACTGCTAACTCAGCCACGAACATTTTTAGATTCAGTAACTGCTGCTGAGCGCCAACATAGAAATTTCTGTGACATGCAAATCACCTCATAAGCAGGTGAATCTCAGGCAACTGAGGCAAGTAGAGTGAACCAGCAAGCAGATAGGCAGCTCTACAGACCCCGTGTCAGTGCCCCTAGTGTACACGGAAAAATTCTGTGTACAGAAATATAGACAGACAAAACGGGCTGTAAAAATGTAGATAGATGGACAGAAATGGAATACCATGTACAGATATGAGCGAAACTATCCACTGTGTGTCTGAAAAATGAAAGGAAATAAATTAAATTAAATTTATTGTTTTTTAATAATCTGGGCATGTTTGCACAACATAGTGTGCAAATATGCTTTATAAAATAATTTAAAAAAATTGGAAAAAAACAAAATTAATATTATGTGACAGAAATGTATTACAGGACCATGTGTGGAGTATCTGCAATGGTGCATTGGTGCTGGTGCTAATGTGGTAGGGCTTTGAAGCGTGTAGTTTCCAGGATGTGAGCACAGATCCCTATGCAATTGAGGTGGAGTTACTGAATAGCATAAAGGGGTAATTGTGTCTGCATATTCCCACTGTGTAGGCAGAGAACTATGTTGGTGTTTACAGAGACGGTAGCTGACATCAGGGGAAGGTGTGTCCAATAACTTATTTCAGCTTAGCTGTGCCTATTTGTGTGGCACGCCTCTGTGCTGATCGTACTCTTTCAGAGGGGTGTGTGCACTAACTTCTAAGCTTTGTTTATATAAGGGGAGCATGTTTCCATGTGTTTGCACAGTGTGCTACTATACTACAAGAACTCACTGAGCTCTGCCGCCCTCAACTCAGACCCAGAGCCAACAGAGGGGAACCCATCCCAGTGGAAACAAAGATATTTGTAGTCCTTAGGATATTAGCTACAGCTACCTTCCAAAGACCAACTGGGGACATGCTGGGGGTCTCACAGGCATCAGCATCCAGGGTCCTCCAGCAGTTCCTGGATGCCATGTTGCCACATGCCAGTGAGCACATTTCTTTTCCCCTCACTGCTGAGGTGAGGGCCAGCAATATGCAACACTTCTACCATGTAGAACACTACCCTGAGGCACTGGGTGCCATAGATTGCACTCATGTATACATCAAGTCACCACCCAGTGAGGAGGGTAGAATCTACATCAACCACAAGGGGTACCACTCCATCAACTGCCAGGTCATGTGCAATGCCGAGGGCATTATCATGAATGTGTGTGCTGGCAGCCATGGCAGTTATCACAACTCCCATATCTAGCATGCATCACAGCTGTACCAGATGTTTGCTAGGGGGGACATCCCACACGGCTATTTCCTAGGGGATGCTGGCCACGCACTGGAGCCATGGATGATGACACCCATCAGAAATGCACACATACCCATGGAACGCCATAATAAGGCACAAACACAAACAAGGAACACCATAGAGTGTGTGTTTGGACTTCTGAAGTCATGGTTCCTGTGCCTTGATATATCTGGTGGAGCCCTGCAGTACATTTCAGCCACATGTGCACAGATATTCACAGTATGTGCCATGCTACACAATATGATCCTGCAGAAACAGCTGCAGCAGGATCAGCAAAGGGAAGCACTGCCCCCACCACTGCCTGGGTCACCACAGCCAAACTCACAGGAGGACTCACAGGAGGAACCCCCTGATGATGTCCCTGTAGGCAGAAGTAGGCATGGGCAGTACACCCTGGTTTTGGCTGAGATACAATGCATAGCACATTCACTGACAACCTAGAGCCCTAGGGACTGACACCTTACTCCTACTCAAATACATATAGTGAAATTGTTGATGCCAGGCAACCCACACAACCTGCACCTATCCGTGTATTGGCTGTGTACTGCTTGCATCACACAGAGTCAGCCCTGAACTACAGTTCTGTCAACTGATGCATTTGCAAGGTAAGTCTCTAACCTACACGCTATTTGTCAGGATTAATATAATATGGTACTGTATGTGTGCATCTGCAGCATTTATATGCAAGGAAATATAGTGGGTTATTTGGACAGCTGTAGCATCCACATGGGACTACAGATACCCAGTCCAATTGTATGTGTCCCCATCACTAGGCCTCATGGTTGGAATATTCACTACATCAGTCAAGGGAGATGTTAAACAGTGGGGTCACATGATATTTGGACTACTGTCTATCCCAGCAGATCATGTGCTGTTGTTCCCCCACCCCAAACACAGACATGTCCTCATATAACTGCTTTAACAGTAAGTCAACAGTGGTATGTCAGCAGACCAGCCAATCTCAGGGCTGTAACACAGTACTCTAACACACGTTGGATGTCCCACATAAAGCAGATATAACAGCAAACATATTTATGCTGTGTGATGAATGATTCTTTTCTGTTTGGTAGCCTGTGTGGGTCAGTGGATTAGGGAAGACATGGGTGATGGTGTTGATGGTTTTAATCTGGAAGTATTCACATCTTTTGCACATGAGGTATTATTATGTCAGTGTTTTCAAATACTGTCATTCATGTGTGGTGTAAGATTATGAATCTCAGTCACATATTAATTACAGCAGACTGCTGGGGAATGCCATGGACATTTTGAGTGAAGTGCAGTACTGCAGAAACAGGGACAGATGTCAATTTCTGTAACATACCTCTCAACCTCTTAGTGCAAGAAATCTGGGCAAAGCCCGACAAATTGAGGGGACAAAGGCCCACAACTAGGGACATATTTTAAATACTGCTCTCATAAACTTAAAAAAGTTACTAGAATAACAGGGTTTGTTTCAACAGACATTGTTCTGAAGGATTTGAAGTCATAAACTCAAATGTATGTCATTATTTAGTGACTTCACTCCTCAGTTCATCCAAGTGATTTGCCAGAAAACCACACATTTTATGAGGAACAGACCAATATTATGAACCAGAACTCTGAACATTCTGTGTGTAACTCTGGACAGTTGAGAGATATGGTCTGTAACACACAAAATCCTGGACTGTGGTACAGATAGGTGTGGCCTGGAGTCACTTTATAAGTACTGACAGTCACACTGGGTATGCCCAAACACTTAGTTAAAATTAGTGCAAATCTGTTGCCCTGTCATCAGGATGATCTGTTATATAATCCCCCTGTCACACATCCAAACTGTGCACAGTCAACTGTGTGTAGAACAGATATATGTGCACTGATCAACTCCATAATGATCGCTCCTACTGGCATTCAAATATGGATACTCAGACAAAGAGCTGTATAGTTATGTTGGACAGTGGATGCACCACCTCTGTGCAAGGGTATAACAGTTGCAGTTGTCCACTCAGCGGATGTGCAGCCAGTAGTGTCAGTATAATTGCAAGGATTTCCCAGTAGTGTTACTCATCCTTGTCAGATCACATGTGGGATGCAGCCTGAAATGGTAGCATGTGCAGTAGATGCTGTGTATCTTCCAGTGAGAGGTCATTTCTGAACTGCTCCGTAAATATGGAAGTTATGGGACAGATTGTAGGAATGTCAGTGTCACATGTGGTGGGGACAAGGGACTGTAGTTGATGCAGATAGTGTGGGTGTACAGGTTAGGTATGAGTACAGACCCATCATATGTGACATCATGACGTATGAGGTCACCGACAATCTGGGCCTGCCCTTTGAGGTCACACATGTAACTACACTGTGCGTTGTGTTTCTGCTTTGTCTGGGTGGCTACTTTTGTCACTTACCATATCTACACAACATCACAACAACACTATGTGCTTCTTTTAGCTGAAGAAGTAGTGCTTCCATGTTATTGGGCACCCTCACCCCAACTGTCACACAGCACTGTCCACCAGTTATTGTACATTCTGCTAATGGCAGTTGTCCACCAGTCAGGCTTGCTGAGCCATGATGAGCCTGTGTCCCTCCTGTCATGTACAGCTGAGGTCATGCAATTGTAATGCTGCTGACATAATGCATGGGTGTAGAGCTCTGCATACTTGTTTGTCCCATCTGAAGGGGGAGGTGCAGTCACACTATGTCAACCTTCCCACAGGAGGCAATAAATGGCTGTCTTGACATATATGTCTTTATTGTCTGCAAGGGGGGTAGTTCTAAGTTACCGGTAATTCTGCCGGTAGTTCGGTGATTGATCTGTGGCCAGATCTCACCAGGGAGGACCTCACATCAGGCAGGCTGTACTAGTCACCCATATTGGTGAACACATGATGCACTACTTTGATTCCCTGTGTGGGGATGTCACAGCACTGCTGCAGGGCATTGTAGATAAGGACCTGGACCATCCTTTGGGCAAGTGAGCTGCAGCACAACTAAGCAACACAGTGCACATATTACACTTCCCTAATGTGTTTGTCTGTACTCCTTATAGACACCTTGCATGACTCTCTTCATGCAACATGCTGGAGGCAAATGCAATACTTACTTGCACAGACGACAACTAGCATATAGTGCCAAGTGGTGTCCCCAGATTTCTGAGTCATGTCACCTGAAATACCATGATAGGAGTTGGAAATGGATGGATATGAGCACTGACACTGTCATACACCTACTGATATTGGACCAAACACTGTTACTTTTGCTGAAGGCCAGATCATGCCTACTGACTGTAACCGGCAGAGCACATTGACTGTTACAATATTCAATGGATGTCGGACATATGTCTCACTTCACCAACCATGGCCTGACAAGGTGTATGACAATAGTAGGCCAGCAGGTCTTGCTGGAAACTGTATACGTCATGTCAGAGTGTTATGTCAGCTGATGGATAGGCAAGTGCTTGATAGTCATACTCTGGGAAGATAGCATTGGGAGACCTATGCCGTAATGATGGCAGTCACCAGTGAAGTTCACCATCCTACATTATTGGCATACCCCGTCTACCTATTTCCTCTCTGCAGTCACAGCCATTGTCAGTGACCTCTGACTGAGTACATTAGCAGGTGATTGCATATTGGGAGCTGCCACAGAATCCCACACAGAACCAACAGTTATCCACGATGGTCTAAGACACAGTCAGTTGTACTCTGAGCCACTGACAAAGACTAACTGCCAATGAGTGCACAGTACTATCCTGTGAGAAATCATCCACCTCTGCAAAATATTGTAGTGTCTGCACACCAGACACAGTTGAGCCATTACACATGGGTTTATGGACACTTAGAGTAATGCAGCCTTTGACTTTCACTGCTTGGTAAGATGTGGGAATGCATTCACTGTTGTACAACCTATACTGACAAGTTTGTGATGTACATCCCAGACTGTCAGTGCTAGGTTCCCTATTACATGATCAAAACCTTAGGTTATCGAGCACCTAAAGGTTGTTCACTAAATGTCGAAGTCTGAAAATTGTGAACAGCCATTTCCACACAGGGAAATGAGTCGTTTGGCCGTTACACAGATTTTGTTCTTTCTCCACTGTACAGCAATCTCGGAGTTGGTATATTTAATTAGGGGGCTGTGGGAGACACAGCCCCCTACATCTGGGAGTGTGGGGGTGAAGCCCCCACTTCATTTCTGTTTAAAACTTTTTTTTTATTTGGCCAATGGCATTGTTTCTCTATGTGGAAACAAATGTTTTCGATGTTAAGGGTTCGATATTTCATGATCGATCTTTAGATGTTCGATAATCTAAGGTTTTGATCACATAATATAGACCCTCAGTGCTATACTGAATGTGGCAGTCATCACAACTTTCACTGTGTGCAATAGCACCCTTGCTGTGTCACTGCACAGGCATATTGTACAACTGTAGCAGCTACACAGATTCCATGGTACACCAATACACAATGTAGATAACCTGTCCTATGGAGTCCATGTTACAACCGTACATGTGTAGTCTGTCTCCTAAATGCTTTTGAGGGGATGTGTATGAGTCCATACATGGAAGTTTCGGATCCAACTGTGTACCTCCTGCTTATCCATGACAGGACTAACACATATCTCACCTGTTTTACACGCCTACAACATCACTCTGGTATACATAGTATATGCTGGAGAAACAGGTATTTAACACAGACAGTATGCCTGACATGAAACAGGCCCCCCATGCATGTGAAGCACACATCTACTGTGACACAGCATATGCAGGTTACAAAATGGGATGTAGAGCAAGCCAATCATAACTGTTGTAGGGCAACTGTCTGTACTGGATACAGGATATTTGTAGATGGGTCATCTCCATCAGGACAGCTTGTAGATGAGTGTGTTCCCAAAACCCTGGTGACACTTATCAATGGCAGCAGACCTGTTCACAGATTAGGGATGCATGAGTACACTGAATATTGCCATTGCCCTTGTTAGACTGTTATACACATATGAACCTATGGACCCACGCACTTATAGTGCTGTATCTTGCTAAAGACATATTTGTGCTGTGCTGACATACCATCCTGTGTTGCTTTATTGCTGCTGTGTATACTTAGGTTATTCCACCAAACTCCTGAAACAGAAACATAAATAGGTCTGTGACACACCTGTCATTGTGTAACTATACAGCCATTACAACATCATACAACATAAGGTACACAAAAGTATGTGGTGTACACATGAAAAATGCCAGCATACAGTATCTGTCATTAACCACTACATGTGGCAAGGCAAAACAACACTGCATTACACAAGTACATGTTAACTAATATAGTCACCCCGTGCATCAGACAGATAGCTTCCTTTACCTGCATAGATGGAGAAGATAACAGGGATGTGGCACAGGTATCATCACTTGCAGAGGGTGTTATGTGAGGGTGCATGAGGCCTAGACTGTCCAAACGGTTGACAGTATGTGTGTAGGTCAAGGAGGGAAGCAGGTAAGATGGACCATGGAAAGGTGCTGTGTGTGTCTGCAGGTGACCTGCATTTGACAGTGGTGTCTGAGTGTGTGCATGTACACAGTCAAGCTCAGTACTAGCCCTACATTTGTGTGTGTTGGACAGCTTTGGACCATACATGGTAGAGTTAACAGTTCACCATCTCTGGCCATGAACATGGGAAATGGCTCTGCCAGGAGTTGCACTGGCACCTCCATGCCCAACCCGACCTTGACTGCTGTCTGCTGGAACCATGTCCCCCATGGAAACACACAGGACCACAAGCCCATGGCCTGCCACATCATGGTGCAGACAGCACTCTCCCCTCTGCAGCACTGGATGTATTGCCACTATGGGAGCATGATTTTGCATGGCCACGTGGACTCTCAGCAGATGGGGTTGCTGACCTACGTCCACAAGTCCAACGCTCAACTCCAACAATGTTTTCCGGCACAGACAATATGTGTGGTCCAAGATAGACACTGTCTCAGCCCACCTTCTGTCCACCACTTCAGTCAAACAATCTAGGGTGTCTCCAATGTAGTGGAGGTCATCACGGATGTCAGACTGTGCTGCATCTGTAACCCTAAACATATATCTGGTGTTCCATTCAGAATGTGCCTGTGCCTCCATGGCAGCCCAAAACACATACCGAGTGACCCGTGATGTAACAACTGCAACAGGTGGTGGATGGACAGCAGGCCTCCTACAAGCACCCTTGTCAATCTGCCTGTGTGGGACCTCGCCAGCTCTCTGGCTATGGCCAGTGTCTAAACTCACTGGAGCCTTAGTTGCCACACTTTCTTATTCAATGTCCCCACCCTCTGACTATCCAATATCTGTAGCCTCTGGGGACTGGGTATGTGTGGGAATACTGACTGTGTACAGTGACAATGGAGGCAGAAGAGAAATGTCTACCTCTGGGACAGAGTCAGGCCCTGACATCCCCACCTGTGCCTCACTGTGGCCACCATTATTATCAGAGTCTGAAGAGACACTGACATCAGGTTGTGTAGGGGACAGATACCACCCACCCCCCATCACCTGTCATAAGAAAGAAAAAAGTGGTACATGAATACCTGCACTATTGTGTACAAAGAATCCACCAATACTCATAATAACAAAGACCCACAACTGGAGTAGCAAACATTTTTCTTCTCTGCTTTCATCCAAAAAAGACTTCTTCAGAACAAAATACACATTCAATTTGAGACCTTTATAACAATTGCTTTAGGTAAAGTAGGTAAAACATGACCAGTAAAACTTACCTTTTAATTAATCAGTATGAAATTATACTTGATAAAACAACACATAAAAAGCCAGTACACCTGTCTTAACAAAAATATTGAAATACACTTTTCACTGTCTAATTTATTTTCCTTTCAACCTTTGTTTTTTTAAAAGATATTTTAGAGTAATTGCCTCATTTAAACCAGGAAGCCTATCTGCTCTTAACTGTCACTGCGAAAGTGTTTCATTTTGTTCAACCACACTCCTGTAATTACCCCCTCTAGGATCCTTAGGTACCTGTTCCAGACTGGAAAATAAAAGCATTCTACTCTGTTTACACATGAAAGTATGTTTAAATACAGCATTATTCTGGCCCTTAACTTTAACAGAATATAAATTTTCCTTAACAAAACAGTCTCATGCTTACCAGGAGCAGCACCACAGCATTGGCCAATACCTGACAGACTTATGAAAAGTTGAGGATGAAGTAATGTCAGTACCAAAGCATGTTGCAGCACAGCAAGGTAATACGTCCATATATCTCACATTTACAGTAGCTACTGTGTTACTTGTATTGGTCATATTCTGAGTATGAGAATACAACTGAGGTTAAACCTCCCCACCAAAGAACAAAGACCTGACACCCACATAAAAGTATGCACAGCTGACATACTAACTTCTACAGTATTACAATGCTGGTCACAGTAAGCCTACCTGCATGCTCCTCTGTTGTGGAAACTGTGATACCCACCTCCATGATGTATAGTGTGATGAATGCCTGGGAGCTGTTGTGTGTGCCTAGGTTTGCCAGGAATTCCTCGATGACTGAGAGTGGTTGTTCCACTTCAGGCTCTCCACCGGTGATGGCACAATCCCTGACTACATCTGCTGCCCTTCTCCATGCAGCATTGATCATGTCTGTTGCAAGGTGTCAAACCTGCTCGTATGTCCTGCTCTGATGGCCCATGCCATTCACATCACGGACATGGTCTGCCCACAATGCAGCCTGCTGTTCCCTGTTTTGCCTCCCCTGAGACAGTAGGATGTGATGATGTTGCCGTAGTCCTTCCAGTATAATTTCATCTTACGCATCAGAGAAGGGTGCATGGTATCTAGGGTACATGATTCCTGAAAGACTACAAAAGGGGAGCACATTACAGGATCACATACATGGAAGTGCACTATGTAGAGATACAGCAAGAACAAAATGGCTGGCACTATCCACTGCTTGCTCACACATGTCATACTCCACAGTGTGCAAACATACTGTGTGTGGATACAACTGAGATAGTAGCAATAGTCAGGTACTCCCATGTGTGCCATTACAGATACTGCTGTATGATCATTCACCCGACACTCGAGTCTACTGTGGTTTGTCCTCTACGGGCAACCCCCCCCCCCCCGATAATTTATCTAAAGTTATTACTGCTCAGTGCTAGGAGTCTAATAAAAAAAATCCACTCCCTAGATGCTCTCTTTACCCTAGAAAATGCTGATGTCTGTGCAGTCACTGAGACATGATTTAAAGCCCCGGAGAGCGCACCAACAGTGCAAGATTATAATGCCTTCCACACATTTAGGTCAGCTACTTCACAAGCAGGGACTAAAGGTGGAGGTGTCTCTATTTACATCAAAAATAAATATAATTCAAGGCTGGTCAAACAGGACAATGCACTTGAGCTGCTCCATATTCAAATCACCATAGGTAAAATCCAATACCACTTCCTTGCAATCTATAGGTCCCCCTCTATGACCCAGGAAACCCACACATGTATTTAAACTTATTAGAAACACTAACCATCCAACCCAATACCATATTCATGGCTGACTTTAATTACCCCACTATTAACTGGGAATCCTATATGACACCAAACGTACATGCACAGAGATTCCTAGATTTAGTAAATACAAACTCCCTGGACCAGATAGTCAATGCACCAACCAGGGCTGCAACCATACTGGATTTGGTCCTCACTAATATGGAAGACCTCTGCACACCCTCTACTGTAATGCCTTCCGTGGTAAGGTCAGACCACAAAATGGTCTCCTTTGAAGTAAAAATGAAACCTGGACCCCCAGTTAAACCTGAAATATTCAGACTCTATTCTAAGGCTAACCTCCTGCTATTAAGTAAGACCCTGGCAAAATTTCAAGCCCCTATAAACCTGAGAACACTTCTGTCTATGCAGAATTGTTCACATAAACCCTGTATAAGCATGTTAATAGCTGCATAAAGGTAGCTGTACCCACCAGGAAGAAGTACAAAACTAACTCAAAAAACAAGCCATTCTGATGGAAACACAATATCAATCGGATGTATAACAGGAGGAAGAAAAGCATGGCAAAAATTAGGAGGTGCAGCACCCAGTAGGATAAAAAAACTTGTATCAAACTAAACAAACAACTCAGAAGACAAATAAAGTCTACCAAAGCCAAATTTGAGGTATGTTTGGCATCCCAGGCCAAGGACAACCACAAATCATTATTTAGCTATGTCCACAACCTCAAAGACAGTACACAATTGTGTGAAGAACTCATTGTAAATGGAACCACCTATACTGAGCCAGAAGATATAGCAAACATCCTGGCTGATAAATTCAGCTCCAGTTTTACTCCTCTCTCCCACTCAACCTTCCCTTAGTAAATATCATCAAATCTAACTCCCCCTACTATCACTAGGGAACAGGTCCTTAATGTTCTCTCTAAGACCAAGAACACTGCATCAATGAGCCCAGACAATATCCCAGGATGCCTTTTAAATAGCATGAAACATGATCTGTCAGGGACTCTGGAATTACTATTTAATTGTAACATTTGATCAGGCTTCATGCCTCATTCATGAATGGAGAAAGACAACAGTCATCCCTCTGCACAAAGGTGGGCCATCTACAGACCCTGGAAATGAAACTACAGACCCATGTCTCACTAGTCTTATATGTAAAGTCATGGAAAGAATTATCATGGACATGATCAACAGAGATATTGTAAACTTCCAGACACTGGACAAAAAACAGTTTGGTTTTCTCAAGGGCAGATCATGCCTACTCAACCTGGTGGATTTCTTTGAGAAGGTCACCAAAGCAATGGATGTGGGCAAAATCATTTACACTACCTACCTTGACCTGGCCAAAGCATTTGCCACAATACCCCACTTGGGCATTATTGACAAACTCAAGAGGTTAGGTACAAACCCATATGTCACCTGGTGGATAGCCATCTGGCTCACAGATAGGACCAGGAAGTTAGAATTGGGGAGTCCACCTCTACAAAGAGGTGAGTAACAAGTGGAGTCCCACAGGGATCAGTCCTTGGACCGCTCCTTTTTGGCATTTACTTCTCAGATGTCAAGGCCAATGTCAGTGGTTTCTGACTGACTAAATTTGCAGATGATGGCAAATTAGGAGCTGTCATTGAATCTCACACTGACACAAATGTTCTCCAGGAGTGGCAGACACAGAAAAACAACTGGTGTCAGAACCATGGAGGACTAAAACTAAATGCCAAGAAATGCATAATAATATCCTTTGCGAACTCATCCATCCCTGGTAACTATCATATTGACAACACACCCCTTAGAGTTGTCCCAATGGTCAGGGACTTAGGGACACACATAGATAGTAATATAGCCTTTGATTATCACATGTCTACAGTGATGAGGAAATCATTCCATGTTGCCCAACTTATAAACAAAGGCATGGCATCTAAGTTCAAGGAAGTCATTGTTCCACTGTATTCGGCATTCATTAGACCTATCATTGAGTACAATGCCCCCTTTTTATGTACCTAACCAGGCATATCCAACAACTGGAATGTCTACAGAGGTTTCTCACTAAAAGAATACAGGGCATAAGTAATATGTCCTATGCAGACTGCTTCAAGGCCCTATCCCTGTATTCTGTCTCCTACAGGCTTTTGAGGGGAAATCTATTCATGGCATACAGGGCATTGTCTGACCCCACTCTGATGGACCTCCTGCAGATCCACAAAACAAACGACACCTACATTTCTGATTCTAAAGACTTAAACCTTGCCTGTAATATAAATAGGACCTGCTGAAGAGATAGGTATGTATTCCAGAGCCTACCCTGTCTATGGATCAAGTGCAACCTGGACAACTAGATAGGAGGCTGGAAATTCATCATCTGGTTTGGCACCAATGTCTCTAATGGACACAGGTAACCTGGTTCATCTCCCAGGGTCATGTTTACACTTATCAAGGGTATCAGAACTTGTCAGAGATTTGGGATGCATGGCTAGGCTTAAAAAGACCCTTGTGGTCATTAGCCTAGTAAACACCTATGAACCTATGAACTTATAAGAACAGTGCCACACAAATAGCAGTATGCTATTACAACCACTATAAAGGGACATTCCAACGAGAACAGTGAGCCACAGTGAAAAGGGGCAATGCACCCTTGATGTACTGTACATCCTGTGTAGGTGTAAGGCAGCAAGAGATCAATGACATGTCATTATCACAGGTCTAAGACAGGCTTAATGCTGTAATCCCTAGTCCCCATAAGTCTATTCACCCATCTGCATCCTATTGCACACAAAATCAGTAACATACCTGATGGAGTGCAGTACTCCTCTGTTGATATGTGATGACAATAAAGTTTTCACAAAGGTGTGCTCTGTGTGAGGAAAGTCTCATACAGAATGGTTCCACATAGCCAGCTGCTTGCCTTTTGAACATGCTTCTCATCAGCAGGTGATTGCCTCTAAACCAATCTGTGAGTGTGAAATGGTAATTGCAGCCAACACAGCTGATTTGCACTATCATCAGCTAATGACATGCAACCACTGTACAATATATAAGGCTTTCATGTAGATTAGGGCCCCTTTTTGATATGTTGTGCTGGACATTACTGGGGTGAGGAGACCACATCATCACAGAGGGTAGGTCTGTAACAGAAACCTTTAAATAGAGATGTGTGTGCTACAGGCTGCAGCTGCTGCTGCAGGTAATAGACATAGGCAGACAGTGTGAACACTTTGGAGGACAACAAGCTAAAGGAGTAACCATGGGAGTTGTATCAGCCTTTTTATAGAGGCAGACCCAGAGTGAGGCTACCCTTTCTACTCCAATTAAGGCATGTGTTTAAGGTAAGTATGTTAGGTAATGGTATCACTAGCAGAGTACTATGCAACATGTTTGGTGTGTCCTTGAGTAAGATGGGGTATAAATATAAGAATATGTCCACCATTTGGGCAACTGACAGGCCATGTGTTACCTTCTGGTAGTAATTTGCAGTGTGTATGAGGGTAAGCCTTATTGCAAGCAGGGAATTCCAATGTGTATGTTATCTGTGCAGTGTGATAATCTGCACAGTGACTTTGGAAGGATTGTGTGGTGCACTCTGATATTAGTGGCCCTCATTTGCAGTACCTGTGTTGACATTCTCTGTGAATGTATATTAATGCATGATGTGACACTTTATGCACATATAGTTTTCCTATAGGGGTATGTGAAGTGTGTTCCTACCTGCAGGCCTATGACTTCCATCAGTGAAAAGCAGACATGTTATTTGAAATGCATTGTGTGGATAAAGACTGCATGACTCGGTTATTAATTACTGCCTTCACAATACTTTACATTCACTTCCACACACCACTGGATTTGAACCCAGGACTGTGTGGGGCAAAATGCATTGTTTGCAAGGTAATTAACAGACTGAGCTATGGAGTCACTGATACAACAGAGATATATGTGCACACATACAGGCTGTGACATACATTTTCTACATCCATCGGTATATGCATGGCTTTATATGGATGTATGTGTGCACCAGGGTCCCACTTGAACATGTATTTTGCCAGTAATGCCTTAGCACTTGGCTTTCTACATGTTGTTGTTGAAGGGCACATTTACCTGCTATCACAAGCCTCACTTACATCCATTATTATGTCTTTGGCTTTCTAGTGGTGTACTATTGCACCAGAATTCAAGGTACACTCCCATTTTTAATCTTTTTAATTTAATTAATTTTTAATCAAGTTTGCGTGGCATGGCATGACACTCAGCTCCGCTGAACATACTTAATGACTGTCTCTGGCAATTACTATGTTTTCTTTAAAGCACCTGCTTTAATTAAGAGTTGTGTGGCATGGCAGGTTAATAAAGTGGTCTGCAGGTGTGATGGTCTTGGGTTTGAAATATGGGACAGGTACTTATTTTGTAAGCATGTATTACAAGTTTAAAACACATATAGTCAATATATCTCTATTTTAATGAGCTTAGTGAAGCTGTATGATGCAGCACATTGCACAGCAAAGCACTAAAAATATAAAGAAAAGAAAAACAGGGAGATGGGAAAGTGGTGAAATGACATGCAAGTAGGGGAAAACATAGTGTAAAGCAGGTAGGGATGCACAGGAAGGGTGTAGGAAAGAACCATAGCTATCCATTTCTTGTACAGCAACAACTGTGCACTTTGAAAGAATTTGTACATGACTTTGAATTCTCAACCCCAGAGAGAGGGTTGAGGACAACATAACTGCATTGTCAAGCCAATTGGACCAAATTACATGTGCCCAGTGGACACGTGTGTGAAATAGAGAGCTATTTATGGGATGATTTTTTTGTGGGACAAGTGCCCATTTTTTTTAAAGGTGAGAGTGGAATCTTCAGAAGGGACATAGGTATGTATGGGGGAGGTAAGTTGGGTAGATGAGGATGCATTTGCAGACAGACAAGACAGCAGACAAGGGCAGTGTGTGACACATGAGGGGGTGGACACCTTGGATAGGGAGGGTGTTGTGGAATCTAAGTCCCATGAGCCTCCAGATGGCAGAAACATGACTCACATCCCCACACATGGGACTGTTGGCACTGCTCCTTCATTGCCCCAAGGGTGGCAATGCTGGAGGCTGGGCACCAGGGTGAGGCTGCCTCAGCAAGTCAGCCAGCATGCCCTCATCTGGTGCAGGTGGCGGTCAAGCGCAAGGTAGACTATTCTGCACACCAAGACTGGCAGTTTATCCCGCGTAACAGCACCACCCCTCCAACACTGCTCCCAGAGGAGGGCTTGGCCCATCTCATGGGGAGGTACTACCTGATGTGGGAGGTAGTACAGGGGCACCAGAGGGGGTACCACCAGTCTGGGTCCCAGACATGCTGGGACCCGGTGCCACAGCTGGTTGAGGCAAGGAAGGCGGATCAGCCAGAACCGGCCTACTTTGACATGCTGTGATAAATCAGGTATAGCAATAAATTAAGGTTACTAATAACCAAACCATTGTTAGTATTAGCAGAATGGAACATCATTTTAATTAATTCAAATACATATTAATGTATGTTATGTGTAACATAACAGCAAATAACATAATATTCAGTATGGTAACAGCATGCCAGTAAGAAGTAAACCATAAGGCCAACAAAACAGTTAGTTTAACAAAATATGTTAATATTGAATCATAATAACACATAACAAGAATACATCACATTTTGCAATAATATAGTTAGTTTGCCAAAATATGTCAATATTAAATCATAATAATAAATAACAATAATAAGTAAATAAAAATAAGTGGTGGGGAGAGAGAGAAGCAATCCATTACTGACAATGCAGACTATATCTGTGAAAGCACTGATAATAAATACTCTACAGGCATGTAGTGTCATTTTTGAGTACATTGATTACAATTCTCCTATAGCTGATGTAGCATGTACATACCTCTCAAGCTATTATCATGGGTCAGTATGGGCCGAGCAATAACAAAGGCAGGTACACAACTACACAGAACACTTTCATATAATGTGGACTTCTATAACTACCAAGATGTTCTGTAAGTGGATTTGGTAATACATTGCTTTCTGGGTAATCATTTTTCTGGTAATCCTGTGGCAGACTGATTAGGCAGTTATAATTACATTATGTGAAATTGTAACACTTGAGAGACATGTTTGTGTACAGTACATAAACTAGATATCCGTCATGCCTTAGTTGGTGGACATGGGACTAGAACTCAATAGCTGTGACTGCAGGAGATATCTGCAAAAATGTAACATTGACTGTTAGTACAGACATTAGTACAGACATTCAAGGAATACAGCCATTCTGGGAATATGTAGACACATGCATTTAGGAATCAACAATGCTGCTTAAGACTTTCTTGGTATTGCTGATAAATGTCTGTGAAATGTTAGCACAATTATATCTGCTCATAACATGGGCTACATCAACCATATACCATTTGTTCCTGGAGTGGGAGAAAATGACAGCATTATGTGACTGAATTTGTTTGGAATTCTAGAACTATTGCAGTGTTATACTTGACTGTGGTGACAGTAAAACACACATGCATGGAATACAGCCATACTGCATTTATTAAAACATATTTCTATAGGAATCAACAATGCTGCTTAACACTTTATTGGTATTGCTGATAAATGTCTGACATCAACACAATATCTGCCCCTAGACTAGGCTACCTCACCCATATACCTTTATTACCTGAAGTAGCAGGAACAGAGAGCATTATATGACTGATATTGGCCTGGAGACAGCCTTGGACTGTACTACAATTTAAACAATACAGTTTGCAGGTCATTTGTTTTACATTCTACAGCTATTACAGTGTTACACTTGACTGCAGCAACCTTACCATAGACAAGCAATGCATACAGCTCTACTGCAATGGTTATGACAACACAATCCTGCTGTATACCATTCTGCTTACTGTTATTGGTATTGTTTATTGTTTATTGCAATACAGTTGTTATTGTTCATTTATTGCACTACAGCTCTAATTGCCCATTTATTGCACTGCAGTTCTACTTGCCCATTTATCGCACTACAGTTTTTATTGTGTACATTTTATTGCAGTAAATACTTTACTCTTTATTGCTTAGTGCACTACAGTTAGCATAATAAATCTGTATATAACACACTCATGGTGCAACCTGGCCAGGCGTCCAGCATGGAACTTGACATTGCAAGCCCTCTCAGTTGCAGCTGTTGGGAGAGAAACAGACCATTATGCACACCAGTTTTGCAGACATTCACCTTGTATATTGGTAAAACAGTGGAAAACATACTTGCATATTTGTGGGGCATTCCCAGCTTTGGCTTCTTGGACCCAGGTGTCCAAGGCTCCCCTCTTTCTCCTCTGCAGGTCATCATAATGGTGACAACACTGCTCACTTGTGTGAGTATACCAGTAACACTGGTGTGTTCCCTGGCCAACCAGTCCCAGGCCTCCACCTTATACTCTGAGCCCTGGAAACTGCCCTGCAGCAGCCTGAGTTCATGATGTTTTACCAGGAGCCAAACAAAGACCCTGGACTCCTGAATACCCCATCTCTGTGCCCAAAAGCACACACCTTCACCAGCACTGCCTGCCATATCACTAATTGATCAGACTCCAAAGACTGTTGCAGAATTCCTGCCTATTGCACTTAATATAGGCTATTTTCCTGCCATTACACATCATTGAGCAACATTCAAAAAAAGCACCATGTCACTTAGCAGTGCACAAACCAGCTAAGTACAGCCAAGCAGTGCAAAAACTCTCACAACCAAGGTTTTAGCTAAGCTTAGCACTGTGCAAAGAAAAGTAGCCATTAGCATGTTTAAACAGTGTTCACCACAGTGCAGCAGTGCCATATTTCACAAATTTGTTTTTAAAAATTAAACATATATAATAAATTAAATTACAGATATCTTATCACTGTTATAGACTTGAGCCCAGGACCTACAAAGCATTAGGCTGCATGTTTACCAATTTAGCTACTTGGATATTATGAAACCTAGTATACCTTCACATATACTACTGGGCTACTGTTAGAATTGCTAAGCACCACAGTGCACCTCTCAAACATGCTTAAATAGACTGAGACATAAATAATTAATTACATCCAGTTTCTATTTTTAGATGTCTAGCAACTGTTGGCTATGTATGCATGAGTACCGCTCTGCTCTGTGGCAATCTGTACCATGCCACACAAACAGCAATTTAAAAAAAAGGAAGAAAAATATGTAATTATGATAATTAATGACATCTAGTTTCTATTTTTAGATGCCTGACAGGTGTCAGCTGCCTATATGTGAGCACAGCTTGCCATTGCTGCACTCTGCACCATGCAAACATACAAAAATTGGAAAAAAAATCAAATATTACACATTTGAACCAATTCACAGCATTTCAACAGTAGCAGGGAGCAGTACAAGGAGCCTCACCCTGTATGCATCCACGACCATGAATAGCCTCTATACTTTTCCCTACACAGATTCAATATCCCTGTTCCAATGCTCTCTCTCTCTTGGCAGAACACCATCATTAATATGGGTGCACACTGCAGGGGGGGGCATGGCCATGTACATGGATATATACCATGTAGGCTCTACACAGTGCCTACACCACTTTTATTAAATCCTGGGGAATATAATTTTTCCATTTATTTGGGGTTCTAAATTGAATCCTCTAAAGTGAAGTATATTATATGTTAATACAAAAGAAAGCAGTTAAGAATTGATTAATATTATTCTTTATGCAGCCTCTTTGCACCTATTTAAAACATTACACTGCTTAAAGTATAATGATGATTCATTACTAGTACAAATATTGAAATCTAAGTATAAAGAAGAATGGTTATATATGTGGAATAATAAAAGAAAAAGGTTATAGACCAATTATGAAATAAATAATTATCAAGAGAAAAATTGTTCATGAAAAATAAAATTTGATGAACTACAGGATAACAGAAGAAAATGGTACAATAATGTTATAAATAAACATTTTTGTGTATATCCATGGAAAAAATTATCAAAAGTTAGAATTATAGCAATTCAAGCTTTAATGTATAGATGCAAAGAAATGGTTGAATGTCAAGAGTTTTATGGAGACTTTCAGTGAAACAAACATGCCATACAGGTTGAAAAAAGATTTGTTTTTATTGTAAAGAATTTGAGACCATGAGTACGTTTTTCTTGCATGTAGATGAATTATTTGAAAATTAAATGAAATATTTAGAAGAAATTGAAAGAAATAAGGACATGAATGAGTATGATTATTATAAAGGAAAAGGTGAAAAGTATGTAACAAAAATTGATAAAAATGTTTTGTGTAACATGATTAATTTGGAATTAAAGCATTAAGTAGATTTTGTTCAATGAAAAATGGGATTTGGCACCAATGTTAAGGAAAGTAAGATTTTGGTTATGGAAAACTGAATGTGAGTCTCATAAGTAAACATATTTTTCTTTTTATTATTTTGTAAAAGCATTATCTATTTGAACAATGTATATATTGTAAATATGTATATATGTTTATTGTAAAATAATTGTGTTTTTTATGAATAAAGGACCACATAGTCTTTTTGATAGCTCAGGTGAATATAAAAGATCTCACAGCACCAACCATCAATGCAGGCAGATAGGGCCTTGGTCTAACAGCTCATTTAAAAGACATCACAATAAGGAATGCAGCACCACCCTTATACTGCATTGCACTGTCAGCAGTCCATCAACATGGTGTGGGAATAGAACCGAGAGCCTTCTGCATCAAAGATGAGTATGTTATCTGTTGCACTACTGACACTGCTTTCAAATTGTATAGCACAAACACTGACAGCCATTTGATAAAAAAGTTGCACATTGAAAACAGAGTCAGTATAAGCAACAGAAAATTTATTTTCCTTTGATGTTCACATTAATTGAAAATGCATTGAAATTCACATTCATTATAAATACATCTAGCTATTGACTGACTAAATGTACCTTGGTCCACGGGCTGTTTTCAAACAATGGGCCCCCAGCATTCCTTTTATAAGACCTATGCACAAATGCATGTGTTATTTGATTCACCTTCCTGATTTAATGTATTTCTTGTAAAATATAGCAACATTTATTAGAGTGCATTTAAATTTGTAGTTTTAAACATTTTTTCCATTAAGCAGTAAAATAAAATGTATGAATCAATAAATGACAAATGTCTAATTGTAACTAAAGGGTCTGATAATTGGTGTATAGGATTAAGGCACTTGCTTCTTGTTGCCAAGGTACAAAGTTTGAGCCTAAGCAAGTTAATTAACTAACCCACCTCCTCTGTGTTGGGCATTACACACACACACACACACACACACACACACACACACACACACACACACACACACACACACACACATTTTTGAGTTTGTTCCTGCAGGTCCCTGGCACTCACAATGCTGTTGCAAGTTCCAAAAATCAATAAAACTCCAAATCTTGTACCTGTCTGATGCAAGAGTTATCCACAATACTGCTCCAGTATTGTATTTGCAAGTTTTGGAAAGCAAATCTTGCTCAGTGTTTTGAGTGAGTGTGTCTACTTTATCTAATTAGCTGGAAAATTCTAAACAAGTAAGACATATGCATGCAGACACAGCACAGACAGAGTACGAGGAAGTACTTTATGAAACCTTTTTTTAAATAAATCAATGTTGTGGCCAGGCCAGGCATTCCACCGGCTGGGCCCCCTCAGCCAGAAGGCTCTAGGCAGGGCTTGCCCTCCTGCAAAAACATTGTTTTGTATTACGTTGTTTTTTTTCCCCCTTTCAGAAGGTCGAGCTTCTGAAATTCGAGCATATGGCTTCGGCCATATGCATTTTGAGATTTCTGCCGTTCGACCTTCTGAAGGGGAACCATATATACACACATATATATATATATATATATATAGATAGATCAGGGGTTTTCAACAAGTGTACCTAGAGAGGTCAACAGGTGTGCCACAAGATTTTTAATGAGATAGTTAGCCTTTTAAAACTTATGAATTACTTCACTCACCTGCTGTCCAAAAATGTCCATCCACAACCCACCAAAAGCCACTTTGCTTCCATTTTATTTTGAATTAAGTAAATACAAGCATTATCATGGAGACAAGGTACTGTGGCACAGATGCTCTGACTAGTCCGAATACACATGGGTACAAAATACGAAACTACCATCTTGGCTGTGCTCAATGACAATAAGCTGCTATTGGAGGAGGAGCTAGCAATTGACATAACTTGTTCTGCATCAGTATTTGTGCAGATGGTGCCCCCTCTATGTCATGAAGTGTAAAATGATTTGTTTCACTGGCTCAAAAAAAGAATCCTAGAATTATTTGTACTCATTGTTTTCTCCACAGAGCTAACGTCAAAATCATTGGTACCCGAGCTAAAAAAAGTACTAGATGAGCATGTCACAATTGTCAGTTATATAAAAACCAGGCCATTACAATCACGATTGTTTGTAGCACTATGTTCCCCAATGGAAGCTTGTCACATGCAGTTGTTATTCCATATAGAAGTTAACAAAATTCTATACAATATTAACAACAATGAAATAACAGCCCCAGATTACAACATTATACAAAAAGACAGGAAATCCATAAAGGACATAGAAGTAGCTAAATTATTTAAAAATCACCTATTTCTACACCACATAGACATAAGCATTCCTGAATTTGACAATGTTGAACTTATCTTTGCCAAATTAATAATGAATCCCAAAAAACACCTTATTACTGGTGGTTATATCCCACCAGGAAATAATATCCCCACTTTGGAAAACATACTACTCTGGATCTCTAATTCTCTCCCACATGATACAATTCTGATGGGAGACTTCAATATAGATTTGCTTAACTGCTCCTCAGAAAATCTGTCTTCCCACGTAAACCTCCATGAGTTTACTCAACTCATCGCCTCCCCTATAAGAACTGATAAATCTTCCAAAAGACAGTCAATTCTTGACTGAATTTTAGTTAGCAACCCCTTCAGGCATCTCAAGCAGTTTGTCTGCCAGACAGTCTAAGTGACTATCAGCCAACCTTCCTTCTTAGGACTCAGACTCACCAAGTCATCCAACCCACCTTCTGCTTAATCATAAACAAAATAAAAATTCAACTTAAATAGCTTTATCATCACTCTAAACAGTTGTAACTGGGAATTTCTCCAACAGTTACCCCTAGATGATGCAGTTAACTCATTCAACACATTCTTAGACATACTAAACTCCCATGCTACCCCTAGAACTATCAGAGTAAAATCTAAGTACGCACCCTGGCTAACTAAAGAATGTAGATCCCTACTCAAGGCTACAGACAAACCCTGGCAACAATTTAAAAAAAAACAAAACACAAACAACTATGGAAACATAGCTAGAACTTCAGAATAATAATAATAAAAAAAAATAAAATAAAAAAAATTAGAGAAAATCAGCTATTACCAAAACATCCAAAATAAACATACAAACTCCCCCAAAAAATTCTGGACAGCAATTAATAACATACTTTAACCAGGTAAATCCACCACCCCTGCCCCAACAACAATCAACAATTCTAATAATATTGCAACCCAATTTAATAAATTCTTCACAGAAACTATTCATTCCCTAGCAATTCTCAAGGCTGAAACAGTAACCCTACCTATCTTGCCCCACAGAACATCACCAAATCCCAAGACTCCACCTCCCACTTCAACCTACACCCAGTTTCTGTAATAACTGTAAAAAAAACTACTTCAAAAACTTAAACTAATAACTCTAGTCACTGACAACCTTCCAGTAGAACTTCTACAAAGTGCAGATGAAGCAATAGCCTACCCAGTAGCCATACTCATAAACTGTTCAATATCTGAAAGCCAAGTACCCATAATCTGGAAAACCTCCCACATTCTACCACTACACAAGGGAGATAATTTCACTGAACTCACCAATTATTGCCCAGTTGCCATTCTATCTCCCTTATCCAGAATACTATAGAGTCATGCACACCCAACTAATGGACTACCTTTTCACAGACAAACTACTATCAAACACCCAACACAGCTTCTGTCCCTTTCACAGCACCACCACAAGACTACTATCCTTTACTAACACTGTTAACCACCATAGAAACAACTGAGAATTTGCATCAGCCATATTTTTAGACTTATCCAAGCCCTTTGACATGGTCGATCACAATAAACTCATCAATATTCTCTCCAATCTAAACCTCAACAATTCGACTATTACATGATTTGAAAGCTATCTAACAGGATGAGAATGAGCATTGATGGGACTTTTTTTCCATGAAATGAAATGTATGTCTTCTACTTTTGCATTATTTTTCATCAATATTGTATCCTGTATGTTTGTTAACTGCTGAAATGTCTGTAACTGGAACTATATGCATGCTAATTTATGTTGACATTATCCTTGTAACTGGAGCTTTTCTACCCGGGCCTCCATTGAAAAGCGACCTGTGTCCAGTCAGATTTTCCCTGTAAACAAATGTAAAATAAATAAATAAAACGAAGTTAGGTGATTATCTCGTTGTCAAGTTCTATTAAGATTTTACGAACTATAAGAGGAAGTTTTTTTTGACAACTCAACAATCTCATTTAGCTGATTTTCTCAGTGACGAGCGTTGATGTAACAAGGTTGCATTTCTTGCTGATTTGTTTCAATCTTTGAACACACTTAATAAAAGTACACAAGGAGATTGTGAAAATATTTTTACTTCCACCAACAAAATTCATGCTTTCAAAGGAAAAACTAATGTTTTGGGAAGAAAGAATCAGAAGAGAAAATGCAATAGAAATGTTTGAACTAACAAAAAGGTAGAAACTGGATGGAAGTCTTACAGATCTAATTTTATAGACTTTAAGATTACTTAGTATAAATACTGAAAAAATATTTTACCTCAGTTGATATATTATCCTTGGATTGGATAAAAGATTTATTTGTCTCAAATGCTTGCAGACTGGCAAATTTAAATATTGCAGAAGAAGACGAGTTGACAGAGATAGGAAAGGACAGAGGATTAAAACTTAAACATTTAACAATAGATAGTGCTACATTTTGGTTATTTCTTAAAAGTGGATTTCAATAGAAGCACTTCTTCCTTTCTCCATGTCATATTTGTGCAACTCAAGCTTTTCTGCAATGAATAATATTAAGAACAAAAAATAGATTGCAGCTTGGAACCATGGAAGAAGATTTAAGAGTATGCCAGTCCAAAATTCAGCCTCGCACAAAAGACATTCTAAAATAACGTCAGGCTCAGATATCTCATTAAATATTAAATGCAAGTAAAAAAGAGGAAAATATTTTCCACATCAATCAAAATTATACCTATTTTTTTGTCAGGCAAAAAATACAATATATTTTTTGGTGTGCAGCAAGATTTTTACAATTAGTTTATGTACGCCACAAGATGAAAAAGGTTAAAAATCTCAGAGATAGATAGATAGATAGATAGATAGATAGATAGATAGATAGATAGATATATGAGTAATCTTTAAAAAAGTGTAGGTTAGTCTTCTTCACCCGTATGGGTTTTCTTTCTCTTCATTTGATTTTTGTTAATGGTAACATTACATCTTTGGAGGGATGAAAAACTGGGACAGTGTTTTTATCCAAAAATATACTAGTCCTTGAGATGCCACACATTTTCATAAAAAAAAAGTTTCTGGTTAGCAGCACTTTGTGGAATGAAGATCAGCCTAAACATAGGCTCTGACATACTGATATAGGTCTTACCTGCTCTTACATGTGACAGTAACATACTTCCATCATGAAACACTGCTATTTAGTTCATCTGTAGGTGTACTTTGATTCTGTATTGAGATAATATCTGTATAGGTGACAGAAAACACACAAGACACTTTCTGAGTGTTATGATTTCATATAGCAATTGCATTTGTGGAAGCTTCCCAAAAAGAGTGGCCTCTAGTATAAAGCTTCCAAGAGAATGCCTGTCTGGGTCCTGGAGGTACTAGGGAGAAAAGTTTGCCTCAAGCATTTCTGCATTGCAAACATATTATGGGTTTTTGGGATTTAGTTTGTTCTGATATTTTTCAGGGGGTTCCTCCAGATGTGACAATGAATATGATTCATTTTGGGTATTATGCTAATTTACCCAGTGTGCATCAAGATAGGCTTGATAAACTGTTGATGTCTTGTATGTGGATGATTTATTAATAGATTGATAGATTGTTTCTAGGCTAACAACTTATGGGGCCTTTCTAAACTAAGCCAAGTTTTCACAAAAGAATAATGATGTCCTGTATCCAAACAGGATATTGAGGGCTAGGCATTTATCAGCTACCTCTGTCCATAAGGGACATGGGTGCAAGCCTAGTGTAGGTTTTCTATTCACCATCCACTGGTCTAAGTTCTGCTTAAATTGGGTAGTAGACAAACTCTGCTTCACATGGATGGGAAGTCTGTTTCATAGGAGGGGCAGTCTCTGGGACACTTCTCTGTCTTTCCAGCATGTTCTGTTTAAGTCACATACAAAATTCAGGTTCTGGTACTGTTTGACTTACAAATTTGCTGGGGATTCATGATTGTGGGGTTTGCGGATGCCTTGTTAGCCAGGCATAGATCACCCCTCAGCAATCTATAGGGGTGTGAGTAGAGGGAAAGGGCTTTAAGGTCCTCTGTGTCACACAGGTTTTTTATGCCTTGTATTTTTTTGTAAGGAATCGCTGAGGTTGCTCTAGTTGCTACATATGCCTGGTCAGGTACATACAGAAGGGAGCAGTGTACTCTATGACTGGTCTGATAAAGGCTGAATACAGTGTGATAATGACCTCTTTGGACCTAAATGACCTCTTTGGACCTAAATGCCGTGCCCATACTTACAAGTTACACAACATTAAATGATTTCTTTACCACTGTGACAACGTGGAGGTTGAAGGTAAGTCTACTGTCTACATGAGTATCCAGATCCTTGACCACTGAGTTGACTCTTAGGGGTGTATTATCAACATGGTAATCAGAGGTAATGGTTGACCTCCCAAAGAGTACACTTATGCTTCTTACCATTGCATTTAAGACCATGGTTTTGGCACCATTTGTTAGTCAGAGATTGGCCTTCTTGAAGAATGTTAGTGCCTGCAGAGTCAATGATAACCACCAGCTTGAAATCATCTGCAAACTTAGTCAGCCATAAACCTTCAGAGTTTGCTTCCACTTCACAGAAATAGATGCCAAAAAGGAGCAGGCCCAATACCGAGACCTAGTGGACTCCGCCAGTGACTGGCCTCTTGGTGGAGGTAGCCTCACCCATTTTGACCTCCTAGGTCCTATCAGTGAGCCATTTTGGTTATCCAGTGGGTCATAAAAGGGTTTATACCTAATTTATTTAGCTTATTAAACAATAATGAAATACAGTTAATCAGTAAATTGCTTTAAAACAGTGCAAATTTGATAAATTAGGTATAAGGAACAGATAAAAACAATAGACAAGTACAAATGCAACAAAATAAATGAAAATAAATGAAAAAGCACTTAGACTGGCCTTGGAGCTTCAGGCATTTTGTAAACATCCTAGAGATGATGCAACTTGGCAGAGCCTGGTTCAAACAACTCAAACATGAGAAAATGAGATGAATTCATAAACAGCTAAACTTCACACTACTACAGTGAGTGTGTCGTGCTGTGACTCATACATAATAGTAAGTTATTTTGTATTAGTGAAATGGCTCTGCATTCTGTGTAGAGCTGCAAAATAAAGGTAAATGACAAAGTATGCTAATGAAAGCATAACTATTTGAATTACATGTTAATTAGCCAGTCCAAGATAGAGGAGCCATTCAGGAAGCTATAAAGTAATCATGTACACTTGGTGTAGCTCTTTGACATGAACTCTAAAACCTAGTGGAATACAGCCACCATCACACTTAGAAAAAAGCAGTGTTAAGGGCTGCTGCTGTCTTGCATGGGTATGTTCAACAGGCTCAAATCTATGTTGCCGCTGCTGCTGATAGACCTCAACAAAGGAGAAGATCTGCATATCACTGAAATAGGTTTGATAGGGAAACGCTACAGGAACTCTGCAACCTCTGCCACCCCCACCTCAAACCCAGTGGAAACCGAGGAGAACCTATACCAGTGGAAACTAATGTACGTGTATCAATAAGGATATTAGCTACCTGAACATTCCAGAGACCCACAGGGAATATAATATAGGTGTCACAGGTCTCAGTCTTCAGAATATTTCACCAATGTCTTAACGCTGTTGTACAACATGCAATGGAGTACATCTATTTTCCATGCTCACTGAAGGAAACAGCAAGATCAATGCAGCAATTTTATGCTGTAACACACTTCCCTGAAGTTTTGGGGCCCATAAACTGCACTCACATACAAATAAAAGCACCACCAGATGAACAGGGAAGGACATACATCAACAGGAAGGGGTTGCACTCAGTCAACTGGCAGGTTGTTTGTACTGCACAAGGGATAATCCTCAATGTGTGTGCAGGCAACCCAGGCAGTTATCATGATTCATACATATGGCGCACCTCACAGCTTTAAACAAGGTTTGCTAGGGTGATGTTCCACAAGGCCATCTACTGGGTGATACAGGTTATGCACTGTAACATGGCTCATGACACTCATCAGACATGCACACTCACCCACAGAGAAAGGATACAACGATACCCATGCTGAAACTAGAAACATCATACAGCATGTGTTTGGCATGCTGAAGTCACATTTCCACTGTCTACACACATCAGGGGTGCCCTGCAGTATGATCCAGGCACCAGCTCAGAAATTCTCACAGTCTATGCCATGTTGCACAATATCATCTTGAGAAAACAGCTACAACAGGGACAGCAAAGGCCAGGACCATACATTCCTGGACCACAGGCAGGGCCAGCACATACAGAAGAGGATTCTAAGGGAGATTCTCCAGCTGCAGAGGGAGATAGCAGATGTAGGCATGCACAATATGTGCTTTCCTGGCTAAGAGGCAAAGGATAGCACATGCATTCATGGCCTAAGAGGAAAAGGATACTACACATGCAAATCCATTTACCAACAAAGGAATATACATAACCTAAGCACATACAAATATTAAAACTGATCCAGCTAATGTCCACAGACTTTACTTCCTCATGTACTGGCTGTGTATGGATAGCATCAGACATTTGCAGCGCCAAGGGACATGACTTGTACCTGCAGTAATGTAAAGGTAAGTGTGGAACCTGTAGCATATGAATAAATGTGTAAAAAGATAAATATAAGTGATATACCTGCATTCTGTTAGTCATAAATGTACTCAGTCAGAACACCTATGGGGTATCCACCAATGGTATTACTCTCTTAAGTGAATTATATCTGCAATATACAGCTATGCTTTGTACACAAAAAACTGTCATCAAGCCAGTCACTTACCCACTGTACACAAAACAGTCAACAAGACAATTGTATCACAAGTAGAGAAATAAACAGGAATGTAATATAAATGACCTGAATGCATTACTTACAATACTAACTGAAAAAAAATCCTTCTGAAATGAGCATGTACAAAAACATCTCAGATATTCTTATGTAATACATATGCATAAAATCAGCATAGTGAGAAAGACTCTCTTAGCTATCCACTCTGTGTAGGAGACATATATGCAACCCTAAGTCAAACCCAAATGAACAAAGGCAAGACACAGTCATCATCATTTGCACAGGATGGGGAGGGGGGGAGTAGGCCAAGGCTGACACCAAAGTAGTGAGTGTGGGGTGTAAGAAACACAAAACATTCAGTAAAGTAGGAAATATCTCAGGGCCACTAACATGAGCTTATCCCTATCAACATTAAGGTTTGCTTAGCTTGCATATGTGTGAGTTGGTATGGGCAGTTCTTGTGAAATATGTGTATTTGTGTCTACATAAACACAATCAAGCTCTGTGCTAGCACTATGTCCTAGCAAGTCAGATAAGTGTGAGATGTGCATGGTAGAGTTGTCAATTCAGTGTCATTGGTCCTGACTATGTGAAAAGCCTCTGCCAGGAGTTGTACTGCCACTTCCACATCCCCAGTTCAAAATGGGGGTGCTACCTGAATGTGAGCAATGTCTGCTGGATTAGCTGTCTTAACAACTATGTCCAGGACCACACCATTATGTACTACCATGTCTAGCTGTGGACACCTCAATCACTGATGGAGCAGTGGAAGCAGTGCCACTATGGGAGTGGGATCTGGCACAGCCACATCAGTTAACACTAGAGGATGGTACAGTTCTACTGACACTTGGATGCCAGCCCTCCCCCAGCAGACATTCCATCACAGACACTGTCCACTCCAGTGTGACACTCAACCTATCCAAATAGTCACCCACATTGTTGCAGCAGTCACACACATCGGAATATGCCACATTTAGGAATTAGACTATCTTTTCCAAGGTCCTGGTGGAATATGCCTGTGCCTCCATGATGGCCCTGTACATATGTCTGGTGGCACATAATGACACACCAACATCAGGATGAAGGTGGACAGTAGACCTCTTCCAAACATCTCTAACAACCCTCCTGTGTGGTACCACACCCTCATGATGACTACAAGCACAGCCAACCAGCTCTGCAATGGGAGTAACCACACTACCCAGATCAACTGTGTCATCCTCAACCTGTCCTATATCTGAAGTCTCAGTGGAACAGGTATGTGTGGGCATACTGACTGTGTCTGAAATAATACCAGGGGATGTGTGAGCCACAATGTCAGACTGAACCTCTGCACCCCCTGACTGTGCCTCTACATCACCACCACCATCCTCAGAGGCTACCGATACTCTGACATCAGGTGGTATGAGTTCTACACTTCCATTGTCAGGATTACCTGTGATAATAATCAATAAATACAAGCAGGAGAGAAATAGTGAGTGGATATAATCCAAACTGTATTCTAAATACTCATGTTAAACAATTCCAGATGCTAAAGCAATACAGTGCTTACTCTCTTCTTAGACGTATATCTAATTAATGGTTACTACTAATCAGAGAAGGTTTGTGCTTACCATCTGCAGGTGGTCTTTCAGTTGGTACTTCTGATGTCTCTGGAAAAAGAGGGAGGCAGTGGAAAGAAGGCTAGTAAGCATTACAATGCAAATGCTGCAATGACAGGAGAATAATGCCCTTCCTATCTTACCCTTAGTATCTCAGAAGCAATTAGACTAACTTTTCCCTTCCCCACACAATTTCGGTTGGATTCTGTCTCTTCTAAGACACATGCCTCAATGTTTCCAGCTATAGCAGATGCATGCAGGTAGTAACACATAAAGATGTCTAGAATGGCAGTAAATGCCTTATATATAGCATACCTGGAGGTTCTTCTTGGGGTTCAATTGGCCTATCGCCCACATCAGCACCAACATCAAGAAGTCTGTATGAACCCTCTGCTGAGCTGATCTCTGACAGTGAACATGAACTGCTCAGTTTCAGTGAGTGGTGGTTTGGTAGCAGGACCCCCCTCCCCCCTTAGTTATCTGTTCTTGTGCTACCATAGCTACCCTCCTGCATGCTGCTGTAATCACATCAGTGGCATTGTTTCACACCTCATTATAGTTTCTGGCATGGCTTCCCACTGCATTTATGTCAGTGATCACCTGCTGCAATATGTTTTTTCTGTCAAACATATCACCTCTGCCTCTGACAAGCAGGAAGGATCCATGGCGGCATAAGGCTTAAACAATGACCTTGTTCTCTGCTTCACTGAATGGTGGCTAATGTGGAACAGATGGTATGAGGGTCATAATCCTCTATGGCATGAAATAGAAAAAAGACAAAACACATTTGTAATAAACACACTGAAATTATTCCCCTCAAATAAAATCTATGCATCCATCCTCAACACAAATAAATTGAACACACAATGCTCATTTTGCACTACACACAAGCTAAGAGAGCCACCCACCCTCCAAAAAAAATTAATAACTTATCATTACATCCATTTTGTTAACATTTCTGTAATGCGGACAGCAGTTGTGTAACTGACTACTGGATAGCAGTAGTATCGATAAATAGGCAAAAATTCAATAAGTAGAAATGACAAGACAAATTTTCTTGGTCTCTCCACTGTTGTGGAGGTTGCCATAGGACATCTGAGATGCCTTACACCTCTGTTAGCTACACATTCATAACCCATTGAAGTTGATAAACACAATAGACTTGTCTGCAGTAACTGGTAAAATTCCAAAAGCAAATTATAACACAATACTGTGATATCACCATACCATTTATTGATAAACTTTGAAAGACAGCAAAAAATGACATATCTGCAGTATACCAACAGTGAATACAAAAAATGCATACAAATAAAAAAACCTGTTACATATTGAAATACATTCCGAATAGGAAAATATAAGCAGTTTATGAAGAGGACAAACATAACTTATGAAATAATGCAGTAATTTGTAGAAAAAAACTCTTCCAACTAAAGACTAGTAGTGGTCTCTCTCAATCAATCCAGTCTCCCCTCCTTCCATTTCCACAGCTACACCATTACCTTTATATATTGTAGGTTCAGCCCTCTGAGCACTGTGAATATGCAAATGAGGTGGTAAATCATTAGTTTTCATGAATACAAAAAATATCACTTGGTGTAGTGGATGTAAACATGGTATAAGTAGATACACAATTACATGCACACTCCCTAGGACTGCAGGGATGAGCAATGACAATTGTTAGTTGTTAATGAGTTACAAGTATTAATGATTACTCTGACTACAACAATAAGCAATACTGAGGAGATTCCTCTCTCAAGTATGTCAGCCATGCAGAGCAGACTTATGAAAAAAGTGGAAGCACCTTGAGAGCTATGAGAACAACCTTAACAGCACTGATATGTTTTATTAATAGCACACTCTCAATTTTCTGCTTAAAATTGTTCTGCAATGCTAGTCAGCTATATTACACATTGAAACAAAAGTGGAAAGAAATGCCCATGACAATGCATTTCTGTTAGTTAAGCCAAGAGAAGGAAAATATGCTAAGAAAATAAAGGTAAGAAATAGCTGGCAGCATTGGCAACCTTACATTAATATGGTGTGAGTTATTAGTAGTCTAAATTAGTTGTCAATATCAAATTTATTTAGATATATTCAAGCAAATGAAAAAGCAAAATTGTTTATTGTTATTTCACTGAATTGAGGGTTCAAATACTAAGAGTGTGCTGTTTGAGACAGTTAATGCATATTTCCCAAACATATGATCAGGTTGCAACACACACAGAGCAAGGAAACCTCACAATCCTGCATTTTCATTATTATTCCCTGATATGAGGGACATCAACATAAACTGGCTATCCCTCTCCTCAGATAGACCTAGCTCATGTATTAATTTGCATGGCTTCTCCCAGCTAATCCCCACCTCTACACATACCAACAAGCCATCCAACTCCAGTTCTCTTATTGACTGGATACTAGTCTCAAACCCACTGAAATATCACCACCCTGAAACACTACCAGACACTATAACTGATCACTCCCCAATTAAAGTTCTGAGATTCTCCCTACACTATACCAGAACACATAAGCTTATTGAATGTCGTAAACCCTCTAACTTTCATCCTGCAACTTTCAGCAATCTCCTCTGTGCAATAAACTGGTCTTCCCTAACTCACTTACCACTGGATGAGGCAGTATTAAAATTCAACTCAATATTCCTAAGCATTCTCAACTCCCTTGTGCACTGTAAGAGTTAAATCAATTATATCCCCCTGGCTTTCACATACTACCCGTACCCTTATGCTAACTACAGATAAGGCATGGAAAACCTGGTCTAAAACTAAGCTTCCTTCCCATCTACAAAACTAAAAAGAGCTCCATACCCTTACCAAAAGAATATATAATCAATGACAAAAAGAAATTCTACAACAAACAATCAATCTCACACATATCCAACCCAAGAAATTCTGGCACTCCATTAACCAAATATTGCATTCTGGTAACCCCTCTTCCATTAACCCCTGTCCTAAAAATACTCCCTAAGAAACTGCATCCCTCTTTAACTCCTACCTCCTACTTTATCAAATCCATTAGGAAACTGGTTAATCCCACAAACTGTAACAACAAACCTAGCATCCCTGAGGACCTTCCCACAACCTCTAAATTCACCATTTATTTATCTCTCAAACCAATACCAATCAGCTACATAAAATCTTTACTTCTCAAACTGAAACCCTGCTCCCTCTCAGTAGATAACTTACCTCCACAATTCCTTCAGATAGCAGCTAACTATATAACCCTTCCTGTCTCTATACTCATCAACTACTCTAGCACAGAATATAAAGTTCCCTCTATTTGGAAAAAAAATTGACCTTACCCATACATAAAGATGGCAACTCCACATAACTATCCAACTTCAGACCAATAGCAATATTATCACCACTTTCCAAAATTTTAGAAAAATGTGTGTACAAGCAAATTCTTGATTATCTACTATAAGAAAACTTACTCAACCCCACTCAACATGGATTTTACCCAAAACATAGCACATCCATAGCCCTTATATCTTTATCAACACTACCTACCTGGCTAAGGACTCAAACAAACCAGTGTCGTGCCTATTCCTCAATCTCTCAAAAGTGTTCAACACAGTATCCCACCCTCTGTTATTGGACAAACTGTCAGACCTAAATCTTTCCACTTCTACCATTATCTGGTTCTCTAGTTACCTCTCTGGCCAGCAGCAATCTGTAAAATGTCTCTCTTCACTCTCCCCTACACTTCCAATTAAGATGGAAGTTCCCCAATTATTTATTTTTAGCCCCTTACTCTTCAATATCTTTACCAATCAACTCCATACTTCATGTCCACAATCATCAATTGTACAATATGCAGATGACTCTACAGTCATCACCATTGCTGACACCCTCTCTGAACTAAACTCCAATACCCCAGAATCCTTCATATCTGTTGAAAACTGGCTTACAAAAAATTGGTTAATTTTAAATCCTAAGAAGACTAAATTCATGCTATTTCTACCAAAAAACGCAATGCCATCTCAAATCTGCTTTCTCCATCTCATCTCTCAATCACACTCTGATCACAGTAGAATCAAACACTAAGCTTCTTGGGGTCATAATTGATGACCAACTCAAATTCAACCTCCACGTACACAACTGCATCAAAAACATCAAAAACTTGGTCTTCTTTATAGAAATAAAAAAGTCCTGTCTAACGAAGCCAAAATCACCCTCTCCCATGCCTACCTCCTCCCAAGCCTATTTTATAGCTCACAAATCTTCATTAATCTTCAGAGCTCTCTCTTAACAAAATTAAACTCTACATATAACAAAGTTGCCAGATTTGCTGCAAATCAAGCCTACAAATCTCACCACTGTCTTGCGCTTAAAAGCTTAAACTGGCTAGAATTTCCCCACCAACTACTTCTCTCTCAGCTTCAAATCATTCATTCCATTCTGTATCTGCCTTCTTTCTGTCCTAACATCTCAACACTTGTCTCCCTCTGCACCCCTCCCAGAACTGTCTGAAGCACAGACTTTACTTTAAATTTGCAAACCAAAAAAAAAAAACAAAATAGGACAAAATCTATATATCTTCTCCCCTTCCCTCTCTTGGAACAAATTCCCCCTGGAAATCCATGGTATTATGCAACCAAAATAATTCAAAGCTGCAACCAAACACTTTCTAACAAGTAACTGGATCTGCCAATGCACAAACCCTCCCTAATTGCTCTGCCCTTACCATCTCAGTTGTCTACTTCTCTCCTTCCCCCTTTTTTCTATCATTCTATTTCAACAATTTTAACTGTAGTAACTAACTTTTAAATAGCCTATACCACCTACTCAGACATTTTACTTCTAATTCGTTTATGTCTAAACTATTTGTTTTTATCTTAAATATCTAGTGGTTATTATTGTTTCCTTACATTCCTTTATTTATGTTGCTGGGTAACTACAACCTTATAACTGTAATGTGCCTTAACATTTTAAACTGTTAACCATAATCAATCTTTTGATTTATTATATTATGTACTATACTTTGATTAAATGTTAACTGTGGAGCTTTCCTCCCTGGGCCTCTGCTGAAAAAGGGCAATCATCTCAGTCACACTAACCCGGTCAACAAATATCAAATAAATAAATAATAAAATTTGCTACTACTGGCAATTTGTTTTTCTTTTATTGGGTTCATCATTTGTGTGTGTTTTGGCAAAGCATACTTTGGAGTGGCAACATTTTGTGGCAGTGAACAAGTGTCCACTGCCCGAGGTACAGACTGATAAATTTAATTTGGAATGCCGTCATTAGTGCATTTTAGAGTGGTACAGGTGTATTTTGATACAGCACTCTGAACAACAGTAAGATAAGAAATTCTACATGTCACCTAAGTGTCACTGTAGCACACAGTATAAATGAAATGAATTTAAAGAAACAGGACAGTTGATGCAGGGTTTGCATCCATCTTGAAGACATTTTAATTTTTAACTGAAGATACAAAAATATGTAAGAGTAATATGTTGTACATAAAATGCATATGCTGAAGTGCTAACAATCACAACATTTTTTTCTCTGGCTCCTTATTTGCACAAAGGTTGGCATAGAGCACAACTGAACAACACTGAACAATGCTAGTTCACACTCCGAGTTCAACATCTCAAAGTATAATCATGCGCGTGCTAGTACTTTGCAAATATCCACGCAAATAAGTTCCTCAGTACTGCACTTTAGGAAGACAATTTGAATGAAGATAAGTATTGTTACTGGATTGTATTACTTCATTACATGGAAATGAGCTTAATGTACTCAAGTGAACTGCAGTGAACTGTGTGGTTAACTGAACACTTCATTCTGGACAGTTATGTCTACACTGCAGCACTTACAGTTACAAATGATATACAACCACATAGACCCTTGGTGCACATACGTCATCATTACTGAGCCCTACTGCACTGCAACATTAAAGAACTGTTTTGCATTGACAGTGCACATTGGCCATGCATGAGCAGATACCATTGCTAATGTCAATAGCATTTATTACGGTTTGCATAACATCATCCTAACTTGATGATCTATGACTGCTTCATTGTCCATCCTGTGTTTCAGAAGTGTATGTGTCTCATCTACACAACATCATGTAAAACAGGTACATGGCAGTCTCAGTTCTGCAATATACATTAATGACAGCATAATCAGCAATATGCATTTATTATTGATCAGAAGCTTGTACTTACTCCTTCTTATTAACAAATATGGCTTTACACAAAAATTTAAACATCACAATATCTTCTCCAACACAGAATGAGAAACTAATCCTATGTGCACTGCACTATCACAATGTAGAAGTCAGACTTCTTTCATGGCACTTAATTTAAATACTGTGTCCTCTAGATTGTGTAACTATACAGGTATGGGTTTTAATGTCACAGCAGTCAACTTTTGTGTGTATATGTGGGATGTGTATAGAGTCACGTAAATACAAACTTATGTACTGCTGGCCTCATTGAAATAGTAGCCTGGAGAAATGTTTACACTGCAGGGTGAGTCCACATCATTATCAGACCCTTCTCCCAATATCATCTTCTCTGCAATACAACACTGATGTTATCCTGTATAAAGTCCTCTCTCACACAATAGAATCGAAACTTCTGCAGTGGTGCTTGTGTTAAGTACTGTGTTCTCTAAATTGTATGACTAGATAGGTAAAGGGTTCTAATCTCATGGCAGTCAACTTGTGTGTTTGGTAGTGGGGCCATAGCATCACTAGAGAATTAATTCAACAGCTGTGTTCATTTAACTCCCACTCATGAGAAACATTTACATAGTCAGATCAATTCCATGTCCCCTTTTCGCTCTGTCCACAAACACTTACTGTCTGCAACACACTGATGAGGTCATCATTTCAATAATGCACTCCATCACCATTAAAGTCAGAGCTCCCCTGCAGTGTGTGCCTATTATGCACTTGCATGTAGATTATGTCATTAGTGAGGAAGGGAGCTCAAATACAGCAGTGAGAAATTCATGGCTATGTTAGTGTGAATGTACATGGATGCAAGAATGTCTTGCACTGCTTAGTAAGGAAAACATTTACAATCCCATATGGAATTAGAAGTAATTTTTGCATACACATCTCCTTTGCATGACACAGCTGATGTCATCCATTCAAAGATGCAGTGCATCTCACATGTAGTCAGACTTCTTCTGTGGTGCATGCCTATAATACTGTGATGCATGCCTATAATACTGTGGTGCATGCCTATAATACCCTTGTATGTAAATTGTGTCTGTAGATAGGTAGGGAGTTTGAATATAGCAGTGAGATTCTCCTGACTGTGTGTGCATGAATGCAAATGGATGCAGGAGTGTCTTACACCTATTAGTAATGACAACATTTAGAATCCCACATGGCTGCAGTCACTTTTTGCACAGACATCTCCTTTGCATGACACAGTTGATGTCATCCCTTCAAAGATGTAGTGTGTCTCTCACACACAGTCATACTTCTTCTGCGCTGTGTGCTTATAATATACTTTCATGTAGATTGTGTCAGTAGATAAGTCAGATGTTCAAATACAGGACTGACTGTCTTCTGTGAGTGAGTGTTTCTTCCTCTTACTGTGCAGAACAGGGAGCAAATACATATATGATGTATGTCTATATGGTGTGCTTGTGCTGTGCAACCACTTTTAGTGTAAACATCAAGGTAATACATAATGGTGTTCTCATCCATTGAAATGTGCAGTGTCACAGTTGTAAAATAAATTTAGAGTGGCAATTGTGTTTCAGCAAGCCTTCATTAGCTTGTGATGTTAGGTATATAGTTCAAATCCCATCATCGCTGCTTGCAGTCAGAGTACATGTTGTGAACAGTGTTGTCACCCACATGTGCTATGTTCATGTTTAGATGTTGTTTAATGTTATGAGACTTTATTCTAAATTTTCTTTTGAAGAACCATATTGAAGACTGATGCTGACATTTGAACAGATTGTCCTTCCATTCCAGTTGTAGTGAGATGCCTCCTCAGGACTGAGGACATGAAACAACATGATGTATGTTGTTGCCTAAGTAAAGCATGTCCTCCTATACAACATTATATGCACATTTTATATAATTGTTGTTTTACAGTCACAGTGACAACAGCAGGGGGCCACAGGTGTGTCTGGGTATACCTAGCATCAGTCAGTGTTGTCTGACATATAAGATTATTTCCAAGTAATTACAAGGGCACATATTCCTTGATTCATGCATATGATGTAATGTTGTCACATAACCACACACATAATGACTGATGATGCACTTATACCAGGGTGCATTCACTGATTCCACTATAGTGATGATTTTCTCAAGACTTATGCAAGTGTTTCAAATCAGCATCGAGTGACTGTAACTATTTCTGTCCTTACCTGTTCTGCAAGAAAGATACCCCCCAATTCTACTTTGTGCATATAGAGTGGCAAAGGCCTCCCCGACCCATTTTATCAGATAAAACGTATGAGCAAATAAAGTACAACTGATTTAATGACTTCACATAGGTGAAGTTCAACAATTGTGATAACAGTTCCACTGTAGAGCATGTGATTAATAGCCATATTGTTAGTTGAAGGAGTTGTCCAGCATGATGTTCAATTCTAGTATAAGGAATATTTTTTTGAGAATATACTGATATCACATCAGTATTATCCCTTGATATGTTGCACAAACACATGTGGATGTAGCTTTGGATTTCGTGGCTGTAGACATTGGTTCTACCAATGTCATGGTGAGAGTGCTGCTGTGACACATGCATTGAGTACTGTGATATAAACAAGTGTGCTACGATTCTTGGGTGGTATGTATACAAAAATGCAGAGAAACCTTCCATGACCAATGACCATTGATCTAGGACTGACCACTATTGTGTGCACATGAGCATAGTCAATTAACTGCCCTCAGTCTGACATGCTGATATGACGTTCATTATCATGGATCCTTTCTTTATTCACCCATTAATTTCAATTGTCTGTGACAATATACATTGCTAACTCCTGTGACAGATGCAAGCAATACCCAGCTCTGGGGAATACATTGTATCAGTGTGATGTTTGCATCTGCTTTTATCGGTTGCAGAATAACTGTGTCAGACAACAGTGCCTTACACAAGGGTATTATGTATGTCACACACTGACCCACATTTGTAACACCACACGCACCTACTTATGGGATGCATATCTCTTATAATTAAAGTGCATAATTCTCTTCAAGGGTGATCCTCTTCCTCCTACATGTCTTATGCTTAGTCTTGTGTTAATACAGATCATAGTGGCAACATTGATGGGATGGGTTCAATTCTTGTGAAGGGAGATTGTGGCTTCTAAACCATTCACATTTTTCAACATGTTATATTGATAAAATGCACACTATGCAAATATCCCATAATGTATTTACTGAACTGCCATCTGTCATCTCAACTCAGCATGTTAATGACATTCACATCTCATGTAATCCCCTCTGTAACAAAGTTAATTTGAGTAACTGTCACAGTCAATAATATCATGTCTGCTTTTATTTACCTATTTTTGCTGAAGAAGTGTGACCACTATTAATTATTATGATGTACATATTGCACAATTTTATTACAAAATTGTCTTTGCGACATAAGCACATTTAAATAAATTATCTCAGTATATTTTGAAAATTTACCCTCTTCCCTTACATATTACATCATCCTCCATGCATCCCTGAGATTCTGCAAGCCACTGATTGCATACCCATTGTCATCAAAACCTAACCTGCTCCAGTCTCTGATTTCTGTGTACATTGTCCTCAGTACACATTTCCTGCCTGGGAACCCATCTGCTGTAGTTTCCCTTGCCATTGACCCTACACTCTTAGTTATTTCTGTATTTGTATGTTTCATTTATGTGCACATTGCACTCGGTACACCTTCCCTGCCTAGTACAGGTTGCATTGTTTTCCATATGTAGCTCTTCATGCTGTCTGCTCGAGTGCACTTAACATGTCTGTCCATAGGCAAGCTTGTTTGTTTCCTGTGTGTGTTTGTGCTGCTCAACACATTTCCATGGCCAGCATGCGTGTATTCATATAAACATGATGAGTAGCATGCATATATGATTAGTGCTGCTGATCACTGAACTAGCACGTGAACATTGTGTAGGCTTTACAGGAAGCAACAACACATGCATTAGTTGGAAAAGCAACCTTGAGTAATAACAAAAACAGGTCAGAGCAATGGCACTAATACCATGATGCATGGAAGTCAATCAGGCCAAAGCCACATACCATACAAACTTAGCATGTTAATGCCATCACATAAAATCAGAATGTTAAGCAAATGCTGTCATCCTATCGCAAGTGCATACGGACTTCATCAGAACAATGCAAAAGTTTTTTTCCACACCACTACATTTCCATAAAAACAGTAAAATCATTAATTACATGATGGAAAATAACCAATCAGAAACATTCTGTACCATAAACACGGCAATAAATAAATATACAATAATACTGTATACTTAACCACATCTTTAAAAAGCTACATCCATCTATTCAAGTAGTAAAAAGTGTATATATAATTAATGAAGTAAAAAATTGGATGTGCTCAAAATTTGTGACATTTTGTGCTGATTTTATTGCTTTTAAGGAAGTGCAGTGGGGAGAAAAAAATTGCATTGTTCTGATGAAGTCCATATGCACTTGTGATAGGACGAAAGTGTCTGTTGAATGTTCTGATTTTATGTGATGTACAGTAAACTTTCTATAGTACATGGCTTTGGATTGACTGAATCCAAACATCATGGTATTACTTCTATTGCGCTGTTCTGTTTTTGTTATTACCAGAGGTTGCCTTTCCAACTAGTGCATTTGCTGTTGGTTCCTAGTTGTTTCATGCACTAACTTCCTTTGGTTTTTGGTTTGTGTGAGGATAGACAGCCACGAGGGTGCAAATTGAAGCCAGTCTTTGTTTTCATGTGACTGCCCTTTGGATTCTGAGCAGCATACAGCTATTAAACTTGACATGCTTTCAAGGCACTTATCTTTACTCATCCAGTTATTATCGACAGGTGGTAATTACAGTTCTTTTGTTCCTGGGCAGAAACATGTGACAGGACTTCAAATACCACTGCCCAGTGGGATAAGTAATCATGATGATTTGTGTGCCAACAGTGTTAATGTTATGAACCTTACGGGTTTTGGAACAGATGATTTTACTTCTGTTCATAGCATTATACAAGGACAAGGAGTAGTGAACACAGAGTGTGGTCTTGGAAATGACAACACTATTGCAGCCACATATGTGTGTAGATCTTCTCATTCTGCTTAACTCATTCCCTCCAGTAGAGCTCTTTTGAGTGTGTACCTTTAACCCCTAGTGGGCGTGGCTTCAGCATTTAAAAATTTAAGTTATCACCTTACATTTTTAACAAATACTCATTGACAGAGGTCATATATCAATACAATTGTGTTTGCTATCATGTATGCTTCAAGATAAAATTTTTCAATACCTTGTATGTAACATGGTTTTGGAATTATTAATGCAAATATGAACAGGCAATATTTGACGCTTAGAGGAGCAGTAGGGTGTAACTGCAGAAACTCCTGGAGACATCACTCGGCTGTAATGAGTTAAGGTAACAGTTTTCAAAATTGGCTTATGGCAGATGTTTCCCTTTCAGTAAGTTGTGTCAACAGTTCTGTGGAGGATAACTCTTCAAGCTTGATTGATTTGATCAAAACTTTGGAGAGAAAATATTGTAAGCTACATAGGCAAATATGACAATCTGAGTGCTTGAATGCTAAAATGGTCCCCAAAGATTTGAGATATTTAACATTACCTAATGGGGCTATTTCCAGTTCAACGTTTTACTTTCAACTGGTGGAACTGTTTAATAACCAAGGACTGGAACTATTAATGTTGATGATGAAAAACAACTCTAAGGTTGTTGAAGAGATTTTGAAAGATATACATGTTTTAAATAAGACAATTAAGAAGATTTACTCTTTAGTTTTTATAAAGATGAGCATAATCAATTCTTTGGCACAACTGACCAATACTGCTCCAAGTTAAAAAGTAGGAAAATTACTTATTAGGAATATTAACCAATATAAGCAAGGTGTTGCCTAAGCTTGTGCTATGGCTAGTAAGGGTTGAATTGGTACCACTTTTAAAAACAAACCTTTGGAACAGTGTAGTAATGATTTCACTCTTACAGTTGATGGTGGTCACCAATTAGTACACCTCAGCAAAGCATGTGACCCCATGGTAGGTGATGTTGCTCCAGGTTCTCCAGTTCTATTGGAGTCCCCACTACCCCACAGATCAGACAGGATTGCAAACAGGCAACCCCAGAGGGTGGTAGACAGCCCCAGAGTGAGGTCAGACTATTTAGAGACAAGGGAAGTTCACTACAGGCAATCAACAAGGGAAAGAGGTAGGGGACATAGGAGAGGAAGGGGCAGGAGCAGGATTATCCATTAAATTATTTTAATGGTTTTATGAACAGGATTGTTAGGTTGGATGATGATATTGTGTTGGTTAAGAATGAGTTTAAGATTTTTAATTATACTGACCTCACAATTACTGATGACCACTTTTCTCTTTTTGAAAAAAAGTTTTACGTTTATACCCACTGTGGGGTTTTACCTCACTGACTCTTTTATTGAGTTAACATTATTTGCGGGGAAATTAAATGTTTCCCTTAAATTTCAGGACACACAAGTAACAAATAACTACAATAGACAGGATTTTCACAAAAAAAGGTTGTTATATGCCCGTTATGAATCCTTTAGTGCAGGCTTTTACATCTTCATGTAAGACTGAATATTATCAGTGTTGCTCTTCCAAAAAAGTGTTTAGGGTGTGAGGAAACCTCTCTGACAGTGAAAAGAACTTGTTAATCAATTTAGAAACAACAAGGGACTGCGTATTATGAAGCCTGACAAGGGAGGTGGGGTTATCTTTACCAACATATTGATTATGTAGGTGATATTCATGCACTTTTACACAGTTCTGGTGCTTCCCTTGCTGCATCTTGTAATGAGGTTAACATAGCATGCAGGGCTATTGATTTCTATCCTAAGGATGCATTATCACAAGGGCAGGTTACCCTGACTATGTACATTTTTTGAAGAACAGGGCATCAATTATATCATCCCTGTTTGGTATCTCCACGATACATAAAATGATTGAAAATGTACATTTTTGACAGATTGTTGCGGCTCAAGGTTTTGAAGCATACCCATTCACTGTGACCATTGATAGATATTTAAAACCTTTTAACTTTCAGGCCACACACATGTTTTATGACTCTTGGAACTTTTTGTGGAGGATAAAAGAAGAATTGTATGGGGATGAGTTAATTTTCTTGGGTCTATATTGTATAATTGAAAATTGAATTCACTAAACAGTATTTACATCGAAAATACCGTTCAGTGAAATGTTAATAGTGAGATCACAGTACAGTGAAGATTGGAAAATTTTTCCTTTCCTCACTGTAGTGCGATTTTGGAGTTGGTATACATTATTAGCGGGGGGTGGGGGGGTTGGGCAAATTTGCTGAACGGTATTTTCAATCTAAATAACGTTCGGTGAATTCAATTTTTGATTATTCAATATAGACCAAATTTTCTTAACCATTGATGTAGTGGACCTTTTCTCATCTAACCCCCAGAATATTGCCTTGAAGATTTTCCATGAAGCAGTTCTTACATGTGATTTTCTGTCTATGGTGAATGTAAGGTTAGTAGAGGAATTCATGGATATTGTATTAAACAACATTTTTTTGTATTTTGAGGGGAAGATAGTCAAGCAAGTTAAAGGTGTTGCAATGGGGGCTGCATGTGCCCCTATTTTTGCCAATATGCTAATGCTTACATGGGATATAAAGTTTTTCTTCCCTTCTGTGTTTTACAAACATTGTAAATTATATTTAAATGTTTATATGAAATTTTTATTTCATGAGATAGAAAGGATGTGGGTTGGTGCAGTTTGTATAGTATTTTGAATCAACTACAAGGTTTTTGAGATACACATAACACATGGATTGTTTGAGTATTAATTATTTAGACCAAGGAAGATAGTGAATTTGTTTTGAATTATCAAAAACCTTCTTTTTCCAAACTTATACTTGCACTTCATAAGTCAGCACCCTTTTGTGTAGAAGCATAGTTTGGTGAAAGGGCAGTTTGTTAGACTAGCAAGGATGTGCTCAAAATTTGAGACATTCTATGCTGAAAAGAAGGTATTGGAAGATATGTTTATTCACAGGGACTATCTGCCCCCTCTTCTAGTTAAAATTAATGAGGATATTTCAAATGGCTGCGGTAAAAAAATATTTACCCCTCCTAGATGTTGACTTGGGGGAACATGGTGTGGAGCAGACTACTAAGGCCATACCCAGTCCAAGATCACATGTTGAGAATTTCCATCAGAAAGCCTTGTTGTTGAAGTATGATTAAGAAAAAAAATTGGGTTCTGTTTAAAACCATCCCAAAAATTATTGAGATTTTAGGTAACAAACCACACTTAGTATTTAAAAGGGCCAGGATTATCAAGCGGTTAGTGGTGGTTACCCCATGACTGATTTTGAACTGGGGGGAAGAGCAAACACATTGTGTTTAGCTTGCAATCAGTGTTGTTACATTAATGAAGAAGAGCACATTGTTTTTGCAACCTGTGGGGTCAAGCATTAAACCTGTTAGGGGTAATTGTGGTGCTAAAGATGTTATATATTTGGCAAGATGCACTGCTTTTTATGTGGGCAAAACAGAGTATGCGCTTAGGAAGTGCATGTATGAACACAACTATAATATTTTGACTAATAATGTGAATAATGCCCTTTTTAGGCATTCTAGGAAATGTGCCAGATTTGTCAAATTTGTATTTGCTATTTTAGAACATATAAAGCCCAATCCGTGAGGGGGGTGGGCTCCTGGGAGAATAAAATAGAGTATAAGGAACTCTTCTGGTAGCTGAGATTATGTACAATGGTTCCCCTGGGCTTGAATGATTATGTATCTCTAGTGCCTGATTTAAAACAGAGAGCAGCCAAACTGTGAATTTAAGCAATTGTGTTCTACACAGATTGATTTTATATTTGTACATTTCCACAGTTATCTCACACATTTTAAGTATTTGATCTAGATAGTTATGTATTTTTATCATTTTATGATTACTAATATCAAATTTATACATTGTTTGATTCCTATATTATAATATTTGATATATATATATATATATATATATATATATATATGGGTCTATTTCTAAATTTCAGAATTTCTCATAAGATCAAAGTTTTGAAACTTCATACCACTTAAATGGAGCTCGCCAAACAGCACAGAACAGTGTATTTACCATTTTCCTCACTGTAGTGCAATCTCAGAGTTGGTATATTTAATTATCAGGGGGTGTGGGCCCTGCAAGTGGTGGATGGAGGCGGCTTGCCCCCCTGCAAAAATGTAAAAAAAATTATTTTTTTTGTCTTTGTTTTTATTTTTATTATTTACATTTCGAATTTTCAAAACTTCTAGCTTATGGCCTCAACCATAAGAAATTTGAAGTTTTGAAACTTTGAAATTTAGAAGTAGACCTCTATATATATATATATATATATGGGTCACCTTCAGATGCCCGACAACGCGTTTCGCCGACACGGAATCCGACGGGACGAAAACACCAACAACGCAGATGACCGACAAGGTGAGAACCCGACGGACTCGGTAAGTGTGCGATCGAGTGAGGGATTTAGTGTTAGGGAGCGGACAGGTAAGTGTGCGATAGTGAGGGACTGTGGGTTTAGGGGTGGGTTAAGTGAGTTAGGGTTAGGGTGCAGGTAGGGTGAGTGTGCGGTAGTGTCGGACCTTGGGGTTAGGGGTGGGTAAGTGAGTTAGGGTTAGGGTGCAGGTAGGGTGAGTGTGCGGTAGTGTCAGATCTTGGGGTTAGGGGTGGGTAAGTGAGTTAGGGTTAGGGTGCAGGTAGGGTAAGTGTGCGGTAGTGTCAGACCTTAGGGTTAGGGTTTGGGTTAGGGATAGTGGATATGTTATGTAGTGTACTGTGTTGTTTACGTGTAGTGTGTTGGTGTAATGGTTTTCGGTGTTTTGCATTGTCGGTATTTTTTGTTGTCGGTGATTAGTGTGTCGGCGAAACGCGATTTCGAGGATATAAAGGTGATCCATATATATACATATATATATATATATATATATATATATATATATATATATATATTTATTTATTTATATATATATATATATATATATATATATATTTTTTTAAAGAAGTGTTTAAGCATATTATATTATATTATTGTATAATTATTTATTGCCATGATTGTGCTGCAGAGTGGTTGTGATTGGTTATTTTCAAGCACGTGATTCATGATGTTACTGCTGTTAAGGAAGTGTAGTGTTGAGGAAAAAAAACTTTTGCATTGTTCTGATGAAGTCTGTATGCACTTGAGATAGGATGAAAGCATTTGCTTAACATTCTGATTTGATGTGATGTACAATAAACTCTCTATGGTACATGGCTTTGGACTGATTGAATTCCAAACATTGTCGTATTAGTGATATTGAGCTGACCTCTTTTTGTCATTGCACATGGTTGCCTTTTTTTGGTTTCTGGTTTTTGGTTTTAGGCTTCACAGGATGCCTACTCAGTTGCTTATGAATCTCGGGAAATGTTTTTAATAAACAGGAGAGCAAAAGGTAGTAGCTTTGAAGAGAAGGTTTGAGAGTGAAAATATAGAATTATTATTGAATAGGTTGGATGATCTTTATTGACTTGGGGAGCATGGCTTTGTTTAGTCATTAAGAGTAGTTATAATTAATCAAAAATGTAACAGTGTTAAAAAATCAAACCAATAACTTTATAGTCAGAGATGGAAGAGCTTTATGCAGCAAACTAAAATAAACTATGGAGATGACAGTGACTTGGACAATTAGCTTCTAATTGCAAAGCTCAGAATTAAATTAAAGAGATCAAGAAAAGCCTCCAGCCTAATTCAATACTGGCTGAACAATATTTCAACTGAATATGTTTTGAAGGAGAAAAACATATTTAGGGGATTAGACCAGGTGGACAGACAGCCTGAAGAACTATGGACAGATGTTTGTGTACTATGCAGGAGGTGGTTACAAAAAATATTCCAAAATAGGCAGAAAACTGGGAAGACAAAATGGCTGTCTGTGGAGGTTTTAGAAGTGGTTCAGGAAAGAAAAAGGATCACAAAGAGCACTAAATCTAAGAAAAAATATGTCAGACTGAATGTGGAATTTGAGAATAGCAAGAAGAAATAAGGGAGCTTATCTGAATGAGCAGCACAATGAACTAGAAGAAGATAATAGAATAGGAACAAAAAAAACCTTCAGAAAAGTGGTGATATGAAGGGAAACTTCCAGGTAAAATGATAATGACAAAAAACAAAGACGGGAGGAAGCTAAAAGAAGTGGAAGATATGAAAAAATAACAAACAAGTCACCAACTAATCCTGACATCCCTAATCACTCACCCCCTTTAACAAACATTTCAATATCCCCTCACCTCTTTAACCACTCCATTACAACATTTTACAGATTCAGATATGTCCATACCAATGTAACATCAAATCTACTACACAAAGCAACAATACTATTACATAAAAGCATCCACCAACCCCACCAAAAGCCACTACAGCTTAAACTAAGCAGTGATATACATTCCAATCCAGGCCCACAAACGCCATCACAAGCTCCTATCTCTACATTAAACCCCTCACCCATAACTTGCCATACCTGACTAACAGTACTACCAACCTTCTACTCTTAAACATGAACCCTAGAAGCTTACGAAATAAGATTCACAAAGACCACACCATCCTCGCCTTATACTCACCAGATATTGTTATACTAACTGAAATATGGTTTAAACCACATATGACAGACACCACAGTCCTCCCGCAAAGCTACAACATACTCAGAAGTGACAGACCACATAAGTGAGGAGGTGGAATAGCCATTATGTATAGAAGCTCATTAAACATTAAACATATTATGCCTTAACCATACCCCACCAGACCCCTCTGACTCTGAAGTACTAATTTCTCACTTAGAACTCAACCCCAGTAAACATTTAATAATTATTGTAGTGTAAATTTCACAAGGTAATAACCAGACCAAACTTGGAAACATCTTTAGTTTCATAGCAACATTTATCCAAGAAACCATTATCATGGGAGATTTTAACATGGATTGGAATGCCTGTACTTCCCAAGATCCAACTAATTTTATCAACTTATATGAGTACTCCCAGATAATACCTACCCAATCTACAGTCAACAAAAACAATAACAAACAATCTGTCCTCAACTGGACCCTGGCAAATAAACCCAGCCTTTACCAACAAGCAGGCTGGCCACCAGAGAGTCTGAGTAACCACATGCCACCTACCACTTCAAAAAACACAATATATAAACACATGCACAACAAAAGAAACTTCTATCCCAATGGATTTAAAAACCTACTACAGCAATACAACTGGTTCCCATTAAAACAACTCCCTCTCGACTCAGCAGTACAACTATTTCAAACTTTCCTCAATATTTTAAATAATCTTACCCACCCTAAGGAAAACACAAGTTAAAGCAAATAAAATCCCATGGCTTTCCATAGATACAAAGCAACTTCTCAAAAACAGGGACAGAACCTGGTCCTACTATCAGGAGACAAAAACCCAATACTCCCTGCTTACCTATAGACAACTAAGAAACCATGCAAAAGTAAAGTCAGAAAAGACAAAAAAACCCTCCTAAGCCTCTCTACAACAAATGCACAAAAACAACCCTTAGAAATTTGGGGGAGCTATAAACAACTCCTTAACCTAGGTCAAACGGGTCTATATCACAACCACAAAAAGTCAGTTTAGCAAACAGCTTTTACATTGAAAATGCCATTTGTCTAATTTGCTCTTGTGGGGGGCTGTGCCCCCCTCACCCCCTGCTAATTATATATACCAACTCCAAGATTGCACTACAGTGAGGAAAGGGCAAATTTTCCAATCTTCACTGTACCGCAATCTCACTATAACACTTTGCTAAATGGCATTTTTGATGTAAAATGCCTTTCACTGAACTGACTCTTCAAACATGTAATATAGACCCAGTCAAACTACTACCCCATCACCCTCCACCCACACCACCTCTCACAGTACTGCATCCCAATTTAACTCCCACTTCATAAACTCAGGATTATCTCTAATAAATCACAACAACTCATCCTTAACACTACCTTTAGGCACCCTCCAAAACCTCAACTCATTCACCATCAAAACAGTTCAAACCAATGCCATACGACTACTCCTTAAAAAACTAAGGCCTACCACTCTTGCTGCTGACCAGTTACCCAGTGAATTTCTCAGAATAGCAGCTGACACAATTGCGTACCCCATCTCAATTCTAATTACTCGATCTATAACTGGGCAATACATACCTAAACTGTGGAACATATCTCATATCATACCCCTGCATAAAGGTGGTCCCTCAACAGAGTTATCTAACTACCGTCCTATAGCCATTCTACCCCCATTAGCAAAAATCCTTGAAAAATGCATTCATATGCAACTCCTACACAACCTATTAAGGAACAACCTTCTCTCAAACTCACAACATGGTTTCAGACCTATGCATAACACAACAGCCCTAATCTGCTTCACCAATAAGATCAATGAGCTTAAAAACAATGGCATCTTAGTTTTATCCATCTTCTTTGACATGTCAAAAGACTCTGACACTGCTTCATATCAAAAACTGCTAAATGAACTCACATCCATAAACGTCTCCCAAACAGCATTAGCATGCCTCCATAGTTACCCAAATGACCGCCAGCAAGCAGTTAAGAGGCTGTCTCAGCAGGTGTTCCTCAAGGGTCAATACTTGGTCCACTACTTTTTTCCATATTCACCAATAAACTATCCACTGCTACTAACAATGCTACTATTTTCCAATATGCTGATGACTCCTCCCATATATGTTCAGCCCCAATTCTTCCCAAACTCCTGGAAATAACACAAAATCATTCCTTGACATAGAAAAATACTTATCAACCCATCAGCTAATACTCAACCCAAACAAAACTAAACTGAAGGTCTTTACTAAAGGCAAATCACAAGTCACTCAACACCCCCTTTAGTATCTTTTCATCTAACAATACTAAAATAGAATCGGTAGAACACATTAAACTTCTTGGGGTAACAATCAATAACTCACTAAAATTTGACAAACATTTGATTTTAACCATTAAAAAAGTGCATATTAAACTTGGCACTCTCTATAGAGCAAAACTAGACAGACCATTGTAGGAACACATCTTTTCTCCACCTTATTGTATGCCTCCCCCATCTTTACTAATTTAAAAAACTGACCTAAACAAACTCGAGGCCTGCCAAAACAAAATAGCTAGATTTGCCCTAAACCACCCAAATAAAACTCATCACCACTCTACAGTACAAGAACTAAATTGGATTGAACTTTCCAAGCTTCTCCACTTAAACTGACTTACTATCACCCACTCCATCATCTACAATCCAGACTACTGTCCAGCTTTCAAAGACCTAGAACAGCAATACTACAACAACAGAACTTTAAGATCCTCTGATAAATTATTACTAAAAAACAAAAAAGTCAGTAACAGCTTTAGTAAATCCCTCTTCTCGTACAAAATATCTAAGATCTGGAACTCCATTCTACAATAAATCATAAACACTAGTAATACAAAAAATTTCAAATCTCTCCTCAAAAAATACCTAAACGAGAACTGGCTATGCTGCTGCTCTTCCCCAGGATGAAGACCACCTCACTCCTCTCCAGTCATCCACTCAACTCCTGTACTGACATGAATTACCTAAGTCTTAAATTCTTCTACTTCTCTCTTCCTACTGAAACCCTGATTCATTAAATAAATAATCGGTTTATGCTTAATACATGCTTCCTACAGTTCATAGTTCTCTCTAACTATCTCAAGCTTCCTACATTTCCACTTTTCTTTCCTTCATGCTCTCCACCTCATGTTTGCTTTAGTCTACACAACTGCAAATTAGTAAAGTCATTTCTTATTTTTCTTCTCTGTAATGGAGCTTTTAGACTCTGAACAATTTCATGTAATATTTTTGCATTTGTATCCATATTCTGTAATGATTTTATTTTATGGTATGTAATCATTTTTCAATGTATTTTTAGTTTCTTTGTAATGAAGCTTTTTTCCCTGGGCCTCCTCTGATAAAGGGACATCTGGCCCAGTTGGACAGTCCCAGTAAACAAAAGTAAAATAAATAAAACATTAAGAAGAGACATCAAGAATATAAAGAACTGTATAAGAAGGACTCTAACACAGATACATGTGATGGAATATTCTCTCATCTACAGGCAGAGATCCTGGAAGGAGAAGTTAAGTTGGCTCTAGAAAGCTTTGGTAATAAAAAGGCTGCAGGAAGTGAAGGAACTCTATTTGAATTGTTTAAAATTCTGCAAATTGATGCTTTTATAGTATTGCTTGGAAATTTTCAGCACATCGGTAAACAAGAAAAGTGGCTGTCAGATTGGAAAAGGTCAATTTATATACCAATCCCAAACAAGGGCAATGCTAAAGAATGCTTAACTTATTAAACAATTTCTATTGTTTTACATGGTAACAAAGAATTGCTCACAATCCTTCACATTGGACTCCAGCAATATACAGCCCAAGAACTGCCAGGTAAACAAGCTGATTTTAGGAAGGGCAGACAACAGAGATCAACTTTTCAACATCTGCTAAATAATAAAGAAAGCAAGGGAGTTCCAGAAAACATTTATTCTACTTTATTGATTACTCTAAAGCCTTTGACTGTGGACTATAAAAAAACTTTGGCAAGTTCTTAGTGAAATGCTTTTTGCCTTCTACAGAATATGTATGAAGAAGATTAAGCAACAATTAAAACCAAATATGCAATAACTACCTTATTCAAAATTGGGAAAGGGGTGTGATGAAGTTATATATTGTCCCCTACTTATTAAATTCATAAACAGAATATATTGCATAAAATGATGCTGGGATCAAAATTGCCATTAAAATATTAACAACCACAGCTATGCATATGATGCCATTCTGATGGTTGAAAGTGAGGAACAGAAGAGAAGCCTGTTGATGAAGTTGAAAGTAAAAAGTGCAAAAACTGGCTTGCTATTTAAATATATATATATATATATATATATATATATATATATATAGAGAGAGAGAGAGAGAGAGATTCACTTTATAATCTCGAAATACTGAAATGTTGAATTTCAGTGTGTCTAGACTATAAAGTCGAATCTGCAAAATAGTGAAAGTGCATAATCGCGAATCTAAATATGTCGAAATCGCAGTTATGGCTTTACGCTATGTGATGTGTAGTGTATTGTATGGATGGTGTCCGGTGTAGTTTGTGGATTTAGGTGGAATTTAAGGTAAGTGAGTATTTTGTAAGGGTTTTGGGTAGGTGTTTGAGTATATGTGAGTGTGTTTGTAAGTTGTACATTTGGGTTAGGGTAGGTAGGTAAAAGTATTATTGTTTAATTGTTGGATGTGGTGGTGTTTGTATATGTGTGATGCATGTGTGTGCGAGGGACTGTAGAATGTCTGGTTGGTATTTTACTGTCTTTGTCTGTTTGTGCAATCTCAGAGTTGGTATATATAAGTAGGGGGGTGCAGGGGGGCTTGCCCTCTGTTTATTTGTGGTGTAGGTTTGTAGATGTGTGGTGTTATGTTTGTGTGTGGGTTTTTTTTTTTGTTTTTTGTAGTGTCGTTATTGTGGTGTATGTGTGGTGTGGTGTATGGTATGTGTTTGAGATTTGAAATTTCGAGGTTTTGGGCTGACGGTGTTTTGTGGATTCAACTTTAGACATGGAAGAAATGGATTTTATTTTTCTGAGTTCAAAGCTCTCTGGCGATGGTGATTGCAGTCATAAAATTAAAAGATGCTTACTTACTGGAAGCAAAGCTATGTTAAATCTGAATAAGATTTTTAAGAGCAAAGATAAATTGTCAGCAAAGGTTCTTATACTCAAAGCTATGTTTTTTCCAGTAAAACATGTAGATGTAAGAACTGCAGTATAAGTAAGGCTGTGCATCTGAAAATTCATGCTCTGGTACTGTGGTGTTGGAGAAAATGTTTGAGAATTCTGTGAACTGCAAGATCAAATCAGTCAATACATGAAGACATATACCTGTACTATTCACTGGGAGGTCTGACAATAAAATCAAAACTCAAATACTTTGGCCAGATAATAGAAGGACAGGATTCACTAGAGAAGATTCTGATTATGAGAAAGAGGAAAGGTAAAGAAGAGTGCAGCAGAAGAACCAACTGACAGACACTTTCTGATGTAATTGATATGAATTTGACATAACTTAAAGAATCAGTTGCTGAGGGATAGACCTGGTGTGTTAAAGTATTTGAGGTTACAAAGAGTTGGGCACTACTAAATAAACAGACAACAATGCTAATAATATGGTTGCATTATTTCCTTTTTTTCTGCAAAAACATTTTTATTTGGTTTTCATTATAAACATATGCAAATGTACATATAATAAATATAATAAAACAATAACAAGACTATTTACAATATTTACATTCATCCATGATAAACAATCATTTTATCCATGAGAGGTTATCACTATTTGTTCAAAAGGTTTTCCAATTTTTGCCATGCAAATTAATAAATTCTTTAAACATCAAATTGTGTTTGCTTTTCTAGTTCAAAGTAATAACTTTTCTGGCAATTGCAAGAACTGACCAGAGTAACTGAATCTGAGATTTAGGTATTACATTAGGTATAGAAACACTGAATAGGATTAGTGAGTTAGAAATATGACAGTTATCAGACCATAAAGCATTTACAAAATATCCAAATTCTTTCCAGTATTGAACATTTCTACATTCAATGAACATGTAAATCCAGTTGGCCTCTAGTAATTCGTCACATTTCCAACATTTACTGTCACTGTTTTTGAGTATAAGATTTATTTTATGTGGAGTATAGAAACTCCTATTCATAAATTTCCATGTATCCAGTCTCCAATATAATGAAGAAGAGGTACCATACGTAGATTTCAATAACAGTTTTTTGGATTCATCAGATAGTTGTTCTCCATTAATCTTTACATAGTAATTCCAAAAATCTGAGTCAAACTTTAGAGTGTCTTCTCTTAGTATCTTATAGATAGGTGAGATACTTAATTTTTTATCATCTGTCTTTTCAACACACCTAATAAAAAGCTGGATCCAACTAGGTATAGATTTAGTCTCTAGGTTGATTGATACTCTCATTTTGTTTTGTATAAACTGCCGTAATGAGTGTATAACCAGTCAACTGGCTTGACTATTATTAAAACTACATAGAAGAGAGTTTAGTGGTGTAATACTCTTATTTTCAGTAAACTGATGCCAGAATATCAAGTTATTTTCCTTTAATTTTTGCATCATATTGATGTTGAAAGAATTTAGGCAATCGGGAGAGTATGCTATAGGGAACTGTTTAATGTTGTAATTACCATCAATTATATTTTTAAAGTTATTAAATATTTGATTAATGCCATAAGAAAAATGATCAAACTTCTTATTAAATAAATAAAATTCACGTAAAAGCCAGTGAAATCTACATATTCCATATTGTTCCTTAAATTGATTTTCTATAGTTCTGACATGAGTTATATGAATCTCATGTATTATTTTCCAGTCAGATATATAGGTATGCAAGATTCAATGTAATATTACATTAATTATAACTGATTAGGAGTAAAGATCTAAGCTAGGGAATGCTATCCATTACTGTTCCAAGCTCTAATGTGCCATTTATATGCAATCCTAGGTTTTAAGGGGAACCATAAAAATTTAAGTAGGATGGACTCTAATTTTTTAAATAAGTTTTTGGGAGGGGTTCTATCAATGACTGTCTATAAAGCAAATTTTTAGGTAAAATTATCATTTTAATTAAAGAGAGCCTATCTTCTATTGTGAAGAACATTTCATTCTATTGTTTGATTAGTTCACTAATGGCGGTTATTAAATTATTTTAGTTTAGTTTAACAGTCTCTTTCCAAGTAGTCATTATGCTGACACCCAAATATTCTAATACATCATTCTCCCAATTAAATAGGCTATTCTCTCTTAGGTTTTTGTTGATCTTTTGTTAATTAGTAATGTTTTGGATTTATTATAATTAAATTTAAGCCCTGAAATTCTTTCAGACGTGCTTAAGGTATTTATAACATCATGCAAAGAACCATCAATATCACCCAACGTTAACAACATATCATCAGCAAATAATTGTATCTTAGGACAATAGTCCTTATTAACTTGAAAACCTTTTATAGTTTGCTTGTTTCTGATACATGTAGCAAAAGGTTCCATTGAAAGAGCAAACAATAATGGTGACAAAGGACAACCTTGTCTAGTTCCCTTGAGGATTTCTAGTGGTGAGGATCGACATGATCCGATTTTCACATAAGCTTGTGCCCCACTATAAATTTTCATTAATAAGTTGACAAAATCTGAGGAGAATTCAAAACCAATCAGAATTCTTTCTAAATAAGACCAACTAATAGAATCAAAAGCCTTTTCTATGTCTAGGCTAATAATAGTTGTTTTTTTTGTATTTGCATACTTTGTCTATTAATGATAGTAATTTAATAATGTTATCTTGCACTTTTCGATGAAGAATGAACCCTGTTTGATCATTATGTGTTAGATTAGGTAATATTTTCTTTATCCTATTAGCTAATATTGTCATGAAAATTTTATAATCAGTGTTTAGTAATGAAATTGGCCTACATGAACCACAAGATTTGGGGTCCTTACCTTGTTTTAAAATTGGGGAGATAATTGAATATTTCCACAATGCGGGTATTATACATTTTTGCTTAACAATAGTAAAGGCACTCATCATTTTCTTTATTATATACTCAGGAAAAATGAGATATTTTTCAGATATGGATACCATCATAGATGAACTGTCAGAAACCTATGAGAGTACAAGTATCCTACTCGAGTAACATTAGATCTTTACAGGAAGTATATCAAAAAAACTGGAATATACTATGTGCTGATGATGATGTTAAAAGACTGGTAGGTGAGACCCCGAGATTTGCTTTTAAGAATAAAAAATATATAAAAAGATTATTATGTGGGCCACAACCCATGGAAACAAGAATAGAAAATGTAGTCAGATATGGAACCTTCTCCTGCAATAAATGTAATTACTGCACCTACGTTGACACTGGAAGTAGATTTCTACATTCAGATCTGAAGAAGGAGTTCACCTTCAGAATATTAGCTAACTGTGACAGTATGAATATTATATACTTGGCACACTGCACATTCTGTCCTGCCTTCTACATTGGAATGACAACACGAAGGCTGAGAGACCTGATGAGGGAGCATATATATATCACCAGAAGAATAGACACAAATGCCTTAGCCTGGCATGTGAGGGACCATGGTGAAACACACAAATTTTTATTTTTAGTAATAGATAAAATCTATACTGGCAATAGAGGTAGAGATGTTAGGAATACAGTAGAAACTACGGAACTAGAATGTATTATAAGGCTACGAGCTAACATTGGGGTAGGCCTGAATGACACAATTAATATTAAACCCATTCTTCTAAATAGAGATTTAAAGAAATAGTAGGTAGTACCCCCCTCCCCCTTGACCTTTTATACTTTTTTATACTTTTATATTGTATGTATTAAGTTGTATGATGTGATATGCTGTTTCTATTGTCAAGCTATTTTTAATTTTAAGCTTTTAAAATTTTTCACACTAGGTATAAAACTTTTTATACTAGGTATATGGTTTTAAGGATTAATTGGGTAGTTGATGGCAATGATAAGCTTGGTATAAATGCTGTGTTTTACTCTTCTTTGATTGTCTGATGAAGTGGCAGGTGCCACGAAAGCGCTCACCTCTTTTCCTAATAAAGCTGTTATTCTACATAGCTGTGGCTGCTACCTCCTGCTTTGTTTTTTTACTGTTCATGTCTCTTTCTTTCATTATCCATTCCCTAAAGTCTTTTAACTTAGTTTTGTAAGCAGGAATTCTCTGTAGAAATCTTAAATCATCTGTATGTGTAGTTAATGTAAAGTTTATAGCATTATGGTGTGAAAGTGGACAAGTCATTATAGATACGTCACTTATTTTACATATATATTATTTGATATAAAGACCTTATCAATGTTTGTTTGTGTACCAAACCAATACGAATAGTGAGTATAGAATAAAAAATAATGTTCTCTTAGACCATGTATATCTTTAAGGTTCATCTGGTTTGTAAAGTCATTTAACTTCTTGGCTTGAGATGTTAGTTTTATTTTACCATTTTTAGAAGTATCATTGCCCAATAATAGGCAGTTAAAATTACCTGTTGCTTTAATTTCCACTTTTGCATTTAAAGTAACCAGGTCCAGATATTTGTCAACATATTTAGTACTTAGTCCTCGTATCTCGTATGTATTAATCAAAGTATAATACTTCCTACTGATTTCCAAAATAACCATGCTTAGCATCCCATCTTTATCTGAAATTGTATCTATAATTCTTGGCATAGTATAAGTATTTTTTTCCATATAATAAGAGTGCCCCTTCTCTTAGTCTTAAAACATGAATCAGCCAGAATGGTATAGCCATTGAATGAGTATTTTTGTAGGTCTTTTTTTAATAGATGGGTTTCCTGTAAAAAGATGTTCTGGACTTTATCCATTTTGATATATTTAAGCAAACCAGCTATTTTGATATTATTGTTCTAATCATTAACATTTAATGATAAACATTTATAAGCCATTGACTATAATGTGTATGCTGTTACTTAGTGAAAGACCTTTCTTCTGTGTTGACTTGAAATCTACTGAAAACTTACTTATCATGGATGTATAACATGTATTAAGCACTACTTTCAAAACCCCAAAACTATTTACAAACACATACATGAAGCATAAAGTTTCTGGTTTAGTTAAAATCTTAACTAAACCATCCATCCACCACCTCTCCAACACTAAAAGACACAAATTATCCATCTCTGCTTAGAATATAATATAAAAACAAAAAAGAAAAGCATTATGAAAGCAACTAAAGAAATCTGAGTCCATGAAATATACATTAGAATGAGAGTGTCGAAAATAACTGAAGCTGTATGAATATGTCATATATAATAATAGCACCTCTGATAAGTAGATATGTCAGAAATACACATCAGATCAAAGTATGTATAAATATTAGAAGCTGAAGGTTAAGAAGATTGCCAATATTTCCAAGACCTTTTAAGAAACATCAGATGTTTTAACCATTTTGTCAGTCATCTATCTAACATTTTTCATGTAAAGATCTGTTGGATATATATATATATATATATATATATATATATATATATATATATATATATATATATATATATATATAAAACACTTATTACAAAAAAGTCTCACAACCCTCTGTTTAGTTACTATAGGTTTAGTTATGTAACATAAGTCTGATGTTAAAATGCATAATGAGTTTTCTAATGCAGCTCCTAGTTCATTTGATGTCATTTAGCTACTAAACGTGTCATTGAATCTGTAGGAATATTTGCATCTATAAAAGAACATAGATATTTTCAAAGGAGCAAAACACTTTTATCAGGACTAATTATCATTTAAAGTATCTAAGTGAAGGATAACAGAATTACAAGAGAAAATAATTCTAAATACAGCCATTAAACAAGTTCAAAAGGTCAAGTGATGTCATCACTGTTTTTCATCAAGCTGTAGCTTAATAAACTTGTTAAAAAGTACCTAAATAGGCTCATGCACAAAGGATTTTGCCTCTAGTGAGGAAAAAAGCATTTTCAGTGGGAAATCAAATCTTAAAGCTTTTAGAGTTTACAGAAAGCAAAAAAAAAAAAAACACTCAAGCTGCATTGTCAGTGCATGTCATGAATCTCCACAATGAGAAGAGTCACACAGACCACTTGTTTCCTCACAAAACATCAACATCATGACAAAATTAACCCTTTCATATAAAAACAGCTATTTAGAAGTAACAACAGCTGCCTCAAATCAGAAATAATTTTATAACATTTAAATCATTTACAAACCAGTTAACCAGACCAGAGAGAGAAGAAAAAAAGAACCCAGTGTTGTGTGTGTGTGTGTGTGTGTGTGTGTGTGTGTGTGTGTGTGTGTGTGTGTGTGTGTGTGTGTGTGTGTGTATATATATATATATATATATATATATATATATATATATATATATATATATATATAAAACTTATATTCTTATATTTAGCTATCTATAAAACACCATTAATGTATTGTATTAATGTTTATATGGATCTAAACAAAGAGTCTAAAACATCTAGTTAGAAACACTAATCAGAAACATATTGTTACCCCACCAATGACTTACTAGAAAAAAGGCACTTTGGCATGAAGTCAAATTATGCTATTACTGAAGAATTAGAAGACATGTATCATTTGCAGTTATTTAAAAAGGAAAAGTATGTAAAATACTTATAGTGGGGAAAAGAGATAAAAGGACCATTAGTAACAACAAAAAATAGGAGGAAAGAGGAGAGAGAGAAAGAGAGAGAGAATGTTATTTAAATACTTAGTACTATATGTAGCGTTGTCGCCTCATAGCAAGACGTTGTCCCGTTTGATTCTCAGCCAGAGCGTCTTCTGTGTGGAGGCATACGTGAATGGGGCATGCCTTCATTGAAGGTTGTGCATCAGGACTGGTAACCCGATGTGTAAAAATCCACTACCAATCATTAGTGGACCGGAGTTCCGCTGTGGCGACTCCTAACTGGGAAAAGCCAAAAGACACAAAGTACTATATGTAATAAGAAGTAGATACAGAAAGGAAAAGAAAAAGTTAATAATAAAAATTATTCACATTACCTTACAGCATAGAGACTTTCCAGAATCAAATATATTATGATTCATACAATAAAGCATTTAAAATTAGAAGGAAAGTATTCTTAGTTTCTTGGCTTTGTTTGCTCCTTCCCTCACAGACCATCCATTTTTTGTTGCCTGTCTCTTCAAACTCTGGAAATACCATTCCATTTCTTCTATGTCCAACAGTAGTTTCTTCTTTTGAATAAATTCTACTGCTTCTTGTAAGGAATTAAAATCTTCACTCCTTCTGGCAAGGTGATTTTTATTCTTGCAGGAAGAAGAATTTGAGCTTTAATATTGGCTTTTTTCAAGGACTTAATTAGAGGAACACACTCCTTCTGTATATATCTGTAGAGGTGCAGTCATTGTCAAAACAAATAACTTTTTCACCCATCTTGATAGGGGAATTAGTCCAAGCTGATTTCAGCACTAAGTCATTGTCTTGTGAGGAAAGAAATCTAACTATTATAGACCTTGGGTTAGATGAACTCAGAGATGAAGCTGGATTTGCCAGGGACTGATGAGCCCTCTCAATTCCAAAAGAGAGGGATTCGGGCATGTTTAGTGCTGATGAAAACCACTTATTGAGGAACTGAATCATGTCAGCACACTCTTCCTTCTCAGGAATTCCATATATTCTTATGTTATTCCTCCTTGATCTACTTTCATTGTCTTCCAGTTTCTCAATCAGCCTGGTGTTTTGTTTTAGAAGAAATTCATTGTGATGTTAATTTTCTGTCGCTCTAGTATCTAGCTCAGTTACTGTTTCCTCTAAGGCAAGAATCTGTTCAGATTGTTTTTTTGCTATTCCATTTAGAAGTTCCAGTTGTTTACTGCATTCTTGTTTGATAATATCCATTTAGTTTTCAAATTTGTCCATTTTTAGTGTCAGTTCTTGGATGTTTGTTATTATAAGATGTACTTCTTTCTTCACTGCACTCTCCTGGTGTGGGTTCTTCACGTTGCTCATGTTTTAGTGACAGTTCTTGGATGTTTGTTATTATAAGATGTAGTTCTTTCTTCACTGCACTCTCCTGGTGTGGGTTCTTCGAGTTGCTCATGTTTTTAGTGACAGTTCTTGGATGTTTGTTATTATAAGATGTAGTTCTTTCTTCACTGCACTCTCCTGGTGTGGGTTCTTCATGTTGCTCATGTTTTTAGTGACAGTTCTTGGATGTTTGTTATTATAAGATGTAGTTCTTTCTTCACTGCACTCTCCTGGTGTGGGTTCTTCACGTTGCTCATGTTTTAGTGACAGTTCTTGGATGTTTGTTATTATAAGATGTAGTTCTTTCTTCACTGCACTCTCCTGGTGTGGGTTCTTCGAGTTGCTCATGTTTTTAGTGACAGTTCTTGGATGTTTGTTATTATAAGATGTAGTTCTTTCTTCACTGCACTCTCCTGGTGTGGGTTCTTCGAGTTGCTCATGTTTTTAGTGACAGTTCTTGGATGTTTGTTATTATAAGATGTAGTTCTTTCTTCACTGCACTCTCCTGGTGTGGGTTCTTCACGTTGCTCATGTTTTTAGTGACAGTTCTTGGATGTTTGTTATTATAAGATGTAGTTCTTTCTTCACTGCACTCTCCTGGTGTGGGTTCTGTGAGTTGCAGATCTCAGTAGAAAACTTCTTGACAGGAATAATTAAAAAATTCTCTTGACTATGTATTAATTTTTAGAAAATAATAAAGATTCTATGTTAATCTATCTTTTAGTATACTTTTAGTTAGGTTTTTCTAAAAATTAAAGTATATTTCCTGTCAGGATATTAAAATCTAAGCAAAGCTATGGATTTCTGCTGCTATCAGACTGGCATCTTGTCTGCATTATTTTCTTTGAAGACCACGAGGATGAAGTGTTAGAGAGAGAAAGAGAGAGAAAAATAAACCAGTGGACTGGACTGAAGAAGGGCATGCTTTTATGTGGCTCATCTAGAGTTCTTTTTTCACAAAAAACTAAAATATACAAAGTTTACACAGTATTAGTTTAGTCTGACATGACCTTCCTGATAAGAACCCATGCTGCATTGGGTTTGTACTATTAGCTTCCAGTTCTATCAGTATTTTCTTCTTCACAGTAGTTTCGTGGTTTTTGCTTAGAACCAGTCAAACTGGCAGGATGAATTTTTTTTTTCTAGAAGGAACAAAGTTATCATGGATGGACATGTCTGTTGGAGTCTACTCAACATGATCAAAATGTCAGTAGACCAACTTTCCAATAACCTAGACAAAAAGAGCAATGTTTCACATGAGTAAAACTTCACTATACCTACATTCAGAAGACTAAGGTTTAAAATGTTGACTTCCCAAGCTGAGTGGAACAGGAAATCCACTCATTTCCTCAGTCTTGTAGTTGGTATATTTCATTTGCAGGGGGGTTGGGGAGCACAGCCCCCCTGCAAAAATGTAAATGTAAACAGTAAATAATTGTAAGTTATGAATTTAAGGATTTATACTGAATATGCTGTCAGTGCTATAGATACCGTCATAAATATTCAGTGGGATTTTGTTTGGGTTTGTGGTTATTGGTTGGTGGGTGGGATGTAGGTGAGGTTAGGTACGTAGTTTGGTTTCTTAAAGTCTTAGTGTACTGTTGCTACAGTTTAATTTATTAGTTTCATATTTCCATTTTATTGGGAGGTAAGTCTGATTGTTACTGTGTCAGTTTTGTGTACATCAGGCATTTAAAAAGTCAGGTTTGTAGACTTTCGTTTTTATGGTCTCAATTATTTGAAAGTCGGTCTACTGACATTTCGATCATGTGAAGTAGATCCAGCTGTTGATGTCATATTGCATAAACCTTTCACTTCTGATGAAAGAAAAGTAAACAGCAGTGTAGTAATGCTATCTCCACTTTTAACTAGTAGGTTACAGTCACCCACATGTCCTTTCTTGTAATAGCAGTTTTCTCTGCCATTCTTAGTATAGATTCAAATTTAAAAAAAATGTTGCTGGTTGTTATAGTATTGCATAAGATTAGAACAGGCTGACATAACTGCTTGTATAGTATCCAGGAAGCAGGCTCATTTTTCAATTGCAAAAAGAAAGAAAAATGTGATAAGCAAGAATAATAAAGTATTCCAAAGTCCTGGAATATAGTCATTCTAAACCATATAAGGCATTAAAAACATTTGAATGAAGTGCATAAACTGCATTACATAGAATTTTAGGAATATTAGGCATGTTTGATTGAAGTGCAAAACATGTATCTGACAGGGACATCACAAATAGTGTATATGCAAACCTAGTAGAATCTTTCGTGCTTTATGCAAATTAATGTTCATATATTTAATATGCTTAGACAGTAGATAATGCTATTTAAATTAACATCACAGGACCTGGTTGTGAGGACTCTTTCAGTGTTAGTCAGTGTTATTTAAATGAAAGCCCTAAGTGATATTAATCCCTACCAGCTGAGAAATAATGACAACTACATTTTTTGTGCTTATTTATTTATTTATATTTGTTTACCAGGGTAGTGTACTGATCAATATTGACCAGTTTCAGGCTCAAACAATATCAATAAATATTGATACTGATCAATTTCAGGCTAAGACAATATCAATAATTGTTAAGAAAACAAAATACAACACAGCTAAGTAAGAGCATGTACAACATAAGCTAATCCCATTACATTCCAAAATTAGCATCTGTAGAATGAACATGAGCTGTGAGTTAATGTTCAAATAAATGACCTTTGAGAATCTGGACACTTGACGTTCCAATGGGGTGGAATTAATGTACTTGGAGAGCCTAGTAAAAAAAAAAGTCTTCCTAATCTGGCAAGAAATCCATGTGCCAAGACTAAAGTATTTTTTTCTGATGCTGCCATTTCCTTTCCCTGGATAACCACAGCTCTTTGACCCCTCCCCATATACCACCTTACTCATCTGTGTATGTTAACTGTAACCATGTCACTCTATCAACATACATTTATTCATCTGCCAATAGATTGAAGACATTCTCCAGGATTCAACAAAGTTCCATGGAAGAATAAACTATTCTTCCACGGAATGGATCATGTCCGTGTAGAACAGCAGTACGCCTTGCATATTCACGAAGGTGCACTGCTGTACTCTCTGCATGGACATGGTCCATGTACGAGCACAGGGAGTGTGTCCGAGCAGTGCACGGACACTAAACATGCCCCCTGTGCTCAAAAAGTGCTGTATGGCACTTTCTAAGCCATACTGGCATAATATTAGAGCTTAGCTCTAATATTATGCCAGTATCTCAGTGTCCATGGACACTGAAATGTAAAAGAGATCAATCATTTCAGTGTCTGCATGCACTAAAATAAAAATGGCAAGAGGAATCCAATACAGGGGGAGTGTCACAGCTTTTGTGACACATCGCCTGTATTGGTAAAGCACCATAAGACAATTCTGCATCTTGCAGATGCAGGAAATGTTGATTGTCAGACATTATACCCTTCAGAAAAGTCATGCCAATGCAAAGCCTGTTATTCTACAATTTTCTAAGTTGGCAAGAGCAATATTTAAAATATGTCCATATTTGTCCCCATCATGTCACGCTATGTCCAGATGTCCTGCCCTAAGAGGCAGAAAGCAATATGCATACCCTAAAGGAAAATAAAAATAGAACAGTATTTAAATCTTTTTTTTTCTCTTCCCAATAAAGTTTAAGCATTGCTGAGTGGGTGTGCGTGCCGCGCAGCTATTTATAGCCGATTGTAAACATCTAAAGGAGGTAAATAGAAATATACAGCCAAAATTGTCAAAGTAGAATAGTGTAGTGGTTAAAGCTTTCACTTAACATGCAGGCATTTATGGCTCAAGCCCCAATGCAGTCCATTCATTTTCAAATGTGAAACAGGACTAGAATATATATTTTTATAAATAGGAAGTGAATAAAATATATTTTCTGACCAGGGTAGTGTAGCAGGTCCAAATGTGAGGTGTCAGTGTTGTACAGATGTGAAACCCCCATATAAGCACGTGTCCCATACAGTATAGCCACAAAAGAATGCAATGTAATGAAACACATAGGTGGATGTCATGGAAGCGAAACAAACATATCATAAGATGGCATTAAGAAGGAATTGACCCCACAATCCCAATAGTCCATAAAATGAAAGCTGAACAATGCTTAATTATGTTAAGCTATGTTTACCCAGAGTAAGCAGTGCTTAAACTGTTATGTTTACCAATAATTAGCATAGCTAAGTGGAGTTGCCCACTGGTAAGCAGTGCTTAGCGTCTACCCCTTTAAGCAATGCTTATCTCAGCTAAGTGAGTTTGCCCATCACTTAGCTCAGCTCAGCATAAAAATAGACCAATCACGGCAAAGTGTGGGAATCCAGGCCTACTTAAACCCCACAGGTGGAAATACAACCATAACCAGTTGTAGGTCATCACTGCAGGCACTATGGATGGTGTTAGAGAAGGTATGTACTTTCTGGCACAGCGCTGGGGCATTCAGGAGTCCAGGGTCATGGTTGGACTCCTTGTAAAACACCATGAAGGATGACTGCTGCATGACCAGTACCGGGGCTTCCAATACAAAGCAGAGGCCTGGGACCATCTTGCTCGTGACCTCACCAGTGCAACTGGCATCCCTCGAACTAGTGAGCAGGTCTGGCATCACTATGCTGGCTTGAAGTGAAGGAAGAGAGACCTCTTGGAGCAGTGGGTCCAAGATGCTCAGGCACAGAATGTCCCAACAGTGTGTAAGTACCATTATCAATTCTCTTGTATCAAAGTCCAGCCTAAGTATGACATGGAAAGGTATGCATAAATGTTTCTCTATCTCCTGTACAGCTGCAGAAGAGAGGGCTGTGAATTTGGAAGCCCATGCCAGCAGGCTGCTAAGGCTGTGTTGTGAGGCTTGTGAGTACTAATCTAGCTAGAAGTAGTCAGGGCAAATAAATAGAATGCAGTAGAATGTCATCTGCCAGTAGTTAGTAATGTGTACTGTTTGTACTGAATAAACAAGACATTAGCAGAGTAATACTGATGTACAGGATATATATCAGTAAAAGTGTAGCAGTACCTGTCAATAAAAATATAACACCAGACTGTTGTGTTTACTGAGGTATATGGCAGTTTGAATGTAGATGTAATGTGAACGTTAACAGATTACCTATAAAAAAATGTTCCATGCACCAAAATCTGGTCCCTGAATAGTAATGCTGTGTTAACCATTATTTTCCATACTGTAATATGTCAGGGTCTGAGAACAGATTATAACAAGTGTCTGCCATGCATGAATATCAGAACTACAAAGGAGACTGTTCAAACAACAGACTATTATGCTGAAAACAGTCAGGAAAGAAGCAGCCATTCCTCAATAGATCATTGTGATGAAATTTCAACGCTGTGTTCTATTTTTGCGCAAACTGGCATGGTTCGAATCCCAGGAGTGCTATTAAGATGTATGCATAATCTCATCCAAGAATATGTGAATATGTGTAGAAACAGTCAGGGACTGTTAACAGGCATTTCCTCCACAGGTCTGACAGATAAGAAAAGGTATAAATGAGCTGTAGAAGCCTGAAATTATACACTGTGTACAACAACCATTGTCCAACCCCAAGGCTGCAAATGACAGCAAGAGAAGTACGTACACCAAGTAGTCCCCTCTAAGAAGTGTCACTCAAGGGTCATGCTGTCACAGCCAGTGGTCAACTGCAGCCAACACCCAGGGTGACTGATAAAAATCAAGGTGGATCATGGCACTAGCACACACACACACACACACACACACACACACACACACACACACACACACACACACACACACACAGTAATGAGTGCACATATGTAACCTTGACTATGTGAATTTGTGTAGAAACAGTCAGGTAGTGTTAACAGAAATGTCTTCCTCAGGTCTGCCAGGTAAGAAAAGGTATAAATGAGCTGTAAGAAGCCTGTAATTATACACTGTGTACAAACATACCACTGCTCAGCCCAAGGCCATAGGTCGATGTACAGTGAGATAATACCTGTAGAGTAATGATTAGAGCAATGATCATTGAAGCTGTGAGCAATTGAAGCTTATACAGATGTTAATTGACATCTCTCTCTCTCCCCACCCTACCTGCACCAATAATGTAAACAGATAAATCAATGGCTATGTTTTCCACCAAGCCTACTGTTGGGACATGTGTCCTATTGTTCTACAAATATTTAAACATTGTACTATTAATGTTCCCTGTTAAAATACTATCATTGGTGGCCTGTTGCTATCAATGTAACCTGCATACTGTTATGATGCTTACTGTGCTTCCATATTTGCATGTGTTCTGTTTGCTATGCAACTGTTCCAACTCTGTTGTTTTGGGTTAATGAGAATACCTGTGCATGCTGTTATAACTAATCCTGGAATTTGTTTTGCATGACTAACCAACATACGTTATAAAACTGCAACACCATAGCATGTCTGTGAAGGCCGATCTCAGCAGATCTGCCTGTCCCACCTCAACTGGCCATGGCACCGGGCCCCAGCACCACCTTTGGGTGGAACCACCTCAGGGGATGGGGCCTGTCCCCCCGGGAGTGGGCGTGGACAGGACACTGTCACCCATACACAGGTCTGAGGACTGGTGCATAGTGTTATCCAAAAGGAGTTTGGAGATCAGCTATGCCAGCTTGAGAGCCACGTGGTAGATCTTGAGAGTCAGCCTGCCCCTCCTCCTCAGCCCCAACACAGCCACCTTTGCAGCCATGAAGGTGCAGTGGTGACTGCCCATGGGTGGGGACCTCAGTTCCACTGTATCCATGTGGGAGCTTGTTGGCGTCTGGTTCCCCACCACCCTCCCCATCCAAGGTGTTTACCCCCCACATGTGTCATATACTGCCCCTGTCTGCAGTCGTGTCTGTCTTGTCTCTCTTCCTACCCAACATACCTCCTCAAATGTACCTGCTATCCTTCCCCAATGTCCCATTCTCACCTTATTAAAAAAAAAAAAAAAAAAAAAAAGGGCAATCTGTTCCCAAAAAAAATCTCGCCCCATACATAGCTGTCCATTTTGCACATGTGTCCACCAGACAAATGTAATCTGGTCTAATTGGCCTAACAACACATTACTGTTGTCCTCACCCTTCTCTCAGGGGTTTGAGAGTTTAAATTCACCTCCTAAATCTGTACAAATGCACATCATTTGCTTTATCAAAAATGGACAGCAATGGACCTTCCCTACACCCATCCTGAACATGCCTAGCTATCTGTCATATTGTGTTTCCCTCTGCATACCCCCTTTTTCACCACTTTCCTATCACCCCTTTTTTCTTTTCTTTTAAAGAAATTAGTGTGGGGGTAAACAGGAATAAGTTGTTATAAGCAGTAGTAAGTGGCAGTAAACAAGTTTGCGCGTAGCTAAGCTATGTCTATACAGAGTAAGCACTTTTCCATTTAACCATGTGTTAGCATCGTTTACCATAGTGCAAACCCATGCAAACTCACTTACAACTGCTTAAAACTGCCTTAATCACCCTGTCTCCATCAGCCACTGTTCTGCCCAGCAACAAAATAATCAGCCCTGTCAAGTCTTGAACCCAGGACCCCGTACATTTCAGTCAGAGAAATGTACTACTACTACTACTACTACTACTACTACTACTACTACTCTATCTGAGCTCTAATGATGAACGCTTCTTTTTCAGATATATCATTCAGTACAGGTAAAGAATACTGGGGAACAAACACTGTGGAATCAGACATGTTTAGTATATATAACTATACAAATATAGATGTGTACGGTGATAGATACATCTGAAAAGTGTATACATATATGTAGCTATACATATGAAACAAATGCATATAGAATATATATATATATATATATATATATATATATATATATATATATATATATATATATATATATATATATATATATATATATATATATAAAATGTGTGTGTGTGTAAAAAAATATTTATATATATATATATATATATATATATATATATATATATATATATATATATATATATACACATACACACACACACACACACACACACACACACACACACACACACACACACACACACACATACATGTATATGCTCATAACATGTAGTGGACCCATACCCAGCACCATACCTCCCCACCTCTTATTGCAAGAGTTCTGGACAAAAGCCACAAAATGAGGGGGGATGGGCCAAGACTAGGGACACAATGTATGTCCTGCAGTTATAAATGTAGAATGTTGCTACAGTAACAGGGTTTGTGTCAACATACATGTTCAGAAGGGTGTCATTTCTGAAACTGAAATGTATGTCATCATTTACTGACAGAAATCCCTACATCATCACAGTGATTTACCACAGAAATGAAAATAATGATTCTGTGCAACAGACCAGAAATATGGACAATAAACCTGGACAGTCTGAAGCAACCTGGCTAGTCGGGAGGTATGCTCAGAACCCCTTAGTGCAACAAATCTGGACCACGCCAGACAAAGGGGTACCCATGAAACTGGGGACATATCACAAATACTGGAGTAGATAAGGTTACACAGTTGATGCAGTGACACCCTCCTGTCTGTAGTAACACATATTGAGTGAAATATTCCTATTCAAAACCACATCACTCCCCCTAGTTAGTGGCATTCATCTTCACATCATCCCACTGATGTGTCAGAAATACACAACACATATGGGGGCCAGGCAATAGTACATCTGAAAAATATTTCGACATAACATCACAGTAGGGAAACTACACTGGACTGCTCAGCATGTCACCGAGCACTGTCTAAACTACAGGCATACTGACACAACAATAACCCAAATCTGCTATGGGAAGTTACACATGTAATTGGAAATATAGAAGCCACTACAGGGATGTAACAGCACTGAAAAACAGACACCAGTATGAAAGTGCATACCCAAAACCAATTTCAGCACAGTCACAGTTGCATAACAGTAAGCTCTAATAAACAGGTACAGTATAAGCTGTGTGGACCAAAATATCTCATCATGTTTGCCACTCACACGCTACCCGTACATATATACAGGCCAAATTGACAGACTACTATGATGCCTGACCGTGGTATGGGACATGTCTCAGTCTGACGCCACAAACATTTACAGCCAACAGACCACCAGAAAGTGGAGCAGCATGCACAGTCAGAAAAGGAGCCATAACACATACATCCACCCCCCTCCCCACACAGGCCAACTAACATTGACACACAACACTGCTACACAATCCTGACAGTCTGTCAAATATTGCCAGACATACACAGACCTCTCAACTGTTCAGAGTCCTACAGAATGTCCAGCATTTGTCCCCGCATATGAGGCCTCTTACACATAACATGTCTGGCACTCTGATACATCACTGGGATAGGGAATAAATAATGATATACCCTACCTATCAACCTCTTACTGCATGGCATCTGGAAAAAGCCTGACATACTTGGGGGACAGAGGCTTAAAAACAGGGGCATATGTGAAATATCGCTGTTATAAACTGAGGAAGTTGCTGGTGTAACAGGGTTTGTTGTGACATGTCTCTTCTGAGGGATATGAAGTATGAAACACACATGGCTGATACCATTTACTGGCTGCAATCCCCACAGTATGCAACTAATTTTCCAAAGACAGAAAATGTCTGAGGAACACACCAAACATGAGAGTTCAAAATCTGGCCATTCTGTGGATAGCCCTACATTTCAGAGTTATATCATCCACATAATGCTGTCAGACTTAAAATAATGCAGAAAAGCCATGTGCACACAAGCCCTGTTAAACTAGCATTAATTCAACTGTATAACAGCAACACTTACATTCTGTCCCTATGCCTGGAATGTTCTCCACCAGTTTGTTGGCCTGTCTCCATGGTTTTCATTGTAAGAGGTATTTCCAACTACCCTCTGTGATGCTGATGTTCACACACCTCCATGAAGTCATCCTCACAGGAAAAATAAAGGGACAATGCCGACATGAATTACTCAGTTATAGGAGTGTGTTGCCATGACATTGGCTATAGGAATAACACCACAGCTGTTCTGCATACAATTAGCAAGTGTAGGGCACCAATTGGTGCACTGGCCATCAGCTGCTTATGAGCATTGCCTACAAAAGGCAAGCTGCCACCTATGCAAAACAGGTGTATACCCCGTAAAGCAGGGACAGAGAGAGAGAGAGACAGAGAAACAAATAAAAATAATCATGCAGAATATAGGACGACTTGGAAAAAAAAAAAGAAGAGGTATGTCAGACAAGTAAGCATGTAATGGAATGCAGTAGGGGTATGTAATAATGGGAAATAAGAGGTTCAACAAATATGTCTCAACAAGACTTGCTGTACTGATATATTGTTGATAAAAACCTATGGCCATGGCATCTGGGTCTGTCTGCAGTCACATAGATCACAGCTCATGGCCATGAGTCACCCCAGGAAAGGATGGTTCACATATGCCTACTACTGAGGTGTGTGCTAAACAATACTGACTGTGACACTGCTAGGCCAGCTAATGGGATGTCATAGATATCGATATGATAATCATGAGTACAACTATGATATACATGTTTGTCTCAGAAATGTGAGGGACCTATACAGGGTATTTGCATTGTGAAATACTATTTCAGCTGTGTGTGTTACACTACTTGTGATATACTGAGCTCATACCATTCTACTGTCCAGTGTTATGCACACTGACCATATGTGTGCCTCATATGTGTAATCATGTACTCGTAAAGTTGTGTCATGTCTGGCAAATCATTGGCAACCTGTGAAGACTGACATTACAACATCTCCTTCCCTTTTTTGGCTGTTCCCATTTGGGGTTGCCACAGCAGATCATCTATCCA